>NC_141784.1:10621207-10954317 GCF_054643075.1 Acanthaster planci
ACTGTGTCAGCAATGCCATTGTGCGACTAAACTGTCCATTTTTTTTGGCTATGCTGAACACCATCAAACAGGTGCTGTGCAGTTGCATCAGTGTTGGGCAACTGCATCTAAAAGTAAGAGAGGCGGACCAGCATAGAATTGAGTGAAGAACCCTCGCTGGTTCTTCTGTTGGACTTTAAGGCACATGTCTGAAAGTTGTGGCTGCGGCTGAATAAAACAGGGTCACTTATGGAAGCCAACAGCTAGCGGCTGAAGCCAATTCCCATAGATGCCTGTGTTAAGCCCAGCCCCTGTCGGGCAGGGGATGTTGTGTATTTTCGTGGCGGAAGGGAGGAAGGGTTCTTGACCACAGGTTCAACGGCAGCCCCTGGATGATGAGACCACGCACCTTGAGAACACGTCGGCGCTCAGCACGCAACCGATGATATTGCCCAGGTGGGGGACGTTGTTGACGTAAGGCAAGGCACTGGTGATCAAGACGTTGCGCCGATCCTTCTCCGGAAGACTGTGAAAAGAAGAAAAACGAGGAAGATGACTTCGGGAAAAAAGGGGCTCATATAAGCCAGAGGCGAGGGCACGAAAGAAGGAAGGAGCTGAGCATATGAGGAGTAAGGGATGGGTATATGTGAAGGGGTAGAGAAATGGGCATATGGGGAAGGGTCGTGGTTGGGTACAGGGAAGGACAGGGGATAGGGGTATAGGGAGGGGTAGTGCTTAGGTATGGGGGGTACTTGGGCTTGGTGTACAGGGAAGGATGGGGGTTTGGGGAAAGGCAGGGGCATGGTATATTAGGTAGGGTAAGGGCCGTGACAAGTGATGTGAAGTAAGAGGGGTCGGGGATGAGGCAGGGATGGAAAGTTGGAATGCACACAACATTAATCTCTACAGTACACTGGCTAAAACCGCAATCAAATGCGACAACATACAGCAGTAGTCAGAGGGAGAAATCTTGCCCTGAAACACGTCAACCATTTCAAGACCAAATGGCCTCAGAATGCAAGCCTGCCAGCTGCCACAAGACTACAATTCAATTTGATTCAAGATCCACACCTTACACTGTTTCAGCACCGTTAATCATATGCTGCCGGGAAACCCGGTTTTGGGTGCCTTGGGTTTGTATGCATAGCCAGGGTGCACGAAATCGGACAAAAGAGCTGGGCCTTGTAACAAAAGACCGTGCTCAGAGCAAAAGACCGAGCTGCTGGGAATTGCAAATATTTTTCAGTTGTCAATAGCGGAGAAAATCCGTCATTTGTTTTGAAAAATTATACCACTGTTTGTGGCATTCAGCGCGAGCGGATTACCACCTGGGACAAAAGCACTTCAGCACTCCTACGATGAGCGATACAATACCACTGCACACTAACCTGGCCCGAATTGAAAAGACAACAGCAGCGCACTGCGCCAGTTTTGGGAACAAAAGAAACTTATGTATCACCACACAATCGGGGCTCTTTTAAAAAGGCGGCAGGCCTGGCTGAAATACTCGGGCATCAATAGATGATGTCTGTCAGATTAGAGGAGCCACCAGACAGTCACTCAATAGGGTTTAGGCATTCAGGAAAAAAGAAAAAAGTTTTTGAAAATTTTTGAAAAGCAAAGATATTGAAAAATTGCCAGTATGTAGGCACTGCATATTCAACAGGCACCCGGCAGGAAGTAGTTAAGGTGAGAGGCAAGGTCTACACTTACAGCGGATGGTTTCTCGCCCTCGGCGTTGGTGCGTCGGCTTTACCGAGCAACCAAGCCTGCCTGGCACGCTCAATCTCGTCACTCGTGACGTCCTGCTTGACAGAAAAGCAACCAAAAAGCATCGTTGATACAAACGCACAGCATACATTCAAAACGTCCCTGGGAATAATGCTCTCATATTGATGACAGTTTCGTCCTGTAACAGTGTTCATTGTAAGCGAGCATTTCCAACTTCCAGGCATGCTGTCCCTTAACTAGGTCTAGATCTATGTCTTCACCCAGTTGGGTAAAACTGACAACAGGTGCGGCCTCAGCCCTGAAAGCCCATTTTGGACATGACCAGATTTTTTCTCTACAAAGTTTGACTCCATGCAAGTACTCATAAGAGTAACTACAAACAGGCAGTTTTTGAGGTATCACTCTGACAACAGACGCAGCCACAGTTCTGAAAGCCTGTTTTGGACATGCCTTAAATATTTCATCAAAGTTAACGTTACAGCTATGTTGTGTAAGAGATTGTAAGTGCAACCGTGCACAAGCAGTCTTTGACTTTACATTCAAGACAAAGTTTCCTCTTACCTCGGTGTTGGCAGACTCTTCGTCTTTTGCCGTCCTGGCATCCCCAACGGGCATCTGAACAATGGGCTGGGCCAAAATGGATGCCTTGAAGCTGCCGGCTCCCTGGCTGTGGGTTACCACAGCAACGCTGGCTTCAAACGCCTTCTGCCCGCTGAGGCCCCTGAACCAGGATTCCACGTGGGGGTAGGCGGGGAGGAGATCAGACCTGGTGGCCTGCGCTGGGTACAAGGCTGACCAGACACTGATATCTGCCACTGATAAGCCATTCTGAAAGCACAAGGAGAGAATGTTTTCTATGCACATTCAAAATACAGGTGTAAACAAAATTATGTGTACACTGAACTGTCATGATTAAAGTTGAGGATGGCAAAGACATGGCCAATATATCCATCAGCAGGTGGACATTTGGCTAGGTGTCTTTGCTAAGCATAAGCCCTTTAGCTCCAAAATCTAAAGATGTACAATACAACTTCACAGTCTCCATACTTGACCAAATCCGAGATATCAAGCCCAATGCAGTCTGGACTATTACCATATTTGGACAGCCTATTATGCTACAATCTTGTGCAATCTGACCAATCACAAGGCTTGTTCTAGCGGCCTACAATGGATTGCATGGATGTTTCTAGGTTACAGGGTGCTTTTCCTACATGTTGGAGCATATGGAACAAAAACACTAACGACAAATTTCAATTACAAAAATTAGACTGGCTGTGCAAAAAAAACCTGACTACAAACAAAACTAGAAGTTCTAAAACACGTTAGTACCGATGGGATTTAAAATTTGTTGTTGCCAACTTGAGATATTCAAAATTGAATGTCGACAAAAATTGCTCAATCAGTATAGGAAAGGTCACTATGCCCATATGTGGTAATACCCTAGACTGCAATGTGCGGTGTCTAGGCGGTACGAATCTTAAACTTCTCAAAAGCCTTCAAAAGACTGGACGACGTTAAATCCTGGGGGTCTACTTCAAGATTTCAGACTGGGACACACTACACCCACATGTAAATGAGGTTCCACTTCTTTCCCTCACTTCAAATCTGAATTAATTTCAGAAAAAAAATGTGAAACACATTGTGGTGTTACAGATGGGCAAAATTTTCCATCTGGAAAAGGCTTCAAGCATTATGCAAGGGGGAAAGCTTGGGCCAGGCTTGGGCCGGCCCTCGGTCACAGAAGCCAGTGCTGTCACCACATTAGGTCTCGAACTCAAACATCCTTCGGTAAGAACATACGGTTCACCCTGCCCTCTTACACTTTTGGATGGGAGGGGCATGGAATCTGCCTCCCCCCTATGACCTCACCAATCCCTTGCCAAACCTGTTTCAAATTTAGCATGCATGTACGGCAGACATTCATTACGAGTACATCTCTCAAGATTCTACTCTTTCCCCCTTTTAGGGCGGAGTGAGTCGTGATGCCAACTCTGTTTGACTGAATTCCCCTCTCTTTGTCTTACCCCAACCACATACTGGTTTCCCTGCAGGGAACTGTTGAGGTGAGTCAGCAACGGTTTCAAGCAGTCGGCGTTGGCTTTGCCACTCCCGTATAACAATGCCAAGAACGATCCAAGCACGGGCTGAGTACAGAAAAGCAGAAACCTCAAGGAGTCAGAGGGTGGAATATGACAACCCTTTTTTTCAAACATCAGGACTGCAACCTGTAACTCTACGATCAGAGAGGGCCCACGGTTTTCTGGGACACTACATTCTGGTACGTGTGAAAGAAACGCAATTTAAAATTGATACTTGTCAGGTCTCAATCTTCACCAGCAGTTTCTGATTCAATTTCTACAGCACACAATCCCGTGGCCAGGGTAAAATTACATATGTCCTCAAGGGTAAGCACGCGCACACACTGGAACAATTTCAAATGTTTCTTGTAAGTGCAAAGAGGAATAAAACACAAATCCTTGCAATCTTGACTGAACAGAAACTGTAGATGGTAAAAACAAAAGGCACAGATTTTTGCTGACACAGAGGACAGGAATGGGCCTTGGACAAATTAAATGCCTGCGACAACACATCCCAAGATGTTCGTTAACGAAAACTAACCCTAATCCAAACATGCATGTCAACCATGGCCACGTATGGTAGCCTTGAATTCCACATGATTCGCACACGATACAAACAGCACAAAAGGCACCACATATCCAACATGCGCACCTGCAGTTGCGTAGCCTCCCACTCCAGCCACTCATCCACCTGTGTGTCATCAACATCCAAGGCACCTTGGGCAAGCAGATACCTGGCACATGATAGCATTCACATGTCTGTCAGTATTTCATCAATGACAAATAACATTCTGGTACAATGGGACTTTTCCTTCACACAAAAATTCAAAGCGGTATTTCAGTATCCAATGCTTTTACAAGGGGCCCGAGAATTCTTCATTCTTATAGCCAAACCATGCAACAATGTTAATAACTTGACCGGGGATCACATTATTACATTTATGAGGTTGGGTCTTGACCAGCATGATGTTGAAAGTACTATCCGCCTTGAGCAGAAGCACCCCTTCATCGGTTGAAAAGAGCCATGTTGGTCGTGAGTGTTCATTTTGTTGGTAGTGACATGCCCATAATGGGTGCATTTCATAATCATTTGCAAAGTGCAGTTCCGACCAAAGGAGCTGCCTTTGCTTGGAAAATTGTGCTTCCTATTGGTCAAGGTCAGGGCTTATTACGTCCTATAAAATGCACAGTGCTTTCTGACAGCTTCTGAGAATTAAAAAAAAATAAGCTTGACTCGAACCCTCAGCTTGTTTGACATTCACGACTCACCTGCATATACTGTTTGCAGAAAAAATGAAATCTCCATTGCCCAGATTGAGAACTGGCAAACGATTCTTCCTCAGGTAAGGCACAACATGATCTACAGGCAAAGCAGAACAAAGCAATTCATGTACATATGTGTAGGAAACAAGGTAGAGACAACACAGGGGTGAGATCAGAGGAAATTGAAATATCCATGAAATAATCACCAGAGGTTTTGAGGGACCCACAGCAGCGTAGGGTCCATGGTATATATTTGTGTTTGCCAAAAGGTATCCCTTCAAATACCATTTTCCTATTTTCCACGTAAAAACACTGTTATGGTAAACCTGGATTTCCAGATTTTAAATGCTGGTATCATTGTCTTCATTGTACACGTAGTTGAACCCTTGCAAACAATTTCGGTGAACGTCCAAAATTAAAAAACAGTGGCGTCTGGAAATTGGTCACAAATTCCACACACTTTAACACATCTAAGAAAATCCCTCATTAATATAAGACTTTCTTTGAAGTTGATAAAACTCTGATGAGTTGTTTTTACCTTCACTCACATACCCAACTACAAGTCTGTCAGTTCATTTTCTTCTTTTTTGAAAGGTTGAAAGTTTTGAAAGGCTTCATTGTACACTTCAAACAAAATAAAAATGAAAAATCAGGTCAAAATCAGAAAAACTGAATCTGACTGAAACTTTGTAGCAGCTATTTAGTGGGAAACTCAAGATTTGAGAATGGGAATGTTGATGAAATTTCTCCTATTGACAATAGTATTGTGAAATTTGGGGAAAAAATATCATTCTAGCAAGGCACTGGAGGCCAAAAATCAAAGTGTGCCACGTGGGAACAGGTCAACTCATACCTTGGACAACTCATACCATGGACAACTCGTACCTCCAGTAAAGACAACTCATACCGTCACAGAAATCAGAGCTTCCTCAAAGCATATTATTAACGTAATTAACTTGAACAATAATTTGATTTCTTTGTCATGTGTTCGTCACCTAATTTGCCATTTTGGCTACACTGCCTTCCCTACATTAACGTGAGATGCGTCGAGGTCATGCACGTGTGCGCGCGCCGTCAGACAACTGACGCTAGTCAACATGGCCAGCCATTGTTGCGTTCATTTCGGAATCTTCACCGTGCAGTCCATCGTGATGTTCGAGTGATGTAATGTTTTCATTTACTTCAGAGTTTATAAAGTAATGTCAGTTGTAACTTGTCCCCCCCAAAAAGAATTTTAATAAGGTAACCACCCCCCCAAAAAATGAGACCAGAAACATATCCAAAAGAAATCAAGATAACAAGTTTTTTTAAGTATACCAACCCCCGCTGCAAAGGTACTAAACAAAGCCATCATTCCCCTAAAAATGAAAAAGTCCAATTACGTTTTCCCAGAGCCATTAGAATAAATTGAAGTCCCCCCCCCGAATTTAGAGTTTAGTAAAGTCCCCCCCTAAATATCAATAAAGAAGTCAAGTTGGTATTAAAACGGTCGGGTAGTTCGACATTCGTCACGTAAACTGACAGTGCAAACGCCCGCAGGCAGGCACTACGCAGAAAATCATGCTGGCACTGAATTGAGATCCCTATGGGAGATTTATGAAGATTTTTCCTAGACATGTTTGTCAAATCTGATCTTAAACATGCTGAAAAGGCAGAGGAAGAAAGTTACAACTGAACTGATAGCATGAGGGTACAAGAGGTCTTAACTCAAGGTACGAGTTGCCCAAAGTACGAGTTGGCCCAGGCTAGGTACGAGTTGCCCGCGGTACGAGTCTTCCAAGGTACGAGTTGACTCGAAAGCTGCCACGTTAGCAAGGAACAGTGTGGTTAGGCATGTTTACTACGCATGTTAGGGTACATTTACATCAACAATCACCGGTCTTACAATTTACAAATTATCGTCAACACACCATCAACACGCACACTATACCATCCAAGCCTCTTGTAAAACACATTCAAAATTAAGAGCAGTAGTATTTGACCATAAAATTTTTACAACAAGGGCATTTTGGCTAAACTACAAAAAATTAGAATCTTGAAAATTGCCATCTGTAGTTTAAGGCAAAATACTATTATTACTAGCAAAATGGCAGTCAACAGCTAAGCCCACACTGCTTACAGAAAAAGGGTTTCAACCATTTATTGACGGCCATCACTTGACACTTTGCACATGCACAAACCTTATACATTGGTATGAAAAATTGTGTTTTCTCAGTCTACGACTTTGTATTTTCCCTCCTAAATTGAACATTTCTGGACATGTTTTTGCTTTCTGCTGGCTAACAATTAGTGACAAGTCCCTGTAGGGGATAATTACTGGCGTAACTCTCCCCCTGCATCAATAACTGTCTTCCATCTTTTCTACCTAGTACCTCCATGCTTCCATCCTCACCCGTGTTTTCAACTTCTTCCACGTCCAGTTTAACCCCTGCAAGACATGCAGCAATAACAGCCTTAAGACAGTGCTGATTCCCTTTATCTGTCAATAGTTTCATCCTGGAAACGTTGCCTACAACGCGTTAACCAAGCAGTAAAAGCAGAATTTTTAAACAAAATAACACCACTAGTACTACCAGACGGCCGAGCCAGAGTCATGTCAGAGGGGTTTTTCCAAAACGTTACCTTCATTCCACTTCCAGATTATGTAAACATGAGATTTGAGGATCCCTGACTGGGGGGGCTACGGCTGACAATAGAACTATCATTTAGCTTCAGGAACACTAAATCTATCAAAAACTGAGGCAAATATTAGGAAGACGTTCCATTGGACTTAGACAGTAAGTGCTCATGGATCACTCTTCGGCGACAAATGAAGCGGAACTAGGGACGAAGTCGGGATTTGAAATATGGCCATGTGCACACAGGAGCCTGGTCTTACATCAGCCAGCTGCAAGAACAATATCAGACGGCTGTTTCATTAACCTCGATCACCCCCGGCTTTAGAACACTAGCGCCCTCAATACACAACTACAAAAGCACGCTGGTTGCATAAAGCAAAGATTGCATAGAGCCACGATATGCAATCTGTTGCATAAAGTAGGTAGGCCTATAATTTTCAAAAGGTAAAGTATATTTTACCCAAGTTCGTGTTTACGAGATATATTTTTAGATGCATCTTTTCTATTTTCGGAAAAGAATGTATTTTTAGATGCATCTTTTCTATTTTCGGAAAAGAATAGCTTTTATGAGAAATTTTTTCAAAGCTTATTTTTCTCAGATATAAAAAACGAACTTGAAAAAAAACATCATTAAAATGAACTTGAAAACAATATATCACATAAAACATTGAAAATGTATATGATAAAAACGATTTTCCCAAAATAGGAACAACGTTTCTAAAAGTATATCTCATAAAACAAGAACTTTGAAAACATCCCTTTAAAAAACGAACTTGGAAAAAATGTAGCAGAATTTTTGAAAGTATCCTTCGTGGCACCAGTGGCTTCGCACGAGAAGCTCCAAGTCAGGAGACACATACATGTACATTTACATGTGTACACTAGCAAAGCTCTTGCACGTACATGTACATGTACATGTACTTCTTGTGCAACCAGTAAGTACCGCACCGATGATGCTGCACTGAGCAAACAAGTGACCCTTGACTTTTCCTGAACCAGAAGTGCCATCAAACCGAGGCTCTGCTGATATTGTGAGTGTGAAAAGCCATACTAGGACTCGTCGAGGAAAGAATGGATGTCGACAGTGCAACAGAGGAGATAGGGGAGTGCGAGTTAGGCGAATGTTCCATTCAAACCAAATTTTTAGGTCTCTTTTTTTTTTTTAAAAAAGGTGAAGTCATGTCAAAGTTCCGCAGCATTGTCAAGAAAACTTTACTAGCGGCATAATCTCGGTCCACCCTCTCGATTTTCCGGTGGCCCCCTCTCCCCTTTGAGCTGACGTCGACTCTAATACAAACAATACTATCTAAAATACTATGATACCATGGATGGCATACGGCCATAGAGTTGGATGCTTGTTTTATATTCAACTCTATTCACCCAGCAAGCCTGTTGAATCTGTTATTGACAAATAAACAAAAAATGCAACGATATTTATAAAGAAAACAACTAAACCTGGCAACATAAGCAATTTAAGTTAAGATCCATAAAGTAAGGGTCAGCCTGGAAATGAAATGAGATGCTGCTTCCTCTCTCCGTTTCCCTCCCTCTTTTTGTCAGGATTTATCTGTCCCCATTGGCTCTCCCCCTGGATTCAAGACGGGTCTGAAACAATTAATACATACATGGGCGTAAATCCCGGGGGTGGGGATATGTATCCCCCTCCCACACACACACGCTTTCCAGTGAAGCTATTGAATCCCTTTTGTGATGAGAAAAAAATTAAAACGGACTGTGAAGCATTTTGTGCACTTCCCAATGACTAAAATGTACCACTCAAAAAGGGAAAACAATATTTATATTGGCATAAATATGCTATTCTGATGTAAGATTCTGCATGGATGTAATACATATTACAGCTGTGCATCTGTATCATGAACATCGCCCCTACACAGTGTCATGTAGGGTCAGCCCCCCCCCCCACCACTACCACGCTTTTCAAATTTCAAAGGCTTGGCAAGTCACCACCGGGCCCCCTCCCCCTCCAAAAAATCTACCCCCCACCCCATCCCCAATTAATTCCGGCACAAATTTACTGAATACGTGCGAGTTGCACGCCTTTTGATGCAAACCGCTAGGTACAGCCCCAGCTATATATCGCCAGCTGATGAAATCATTCATTCATTTCGCATGGCTTTAAATTTTTGACAACAGTTGCCACGTATTGTCATTAAGCAGTGGACCGAAGGGACTTCTCCAATTTTATTAAGAAGACATTGGAGTGGCTCCCTGTCTCGGCAATGACAATACGGCAGGTAGGCCTAGCCTTCGTTTATTATCGTTTATTATAATTATTTAGTATGCGCGGCATAATGTCGAGGATAGGTGTGTCCTCTTTTTTAAGATGCAGCATGAACACTGTTGGTTATTGGTAGGGCCGGACGCGTACACAACGCATGTATCGCATAATTATAGTCATTCGGAAACCAGCATGCGGAGTTCCTATAGTATAATTCGACCACCAGAATTAGAAGCCATTACTGCGGTGGCACAACACTCGTGGACAGGTGGTACGCGCGCGTTACATGCCCCTTCGACCGATAAGGTGTCGTGATATGCCAAATGCACGCGCGCGTCAAGCAGAAGAATATGCGTGTGAGATATGGCGTCTAATTGGATTAGTCTATGCAGAGAAAAAATGACAGTGAAATGTGTGTCCCAAAATAGCAACTTCTGTATATACCAATAGAATCTACCGTTTTAACAGACATTTTTAACAGTGTAGACAGGTGTCGTCCATACGAACAAGATATGGCCTTCCCACCTAGCGGTCTTGCAAGCAGAATGGACTCATAAAGGGCGGTTCATACTTCAGGCGAATGTGGAAGCGAATCTGCCGTCACGAAAGTTTTGCATCGAATTGAAATGTATTCAACTTTTGCTAACTCGCAACGCCAGTATTTGATCTGGCGTCATAAAGTCGCGTTTGTGTTCGTCGGTGAATTGTGAATACCAGTGCTAATAGTGTTATGCCCGGATCTTAAGCCAAACTGACATTCCAGTGAGACGTTCTCTACAACAGTTACTTCATGCAGTCGTTTCAGAATGAGTTTAATTAATAGCAATAGACAATAGGGAGATACTTCGAGATCTACTGCAGTCATCCGGGTCTCCCTTCCGTCTCCCAGCAACGGAGAGACAGACTGTGAAAAAGATTATAGACATGAGAAAGACTCTTATGTGATGCGGATACCCGTTTTATGAGAGTCACAAATCCAGATACAGAACGCTCCCTTACACGTGCATTTAAGTCGTGCATTTAATTCACCAGTAGCATTTACTTCTAACTGCGCAGGGATGCCTTGCTGAGAAAAATCATCATAAAACTGCTCCTTCATGTCCTGAATTACAATGCATGTGGGGCATTATACTCTTCAATAATATGAAGGCAAGTTTAAACCCCCTCGGGATGGGTTCGTTGAAAATCAAACTTTGAAAGACTCAGTGTAACATTTTCTGTGTTTTCTGGACAGAAGAGGGCGCTGTTTGTGAAAAGCCAGTATACATAACAGGGAAGAGCAGTATAAATAAGATACTGTTTATTGGAAGCGACAGGAAGGTGGTAGTTTTTGAAATTCTTAGAAAGTACTTTCACCAACGTACGCAGGAGGGCGCAATTTTGATGTCATAAGGGGTGCAGTGTCCCCAATTCAAGGAAAATTCTCCGCCAGGACGAGGCGCACAAAAAGTACCGGTGCAGATTTTCACGAAAAGAGAGGTTGGTTTAGGCCAAGAAATTGTGGGATTGTGTCAGTATAGCCCAGCATCATCTCTGCAGATTCAGGGGCACCCATCTGGGGGCAAAGCAGACAAGAATGTGACTGAAAATTTGACAGAAGAGCCTGAGGAAGGTGAGGGATGTCATTTGAAAAATGACTGCTGAGAAGACTTGGGAACATTCACTTTTTTTTGGGGGGGGTAAATTTGGTTGGGGCCGATAATTAAAAACTTCACTGGTTAACCAACTAAAAATTGAAAATTAAATGAAATCTGAAGGACCAAACGAGACTTTTTTTGTTTGAGAGGCCTCAGGGACTTCTGTTGCCTGCCATGGGGCTCCAAACTTTGTTGATGTTACACTATTTTTAATGGAACTTGAATTGGTTCAAGGTACTCCTTGTCAAAAGAGTAAAGAACACAAAAATCAATCCTTCGAAATCACCCACCAACAATGTTTGCCGGAACAAACATTGGACACGATTGTAATCGTCCAAATAAGCTGTTTATCACGAAAACTCAAGTATTCAGTGGAACCCACTCCAAGAAAATGTTGAAAAGTGTGCCTTGACCGACATTACACATTGTCTCATTATTACGGAAATATCATTAGCATAAAATCCAAAATGTTGAAATTTTCTAGTTCACTTCCGGAAGGTGGAAACTCACTATTTCATGTAAATAAAAAGCTGCCATGTATTGAATCATACGATTTACAAATCATATTAAATGGGTCCTATACATGTAAAGCGCTTAGCTATGATGTACATTATGCCGAGCCTGAGCAGTTGTTTAAAAAAATCATTAATTTTAATGGAACATACGCCTACATATCTCCCTGTTCCTTTCACATTTGGCAACTTGCTGATGCGTGAAGTCCACAATGCGTAAGTACATGTATGTGCGCACTACTGCTGTATGCGCGTGCGCTCATTTCACGTGTATTTATAAGTCATTCACCTCTGAAAATTAGTCATTATCGAAAACCCGGCAGAAAGGTTGAATGTAAGCGCTGCGATTAATCACAAGAGGGCCCAGAATGTTTTCAACTGCTGCTCAATGGATGTATGTGTATTGTATACCATTAACATGCCAGCTATGACTATACGATCGAGGGGGGAGTGCGACCGAACGATGCAATAGCCTTCGTGCTGAAAGAGCGGTCAGCCTGAGTCAAATAGTTCGCCTTGTCCAAATCGCGCACGCCGACTATGTGTGGATGGAGCGGAGCAGAGGTCATTGGTGACCACAGCACTGGCAATGAGACACTTGTATTCATGCCCATGGCCAGGTCGTGACCAGTCAAACTACGCGAAGAGCTCAACGTCCACCGAGCGAAGGACATGGAAAATTCACATTTTAGGTCGTGAAATTTCAGCTACATGGCGTCCAGAATTGCTAGCAAGAGCTTGCCCTTGGTTGTTGCATTCGCCAGCGTACTGATACTGAAAGGTGAGCTTTGGAAATGCATTTGGGCAACGGGGTATACTGAGGTTTTGTTGAGGGAGTGAGGGGTCAGTGTTTTCCCCCTGTACGTACATGTGTGTAGAACGTGTGGTACCTGTGTGCGGCCTTGCCATTGATTGTTTAGCATGTAGCGGCCTTCGCATTGGGACGTCGTTAGATAGAGGACGGCCATTGCAGTGCGGTCCCTGTGTGCGTTGAGCGCAACCAAACCCGTGCTCCCAGTTGCACTTACGGGGCTGGGACAAGGCAGTTTTCTAATGTTTGAGAAGGGGAAAAAAATTATCCTGCTGAAAGTGAATGTGTGGGAGATAAACATTCTGGTCATGTCAGGTTAACGTGACTGACATTCGTCAGAATCGTGTCACGACTAGGCTGAACATGACATGCTGAATTTCATTAGGGCCTATACTACTACTAGGCTTAGCCGACATACAGGCCTAGCTGATGTGATTATGATGATGATGGTGGTTTGTTCTGGATGTATATTGAAAAATTAGTTGACCGAATATCGTTTGTTTAGCCTTGGAAGTATGTTCATTTGGAATTAAGTTTTCTTTGCATCACATCATTATTTTTTTGCATTAGGCCCAGGCCTATAATAACATGTTTAATTTTGTTGCATCTTCAGTGATGAAAACTGTAGCCTGCTTATTATTCACCTTATAGTGGAGCCATGTACTGCCAAACCACATTAAGTATTAAGCTAGCTATTGAAAAATGATGCAGAAAGAGTTGCATATCATCTGGCCACCATGATTTGAAAAGTTTGTAAATGCCAACAAGTGTTAAAATATTTTAGAGTTATCCAATGTGGCGCACTGTGTTTCTTCAACTGTCCGTATGTAGTGTTGCCAAACTTCTTTATTAACCCTAACCCTCCTCAATCCTTCACCTGTTGGAGGATTGAGGAGGGTAAGGGTTAAATAACTTCAAATTATTTTTCTTCAGTTTTTCTGTTTTTATTAAAGGGGATGGTATTATTCATAGATTTTTTAGATCCTGTTCTAGTAATTAAGGACTAAGCTTAAAATCCGGATATGTTTGAAAGAGAAGTTTTCAGGTGTAAATTTTCAGGCAGCTTGAGTAATCCATGTAATGATAGTAAGTACCATTGTGAGACACCTTTTATTAAAAAAAAACACACATTTGGAGTCCAGCTTGCAAGTGAGATTGTTTAGAATTTAGAATTAATTAAGAATTAATTATAGTGTATCACTAAAACTGGCAGATCATGAAATAACACTCGAGTTGTGAATATCCGTAAGTTATCGATCCGATTGCTTCAGGGGGCGGAGACCTTTAATATAGTGATTTATTTATTTGATGATCAGCCTCATTAGGGGTGCTTTTAAGTTGTAGGGCCCAGCATTATGTAACTGCTTATCTCTCATTTTGTTGACACAATGAAGTGGACCAAGGAAAATAATTTCTATGCTTTAATCCACAAGGAGGTAGGGAAGCCGCAGAGGAGAGTACACGGGGAAACTGAAAATTACGTAACTCGCTGTGTTTGATGTCAACGATGCAGTGAGCTGTTTTATTATAATGTTTCCGATCTATGCGGGTGGGTGTTTGGTAGGGATGCTCCCCTGACTGCCTGTTTAATGCAGCAGTAGTGTAGCACAGCTGGAATGAGAGCCCTGCCCGACTGCAACGGAAGGCAGTCAAAATGCATTCATAGACATTTATTGCAGGGCTGCGTAGTACATCGTAGAACACCAGGCAGCCTCTGCCCCCATCAAGTTGTCCCGTGTACTCTGCCGTTCTTGTTCACTGCAACAGCAGACAGCGATTTCTCGCCGCAGGGGCGTTCTTTTGCATGTAGTAGGGATGGGGGAGAAGGAAAGAATCTGTTACTAAGAATGGCAATGTGGATGAGGGTCTCTGAAAGAGCTCTGCATCCTGCAATTTTCAAGTTTTGTAAGCACCAACTAGTTAAAAAAGCAGGGTCAGAGATGGCACTCTGGCTGTCCCCCCCCCCCAGGAACTTAACTTTCCCTTCCTGGCTATCCCTCCCAACCAAAAGGCCCTTCGTTTTAAACTTCTTGATTTTGTGAAACTTAACAGTCATGAAGGTTTGACAGGAAACACTTAACCTTGACCCCCAGGGTGTACATAAAATCACATTGACATTGGAGGATTTAGGATTGTGAGGGGTCTTAATAGTGCAGCACAATGCAAATTACACTTTGCTCATCAAAAAGGCTGGTTAATAGGTCAAAAGATTAAATCCTTAACCCTAACGGTCCCAAATCATCCAATTTCAATATGATTTTATGTACACCCTAGGGGGTTAGGGTTGTTGATTAAATGTTATGCACATGGCGAGGGGTGGGAAAAAAGGGGAGTGAACTTGCAAAACGGGAACTGAAGGGAGAAGCTAGAAATGGACATGAACTGCCTGCTAAAACTACCGAGGCTCTACTTGTCTGTGCATGTGTCTCGTGCATGGTCTAATTGTGTATATGTCTAAGTTAAGCCTTGTGAAAGTAATAGTACACAAATTATACAGCATGGTTTGAGGGGAAGCAGTAGGAATTACTGGTCCTGAGGTGTTGGTCAATGTGACTACCTCCCGACGCGAACCCCCACTATTTTGTTGAAATAAACCATGCTGTATTTGTTTTACTACACTTCATAAATATTCAAACAGATATCTCACGTTACTTGTACAGTACTCACAGACGCCATTGTTGTTTCTCAGCTGCTAAATTTCCATGTAATGATAGTGGAGTGCAGATGTGCATAGAAACAGGGGTTCAGCTATGACGTCACCTGGTCGCGTAGTATTTCTACTTCCCAGACGAGAGGTGGAATCGGCCAATGACATGTTCCAATTTGCTCATGAATATTTATGAGGTGTTGTAACGCCCTCTCCCCTCCCCCCAAAACTGTGACAATAATAATATTAACATTGCTTTATCTTGTCTCTTTTTTTCCATCCTTCAGGAATATATGCTACTGAAGATTTAGATTTTACTCAGGAGCCCAGCGACGCAGTTGTGCTGCGCAACCGGCCGCTGACCCTTGGCTGTGCCGTTACCGGCCTGCCACCACTGACCGTCCAGTGGCTGTACAACGGCCAGGCCATTAGCCCCAATGCTGACCGGCAGGTCTTGAGTAACGGCTCCTTGTTTTTACCGAACGTGCTTCCAAAGCGAGACAGTGGGGAATACCAGTGTTGTGTCTCGAATGAGTTGGGCAGAATTTGCAGTAGTCCCGCTTCAGTCACAGTTTCCAGTAAGTATCACATGTATACAGTACTTTTTATTGAAATATTTAATTCCAGTATTAGAACAGTCCATCCCGGTGAAGTTTGATGTAATCTCCAATGGTCAACTTCCATGCTTTTCCTAACTGCAATGTAGAAATCACTTATTTCTTGCAAATTTGGTTTTGTATTGTATCTCAAATTTGTTTCTCATCAGAATGACCTTTTTGAAATCCCAAACCAGTTGTTTGTTTGACATGAAGAAATTGTTAAAACCGTTGCATCAAACTAGTTCAGTCAACAGACTAGGGTTGTCCACTCTCCGTAATCTTATTTTGGAAGGGTTTGAGAAATTTAGAGAAAACCTTTGGTTTTTCTTTTTACACTTTGTAGAAAAATTGTGACATATACTACAAAGGTCTCAGAAGTTCATGAAATGTCTGAAACACTACTGTACGAACAGTGGAGGAATGACTTCATCCCCTTTATTTTCTTTTAGTAAGGGTTCTGGTATTTTCCTCTTGCTGCACCCCTCCCTGCAAGGGTATCCTATTCAGTGAGCGATTTCCCTGGTATCGCATCACAAAATGCGACAGTTTTTGGACGATTCGTGATCCAGTTTTAAGAATGTATTGGAGTATTTTGTGATGCAGTTTACAATAGATCCGCTCTAAATCTTGGCTTTATTTTAGCAAATAAAGGAAGTTCCCGACCCGTTTTTGTAAGTGAAACAAAGGAAAATGAGGAACAGAGTATCTTCCTTATTACAAAAGACTTTGACAATTTGAGTGAAAATTCTGGTGTTAAATGAAGGTGTCGATCCCGGAACAGCGGAAATATATTGCTACATGTATGTGACTGAAGCCACACACAAGATGTTCCAGAGAGAATAATGCGATCATTTATTTCCATTGAGAAGAAATGGATACACCTCTACAACCAGATTAACTTATGAACATTGATTTAGCATAAACACTACGATACTTAAGAAGTATGTAACCAAGTTTATTGGGGATGATTATCAGTCTGGGAGACTGAGGCACATGCTGAAGATCACCTTGTGGCTTCCTGCCAAATCAGCAGGCTGGGGCGCGGGCATGGAGTACATACATTGTATGCGAAACCACAGCACATTTTGTGAGCAGTGGTATCATACGTGCCGTTTATACCTGATGCAGGGCCACTTAGGAATATATGATTCTAGAACCTTTTAGCAAAATATTTTTTAGCAGGAAAGTGGGCGTAGTGTTGGCCATTTCTTAATGACCTGGCTGCGGCTTGAATTGCACATGATTCAATGAGAAGTGGCTGCAGCCATTACCATAGATTTGCGCTTAATTTAAGCTGCAGCCGCATGATTTGGACAGTGATATTCCTCAAAGTAGCACCATCACATATACTTTTCCTCCTTACTCGTGTTTGCATTAATGTACGGTAATGGCAAATCTGGCAACTGTAAAACACTGGATCCCATTGGGGAATGGATCAGCTAAAAGTTGTCTGAAGGGAAAGGTGAGCAAGATTCCATGCTGAGTGTGTAGAAAGCATGCTGAGAAAGTTAAGTACTGTAGGGATTTGAAGACGGCATTTATTGACGGAATCACAGAAGTTCAAAAAATGAAGAGAGACAATCTGAGAAAACAAATACAGCCTACAGGTGTTCAATTATGTATTTTAAATTTGCTATACCAAACCTATGCACTGCTCAAACTGTATAGCAAATCTGCTACTCAAAATCTTGGGGAGAATTTGGTCTCCACTGTTAACCACTCAGTGAGTGACTTGCAACAGAAGGGATGAGAATAAAAAACAGGTTTCCCACTGGGCAATGCTTTGTGTACATTTGTATGATCACAGGCCAAAAATGGACAATCAAGTATGTGATCCTGGTCAGGATCTGTGAGCGCTCACTTAGTGCCACTTCCCACCCACCCACCCCCCCAAAAGATTATGAATTGAAGGAAGGAATTCATGGGAGATGAATGTGAAGACAGTACAAGGTTTGTGGAGGGTGTTGTCAACCACAAAGTGGCTTAAATGCAGGGGGTAGAAAAAATACAAGACTGTATGATTGTGCTTGCGGTTGGATGAGCAATCCAGCCTGGCCCTTGTGACCTTTAGTGCGAGGGGCATTAGGGCAGGACAAGTGTGGCTGGGTTACAAAGGCTAAGTATTGGCCTGTTTGCCATATTGAACCCCTGCCTTGGAGGTGGGTGCACTGCCCCCCCCCCATAGGTGTACCTCAGTATAGATCAGTTGTGTAATCCCATCTATGGATGAGGTAAACTGCATGACAAAAGACCGGGACCCTGATCTTTCTTTTGGCCCTGGCTTGACAAAGGTTCCATCGATTGTTACGGCCAACACTCTGTCCAGTTGCTGACGACAAAGCAGGGGTGGGGAAGAGGGGACGCCAATTGTACGGTTGGGCGAAAATTCTGGTCAGTTGATGACATCCACTGGATAAAAAGATCAGTTGATAACAAAGAACCGGTATTGCAAAGATGCGGAAGCTAGGCGAGCTGATCGATGGTCAAGCACTTTGTTTCATAAAAATTTCAAGGCCCTCGCGGCATTCTTTGTGTGACCAGCTGTGTTTGTTGTTGGGTGATGTCAAGATTGCTGGTATATTGAAGAAAGAAGAGCAGTGAAGAGAACACCATGGCAGGACAGATGATAAAAAGGACTTGCAGTTTTTGTTTCAATCAGTTTTCCTGTGGTAAACCTGGGAAAATGTTCCCTTTTAGGGGAAAAAAAATGTCCCAGGAAATGAGCCCAACCCGATGCACTGGTTTGAATGAAACTACATGTACATATAGTATACTGGAACTATTGAGCTTTCAGAGAAGTGGGAATCGGAGTTGGGTTGTTACATGTATTTATCTTGACATTCCTTAATTTTGATATGGTATTTCCCATCCCTTGGGAATTGGGATTATTGCCATAAACCTGGTTCAAGTGACTTGCTGAAGCTACGATATAATAAAAGGCTAGGCATGTGCATAATCCAAGTATGTCTGAAGCCAAAGAAGTTGGTCCCCAATTAGAGTGCCAGAAGTGTCTGGCAGGGCAACTGTTAACTGGTGTATTATACTGTAACTGTGCAGTAATGATCACTTCATTTAACAGCCAGCTCAGAAGCTTGCCTAAGCCATAGAGCTAGGTCTCCTATAAGCGGCGTGCATTCATGCGTGCTCAGGCTTCCTTACAAGCAAGCTTGAGTACTTTTGACAAGACACAGGCCATACCAATTGTGTCTTGTGTGGCACAGTTGTATGCGCAATCCAACTCAAGTCAAATCTGACTCACAGAAGATTGACTGAGCTCCCCCCAAATGATTGTGTACAGTATGCCGGATGATAATTCAGACACCAGCACTCGGCAAACAAGAAGAATCCGTTGGTTGTTTTCACTGCACTAAAGTTGAAAATGCCCACCTCTACCCCTCCCCCCACCCAAAAAGCCACACTAACAACAAAACAAAACAAACTGAAGGGGGAGGGAAACATCTCTCACATGCTCTGGTTCAGTGAAGTAGATAGATCAGAGTAAGGGCCAGTTTGACATTTCATGCAGTTTAATGCCAATCGTGTACATGTATATGTTTACATGTAGGGGATGCAGGCATGTACATATGCACTGTATCAACTTGCTTTGACCTTTCATTGCTTCACTGATTTGACCTTGAACAGCTCAGTCTTTGAACCATGTGAAGTGGCATTGGAAGGTACTCATTGTAGCTTCGTTGGAGCATGTATGAGTACATTATACACATATCGTACATGTACCGGTACTTGTACCTTAACACTGCTCTGCAATGATGCCTTCAACCATACAGTACTGGTATTTCTATGAGACTTGTCAATGCTGATTTATGCAGCATCCTATAGAATGCCACAGGGTGACATCATTTGGAACCAGAGTGTAATGCAAGCAAATGGAGTGCACGTGCGTGTTGGTTCACGCACTGGTTCTCGTGCTCATGCCTTTTGCACACATACCGGTACATGTAGTTTTGCACTTGACCTATTCACTCGGGTCATCTATGAAATGGAGAGAGAGTCTCAGATAATGGCGGTAGTTGTGCACCCAATTTCTCTCCAGCCTTTTTACACAGAAATTGCAGGAATTCATACTTTGCGAGGGGGAAATACCTGAAAAAAGATATGATATATACTTTTCGTGCTTGTGATGGGCTTTCCATTGTTGGAATATTCTGACTCGCATGAAATTCATTGCATGTAAACAGGCTGGGGCCACTCTGCCATTTAGTTGCTACATTTAGATTCAATTTCCAGGCTCAGAGTGAGAATTGTGAGTTCCCCTTTTTTAAAGCGAGTTGTGTGTGGACAGTGATTAATCTTTAGCGCTCAGCAAATTGATTTTGCATACCATCTGAGAAGGGGTAAGATTGGTCAAGGCCAACAGACTACATCAATTTACAGGTACTGTTTATTTGTGCACTATTCAAATATTCAACCTTCAATTCGATCGAATATCCAAATATTCAGTCTTACCGACCAGGAGATTGTTGATGAACAAACCATTTAGAGAATCCGTTGAAATAATGTGCACAATGCACATTATAATCTCTATATTAGCTTCTCATATGTAGGAGTATCCTCAGCCACAATTTACATGTAGCAAGATTTAAGAGACAAACAATACATCTTGCCCAGTTGAAAATTTCTACATGTATTCGTTTAAAATTTCTAATGCAGAATTTACTTTCTGAGTCGTAAGATTTCTGTCACTTTTCATTTGAATCTGCTTGAAACACGCTTCTATACTGCAATTTTCTCATTAAAAAAAAGAAGTAAATTCTCCTTTCCCGTTTGTGAATTTTGCATTTGCAATATCCGAATTCGGAAAATGATATCTGAATATTTGATAATTTATCAAATACGCAGATATTCGGCACAGCCCTAATGTACAGATAATGGAATTCACAGAGATCTCTTTCTTTGGGGAGGCTGAAAAACTGTTGGATTAAAGGAACCAAAATACACTATGCTGAAGTTGGTATAGCCTGTGTATAGCCTTTCTAATGTTAGTCAGAATTAGTGGTGTGCATTTATGGGTAATATGCGAGCTGGGTACTCAATTCCCATAAGGCCAAAAAAAAAAAATTTTGTTATGTTTCCTATTACACTGAAAAAGAAATTAGTGTCATTGGTTGAGCAAACTTTTTCTTTTCTTTTTTTTTACAGATGGTGTGTGTATGGGGGGCGTACATGTATATTTGTAGCAGGTACTAAGTCAGTGTCAGATTTACACTGTTCATGTCAATATTACATATCAGCAGTGTGATTAAGTAGTGAAGCAGGTGGTTGTTGAAATACAAACACACAAGAGCCATCCATCTCATGCCAAAAAAAAATTAAAACAACTCAATGTACCGGACAATGTACACAAATTAGGCTTGGGGCAAGGCACCATTTATTAGTTTTTATATTTTATTGATCTGTCGAATAACAAGATATAGGTCCCGCCCGATTTTCTAGGTTGGGTCGGGTAACCGGAAACACTGCTATTTTTTTGTTTGGCCTAACGGGCTGGTGTCGGGGTTCTTGTGCCTATAATTATTACTAAAGTAATAGCAAAATGCTGCAAGTATTTTCCACGGTGTCCCCACCAGTCTACTGCCAAGCTGCTGGATCGAGGCTTGCACTGGCGCGTTTAGGAACTAAATTGCACAGGCTACCTTGCAAGTTAAACTTTTATTTTCTAAGTTTCTAAGTGTGAAATAAAATAAATTAAACTCTCGACAACTTCAGGAGGAATGGCTTGAAAATCGAGATATCCAAATTTTAAGCTAACGAAAGTTCCTGGGTCATACGAGGCCTTCATATGACGTAGGCCTTTAATCGAAATCAACTTGCTCCGCTCTGCTATCAGTACTTTTTCAAATTATTTTTCTTCTCTTTGTGAATTATAACAGTGTATAGTTTGGCTGTTTTATGTTGTTGTTAACCAAAAGTTTCTTTTCTGCCAATTAAACGTTGCACCTTCATGGGACAAAACTTTCGTGTTTGGTCTATCGCTGTAACAGCGTGACATGCAGGGTATATTCAGGGCCTGTTTCATTTGGGTTTTCCTTGTACCGGTATGTCCAGTCACACGACCTTTTTCTCCTTCGGTCACACGGCCGCCGCAGAGTCAGCGATTGGACTGCCTGCGCTTGAGCTTCAATTCCCATGTAGCAATCAAGCGAGCTTGAAAGCACAGGATTTGTTGCGGCTATGGGTTAGTTTGCTTCATGCATACAAGTGTTCCCATTGTGAAAAAAATGGAGTTTGCCAGGCAAAGCTGGTCTGCCTGCAGTAAGTAGCATGCACAGTGAGCGTGTCATGACTGGTTCTTTCAGTTGATTCATGAGTGATCTACATGTACATGTAAACTGTCATTTAATGCGCTGAAAACACATTTTACTCGGACTTTTTCTAACAGTTTATTGGTACCGGTAAGTAAGCAAAGGAACAGGGTGCTTGCCTTTTTGAAATGTTGTGTTGACATTTACAAGGGCAGTTTCAAGTAATAAAACCGACAGCTTGGAACCGGGTAGCTGTAATCAGCGGTCGGGCGGGTATCCAAGTATTGGGTGTGGCTCTGTGAGAATGTGCTCTAGCTACTATTTCTAACATGCACGTGTATGTACATGACTCATATCGTGCGTGTACTGTACATGTATGCTCACATAAAGCCCTTTTCACACCACGACAAAAAAACTTGCAAGGCTTGAGGCACAATTTCGGAGCAGGGATTGTTTACTTTACAAACCGCGATCGTATCCTTTCACACGGCACCGTGTAACATTTTGCAAGCATTCCTTGAGACGCGAACGCTTATTCCACGGGTTGCCAGTGAACTCCACACTTACTGAGCGTAAATACCTCTAATACCAACGCAATGTGAGGTCAAAGGTTGGAGAGCATTGATGAAAAATGGCTGACGTTACATCGGCAGAGTCAAACTTGCAGATGAAAAAACGTTCTCCCGAAACCGATGTTTTGGGGAGTACCAAGAAGCAGAAAAGTTACAAGAAGGGCTGGGAGTATGATGAGACGCTCAGCCTTATAACTGCCATGGAAACGCCGTGATTAAGGCAAAAATGGACAGCATGGTCCACAATAGCCACGTGTGGCTGGAAGTCGCGGGACAATCACAGGACATACTTAAACGACGCTACAGAGAAAGGTATTGGAGTTAAAGGGCGCATGCGCGCTGTATGGGGTTGCAGGTCACTACACATGCGCACTGTGTAGGTTATCGCAGGGGACGTTGGACAATAAACAATGCGTCCATTCACACAACCATTTTTCATGGGTTGCTTGAGAAATCTTCGGCTAGCGGAAGATTCTGTTGTAGGTCCGGACCTCCTCTAAAATATTTCAAGGATTCACCAGGAATGCTTGTCACTCTCAAGCATTGGCAACCTTTCACACGATAGCACTTTTGTAAGATTTCTCAAGCATGAGAAAATTTCTCAAACCGTGCGAGGTTTTTTTGTCGTCGTGTGAAAAGGGCTTAAACCTCCAGCAAGCCAAGCTTCCAAAATTTACAAGAGCTACTAGCACATGTAAATCCCAGTAAATTAGGAAGGCTTCATTCAAACACCAACAGTGCAGCAGATCATGGCGATGGCAGTTGCATGCCACTGCTCCATGGGATCATTGTTTGCTTGCAGTGCACAGCCATTCAGAACCTTTCCTCTCCCCCCTCCTCCCATTATGTCATGTGCAATTTACATACCCATGGTGTATCAAAACAGAAATGCTGTCATCTGTGATCAGAACAACCCTTCCTGGAAGCGGTGATGTAATAAGTATTTGGGCAAGAAGATTAGTGGCACGCATGTACATGTAGGTCCCTTTACTTGAATGGCAAGGGACTACCAGTATAGTAGGTCAAGACTTGAACCCCAAAGGGGCTGAAATTCTTCTGTAGTTTGTTATCTGGTTATTGGCAGTGAAGTGGCATGACCTACTGCATGGCTGGCTTGGTGCCATTTATGGCATGTTGAGTGCGTCTTTCTCACTTTGTTTGTTAACTTCTCAGTAGGCCTAACCGTGGAAAGAGTCTTTTGTCAAACGGAGAATCTGGGATTTAGCAAACTTACAAAAATGTGGCTGCCCAAATTTGCCCCGAACTGAAAGACAGTGCATCCATAATTTGCTGAGGTTGCTTGCTTTTTCCTACACTCCGGTAACCAAACAGGATGTAGGATGTCCAAAATAGCTAACCGTGTGTCCAATTGGCTGAGGCCCACCAAAAATAGTTGTTCTGATTACCGGTACATGCCTTTCAAAATAGGGTTGGTAGGTTAAATTTTGGGGAGGGGGTTCCAGAAGTTCTGTAAATTAACTTGCAGAATCTTTCTCCATCGATGTTGTTCTTTTTGACCTGCAACTGCTGTGAAGTGTGCTTGTAGTGTATTGTACTTGTAACTGTATTTGGCTGGTGATATACATCCTGGTTCTCTCCTTTCCATCATTCCTTCTTTTGAAAGTGTGCAGAGCCGCTTGGTGGGAACCAGAGCAGCATTGCCTCATTTAGTATTATTATGCATTTGTTTTCTTCACCACGATAGGGAACTGCAAAGGAACTTGTAAAATCAGTGGATGTTTCTACTTCAGAAAAAAGTGAATATAAGTTGGCACACATACCGGTAAATCCAAGTGTTCTTGACATAAAAAGTTTATTTGAGTTTAAAGTTTAGGGTTGTGCCGTAAAAATATGGTTGGTCAGGTAACCTGAAGCAGAAATCTTTTGGGGCCTAACTGTAACATTTTGTCTCAAAGACATCCGCACACCCCTCTGGCTAGAAACGTGACCAGAATGCATTTTCAACACCCTGTGTTCCCTCCATTCCCCCTCTCCTGTCCCCTAAAAAAGGCATTTTGAAATTTGAACCATGTACGACCAGTGGGGCTTGTTTATGAAAAGAGAGGATGGTCCTTGTCCTGTTGTAAAAAGAAAAAACTGGGAAAGGGATCTGCTAGCTGATTACAAACCAACTCTAATTTGTCAATGTCGAGAGCCATTTGAAATAGAAAGATCCCAAGGGTAAGGTCACATTGCACTGTACATTGTACAGTTGGGTGGTTTCCAACTGCATGAAATGTGTACCCGTTTAATGGCCGTTATGAGCTTCATTAGTGCCAAAGCAAATCCATCAACTTCATGAGGCGAAACCAGAGCTTAAAATTTCCTTCCTCCCATCCTTGGCATTTGGAGAGAGAGAAAAAAAAGTTAAAATACATCTTTCAATTCAAGGTTGAACCATGACATTGAATCACATGATTTGGAACAGTGCCAAGATGCTACACCGGTCTAGCATGACCACATCCAGAGATGATGTGGTTTTCCAATGAAGCAGTGTAAACACTGGCACTATATTCCCACAGTTATGGAAAATCCTTTTATCCTTTTTTAAAAGTTGTCCTGGAAAGTTGTACTCGCAGAAAAGTCATGGAAAATTGGGGGGGGGGAGAATAGGGTGTCCGAAATCTTTTAAGTAGAAGAAGTCACGGAAATGAAGATTATGTAAAGTTTCTTTTTGACAGGCCACTTTTGATGGGATAATGGAATAATCATTACTGTAGTTTCCAGGTTATCCTTGTCAGTCTGTAGTTTAGTGGCTATGGCGGTCTTCCAGTTTAATGCCCAAACAACTGCTGTCTTTATTTCACTCCCCTCCTGTGTTTTTATTTTCACGTCCAGATGGGCGAGCAGTTTGGTCAGTTTTTTGTAACTGCAGTTTTTAACAGAAATAGCTGTCATGGACACAGTCGCTTTGATAGCCCATCTCCTCCTCTTCTGTGTTAGCTTTTCTGGAAGTCCAAGTTTGGCATGGTCAGGGGCTGCTGTGGTTATGTTTCTGTATTCTATGTGGCAGGTGTTAAATAGTGTTCACTAAACAGTTTTATTATTTGACCTTGAGAAAAAATATTGTTTGTCCTTGGTGCATGGCCACTGTTTGCTATGCTTTGCATGCACCAAATGCAACTTGGGTCATACAGACCAATCAGAAGGCCGCTTCCAATGTACATGTATACTTCACAAAAAACGAGCAGTGGCACGGGAATATGCAGTCAAACGAGGGGGCAGAGGGTAGCATCTCGGTTAAGCTGTGTTCCATGCATACATGTAGGTTGTGAGCAAGATAAAAATTCATGGGAATGCAAGGTGCGTGCCACTTGAACAGGTAGACTAGAGAGTAGAGGAATTCCAAGAACGAACGATGATGGCTTCGTGACAGTATTAAAGAGACGACATTTACTCCGCTTTCCCCGACTGCTGACAATACAATGCTAAGGATAGCTGCTTTGTTGATGAGTTACATATTTATTTAGTTGACTATCATGGCTTTGTGAATCTGGGATTGATTGGGCACGAAGTCAGCACACAGTCGGACCAAAGGTCATCTGGCATGTTGCACCTAGAAATTTCCATAAATCCCCGAGTTTACCTCTATTGACTATTTATGATGAAACTATGATTAGTGCTAACTGTGATTGTGTCTGCTATTGTAACAACTTTCAAGTTCGTCGCAGCATTGCTTTCTTCATATTTGGCACATTTTAAAGGGTTCATCACTCACTAGCGTCGAAATTCTATGACTTCCAGTAAACGTAAGGTTTCTCTGCTATAATCAGGTTGAGCTCTTGGGTTTGTCACAGTTATCACATCAGGTTTTTTTCATTCTGATTTTGACAGAAATTTGGACCCACAGATGGGCTGCAGTCCCGTCACCCTCCTGCTCTAGCTTCCATTCACAATAACCCCACCACAACAATCCAAACCAAAGGACCATCTTCACTTGCAAAAATTCAAATGCATTTTCATTTGCTCTTCTCTCACCAAGCCTGCCCTGACTTCACCAAATGCGCAATTGTTATCAGGTCCGTCACCTTGTCCACAAGGCAGTGTTGTTTTGGTGTACATGTGCATCTATTGCGCACCTTGCCGTGCTGTGCGAAGTCAAGCCGAGTTTCGCTATGCCGATTAAAACTTGTCTTTTTAGTTATGCGTTATCCACAATATATGTTGTATTGCTACGCATATTCAAGCTGGGTTGTTTTGTGGCAACTCATCCATATTATTTTGCTGTGTAAATTGAAGCTGGGTTGTTAGTAGTGCATGGGTTTGTTCGTTGTTCTAAGAGCAGGGATCGTCCTGCTGAGCGTTGATTGATGCATTCCCAACATCACATTGCTCCAAAGTGCTGGCCAATTGTGCACTTAGCCTCTGCAAATGTGATTGAGTGGCTGTCATACTGGAAAAATAAAACCCAAGGCTGTGTGTGTTTGGGGGGGGGGGAGAATGCGGAGAAAGAACAACACAAAATGTGAGAGTACTGTGTAGCTGGTTGTAGGATGTGGACCTACATGTACTCGTGCACATGTTCCGACCCACTGTGGACCAAGCAAGCAAGGTACCAGGGTGACTGACACCGTGTGATCCTGGGGTCTGTTTGCCCTGGCAATATGCAATGTCACTGACATTGCCCTTTTTTTAATCCAACATACATGTAGCAATCCAAACAAACACGAGGTGACTGAGCAGGGGGACATTGACACACTACATACTGTACATGTACAGCGGGGTGCAGTGATTGAGAATGACATGTCCCTGGGATGAGTCCTATGTGGTACAGGTGCATGTACATGATATACCAGTAGATTACTGCTTACTCAAAACTTGGTTTCTCTTCACAAATAACACCGATCCCCTCACACACAAAAAAATCAAAAACTTGGAAAATCCACCAGCAGAGTAACATCACGAAGATTTTGATCATAAAGCTACCAGTACCAGTAATTTGAGAAATATCAAAAGTGGTTTTTAAGAGTAACAATTTTCGAATGATTAAAAATGCTCACAGAAAAGTAACTTTGGCTTTGTATCTAACCTATCAGTCATTTCTCTCCCAACGAAAATACATGTATCTCCTGGACAATTTTCAAAACATCTCTCTAAGAAACTGAGTCTTGGAGCTGTTGGAGCAGATCATAGGCCACACCACTGTGGCTTTAAACATGATAAAGATTGTTCACCCTTATCACAGGTCATCTGAGTTATAAACTGGTTTTAAATCATTCTGCGCAGTAAGTAGGTCACCGTTAAACACATTGTGTATACGACAAGATTTGCTCTAAATAACACGAATAAGTGAGTCTCAATCATATTTTTTTCCAACCTTGAAGTATAATCTGCTACAAAATGTTAGCCCTCAGAAGGTTGTATATTTTTTCCTTTTCTTATTCAAAGCACAGCATAGGTACATGTATTTATCATTGCTGATTGCTGGCATGCCCTTAATACTGCTCAGCATAGCAGTGCACCTTCGATTCTCTGGGGGTCCTTTGGTTCTCACAGTGAGCACCCAGGCCACTTGCCTACATAACTGGGTGCTGCAGTATACGTGTACATGTACATGTACTACACTGTACATGTACTGTACAGTGTGCATGCATAAAGTCCATCTCTCCCTTTGCTTGGCCCCCCAACATGCTAATGCATTGCATTGAGGGCATAATGGCAATGGCCACCATGTGGCCGTTCTGTCAATTGCTGTCACACCCCACCTTCCCGTGTGAAGCTCAACTGACTGGAGGTTTCTACATTGTACAGTACAGTACATGTGCTCTGTAAGCATATTCAAAAGCACAGATCCAACACATGTTTTTTGTGAGTCTTTTTGAGAAAATAAATCACCTTTTTACTAAAATTCCACCTATTCCCTTTGTTTGTCATGAGAAAGCTTGGAAAGTTCACAACAATATGCGTGATCTGTTTTTTGTTTTTCTCTGGAGGAAGTATGGAGGAAGATACAGGTTGTGTACATTGTAAACAAACTGTACACTTTTCCTATGCTCTGTTCAGTATTCATAATGTACACATGTACATGTACATGATTACACCCATGATAGTCATACACTACTGTAGGAATGCACACTGTGATCTTCATGCATAACCTTCAGCACTGCAGGACTCTGTACATGTACAATACATGTACATGCACTTGACACACTTGTACACTGTGTGTGACCCTTTGCCCTGCATTATAACACACACACAAATAGTTGCCTGTTTTCCTGACATGGTCAGGGCTGGCATGAAAGTAGTTCCGGCATAAAGGAATGACCTCATAGCCAGAGTAATTTTTCTGGGCTCTTTTGGTGGTAATCTTACCAGGTACATGTACATGTACATACCGGTATTCTGCATCCATTTCACAGTGTGTATGTGCCCATGTGAGTTTTTTTCCAACATGAAGTACATGTGTACCGGTACATAACTAATGCAGGGGAAGGGTGATTTATTTATCAACAAATGAAGTAACATGATGCAAACTGTTGCATGTTATTGTACAAGTACATTTGACAGCATACTGTGTATATCTTATAACATGAAATCCTTTAAGAAGTCATTCATATCAACTTCAGGCGACATCGGTAAAAAGAGATTTTTTGTCTGGATTTTAACCATGGTATTCATGCTCTGTCGAGTACACTAAATGCCTCACTTGCTATGGTAGGAGGTCAAATTTGTGACATGGAGGTCAACATATACACCAAGCACAAGGCAGTGTACACCATTGGTTTTTAATGTTATTTTTACCCAATTGACTGGTTAGGGGATTAGCCAAAACACAATTCTTAGGTCCTCACAGCTAGTCAATTATCACTTTCATGTCAGATGGATGTTACAGAATTAATCTGCAGTCGCGTTTGCTGTGGTTTAACAAATCATGTATACACTACATTACCTTTAGAAAGGCTTAAATTAATAAACCAAATTACTGATATGCTGTGGATTATGCACATACTAATTGGATATTGCTACTTGAAAGGCATCAATTATTCCCATCCCCCTGAAATCATGAAAGGCAGCCATGCCAAAAGACACACTTGTAATACATGTACATGTACGTTGAAAAAAATCTTCCAATAAATCCCTAATCCTACCATTAGGTTCATGTATGTTTGAAATGACTCCGAAATTGGAGGATTTGGAAATGGTTGAATGCTTATCCCCCCAAAAGTGGAAAGTGAACAAACCATTTTGCCAGAAAAGTTTGTTCACCTTCAGTTGGTGGGCCAGAGAAGCTGTGTGTTAACATTGTGGTTTCTTCCCGATCCCAGCGATGAATACATTTGCTGTAGATTGCAGGTACCAGTACCACACCGGTAGGCTCCTGTACACAAAGATTAAACTGGCTTGACCCAGAACAACCGATCCATAATTATTTTTATGATCACTCAAAAGGTTGGTGTAAGTGCTCAGTTTAATTATTCACAGTACTACCGTTTTGAGTTGGAGGCTGTATTTAATTTGCATAGACAAAGTGGCATTACTGGACGTTTTCTTGCATGGACATCACAGGTTCAAGAGCTGGAAGGCTAGGGTGGAATAGATTTATTGACTTCAATTGGTAATGAGACCAAAAATGGGGACCAAAATCTTCCAAGTCATCGACAAGCTGTGCAAGTGTAAATGAAAGCAACCTGAACTCGGTGGTACTCTCTTCTTCTCTCTTCCCCCCCCCCTTGCAGTCTTTGAAAATCCAACACTGCTCTTGCATTTTACATTATTTTCCAAATTAGATGTACTGTATACAAAGCGAGTGGCTTCAGTGAGTGAAGTATTCAGTGCAGTGTTTTTGGTAAACTCTTCCTGTGCACCCCCACTCCTTCACTCCCCACTCCTACACCCCCCCAGAAAAAAATTAATTGACCAACCCACTCACCCAATACCCATGGCTCAAAAGGGGAAAAAATATTGACCCACCTACAAACCAAATATTTCTTTCCAGTGTGATAGGATACAATAATTTTTTTTTTCCCATAATGCCTGTGCTCCTCTTACTCAATCTGAAACAGTCTTACACAAAACATTTTGCCCTGCCTTATTTTAACAGTATTCTTTTCACTTTTTCTTCACACTGTTGACTCAAATGCCTCTTCTCATTAAAATGTGTGCCCAGGGTTTTGTCTAGGATTAATATATCTTTCCATCCTTTCGCAGTGTTCTGTAAAACCGCCCGATTCCAAGCAAAATTGTTTAAACTCCTTTTACGTATTAGTAGCTCTCTGAGCCCACATTTCGATTGTAACCAGTGACATGGGTTAGGAATATGAAGATCCATTCACCATCGTTTAAAGAGTTGGGAATTACAGTGAATAGTGGTTTACAAATTACCATTACCAAACGAATTATCGTTTGAAGAGTTGGGAATTACAGTGAATAGTGGTTTACGAATTACCAGCAACAATTGCCTGCTCTGAATAATTTTTCACCCATCCTCTGGACAGGCGGCTTGGTTAGACACTGTGTGTCCCACGTAATCTGTATTGTACACATTGCTGCAACCCATCCAATTTCATGGACTCCCACCCTTAAGCTTTTAATGTGTCTAAAGTCTGCCCATGGTTCACTTATTCCACATTTCCAAATTCTTTAATCAGTCTCAAGGTCCAGAATCTTTTTTCAAAGTAATTTTCATTGTAGTAATTATCTTATTTTCACATTACATTTGCTCTTTATCAATTCAAGCAGTTTCTATAGAGTTATTTTTGTCAATTCTAGTTGATCACATGTAAATGAACGTTTGTAGCAGGCTCTCAACAAATTAATCTTCACTAGGAATTGGAAACCTTCCCAAGTGTAAGAAAAATCAAAGCTTGGAGGACTCTGCATTTTTTAATATACTTTGTTAACCACCCCCCCCCAAAGTTTTGCTTCCCTGTTACATGGAATCTGAAAACAGGGTAGGTGTACATAGAGTCAGGGGAATATGTTATTGCATTTTTAAAATATATGTATAGTGATTTGGTGTGCAGCTGAGTGTTAACTTGTTCAAAATAACAGCTGGAGAGGTCTGGTGACATATGTTTCAAATGGAGGAATAAACCCCATTTGAAATGCTTCTTGTGTGCAGACGTGAACATCAGTCCATCAAACCTTTTTGCACCATATTCAAACTACAGAAGGCTTCCATTTGTTTCGATTTCACATTTTCCCAATTCCTCCCCCCCCCAAAAAAAGAGAGAAAAATTAGGGTTGTGCTGTTAAAATAGAGTACGTTTTGAAACAGGAAGCATAACTGTTTTTTTCTTTATCAAAATACAAGCTGTATTTTACATTTTAAACATCTGTTTTGTTGCAGTGCCAAATTTTAACAGTTGACCAAACAGTATCAGCGCCTCTACAGTACATTACATGTACATATAAATAACAGTAATGTTAATGTGTACATGAAGTGACACTCAAAGACTGATCCAATGGCTTTTTGTTGTCACTCAGTCCATCCTGGTTAGTTTCAATGTAATCATTGCTTTCCTAGGAGATAGATGTGTCCTCTGGTGGATTGGCGTGGGTGGATCAACTGCTCTGTTTTTAATAAACAAAACAAAAGGGAATGAATGTTTAACTTACGGTCCTTCTGCTTTGCGCGACGTGTCCGAGGTAGCCCTGCCCCAGTGCCCAAGTTGTAAATAACAATGATGGGTTTAATTGCCGTGTTTTGCAGCACTTGAGTTTCAAGATGGAAGCATGTAACAACATTACTCACTGGGATTGCATGACCCATTTTTTTTTTTTTTTTTTTTTTTTACTTTTTATTGCAGTGTGACAATCATGTTGAACTCTTAACATTTCATTTGTTTGCTCCTTAATGGTGTTTTTATTTATAAATTGTATTTTGTAAAATTGTAAATTAGGTATTCTTTTCAAATGAATGCAGGCCCTGGTGCTGCATGATAAGAATTATTGTACATGCCCCTATTTTTAGAAGTGCGAATCTGAAAATGATGGCCTACGATTTCCTTTGCATATACCTGGTGCGAGACAGGGAACAGTTACACGTAGATGGCATAAGTGGACACCAACAGTTCAGCAGTCAGTGTTCCATTGTATCAAGGAGTCATGTTTCTGCATGCAATTTTAATAGCAAGAGTTACATGTACAGTACAGGAAATCAGGATGGGGTGATTTAAATCATTGATTTCAATCAACATATTGAAAAAAGGCAAAAATGTGTCAACTTTTCAACAATTCTTTCTTGCTGATTGGAAATGTTTGCAGGTTTTGCACATTTTGAACAACAAATCCCCCCTCTGTGAGCCTTCCAGTTCCTACTAGTATTAATGAAGTAGGAATGTACCGCTACATGTTACACACAATCTGGGTTGGCAAGATTTTTTTTTGTTCAATTCAATCCACTTGCATTGATTTAAAGCAGCTTTTTTGATTAAGTGAATTTGAGGCGAAGGATTTATCATCATGATTTAATTTTAGTTCATTTGAATTGCCCATTTCAGAGTTTGACATGGTAAAGTATCAGTGTAAAGTGTACATAACTACCTTTTATATACAGATACATGTGGATTTGGAGATTAGAAACGTTAGTCATTATGCAGTGTACCAGTAACTAAAACCACTAAATACCCCCTAAATAAATGCCCTCAATAAAGTGATTTTTAATCAAGCCTACATGTACATGTAAGTCGTTGGTTTTTGGAGATGCATCACAAACAAAACAAGAGTGCTTTTTGCAAATTGCACACAGAACAAGGTAAAATACAAGCATTTTGTACCTACATGTACATGTAGCATGTAAAATAAATGCATGTACCTGTTGTTCATGGCATGTTTCTCGCACAGTCATTTGATGCATGTATAAGAACCCTGTTAACAAATTCTTGTGAACTCTATTTTTTTTTTTCAAAACTTAGAATTCGGTTGAAAACCACTTATGCACTTTATCCTTGGTACATTTACTTATCTCTGAAGGATTTGTCCTCTCTGCGGGTACACGTACCCAGTAGGTGTTATACTGCATGCATTTCACCAAGGCTAAGACATGGTGGTTTGTGAATTTAATCAAATTACTTGATTTAAATTTCTCAGTTGAAATCCAAATTTTTTTAATTTTGTAACAAAGCAAATAAATAAAAGAAAACTGTCACACATGCAGCTACATGTAATTTGCTTGCTTTTGAATAGACATTTGAGCCAACTTGTATCCAATTTTTATAAAAATTTTAAAAATCGTATTTTTAATTTTTTTTTTAATGAAAAATATCAACAACCCTGGTACATATATACATGTACATGCACAGCGTTGCACATGTGTGATTGGTGGCCAAATCATGCTAACCAGTGGAATGGCTGATAATGGCTTATTCAAGGCTGCTGGTCCACAGGCCGTGACCAATTTTGGTTTTTTTTGGAGCTTGCCAGGATCGTGCAGAAAACCTCTTGCAGCATCTATATTTTTTTGACCTGAGGTTTAAGGGTTGTATGCATGTATGGCCGATGTTGAGTAATCGACTGGAGCGAACAATACATATATAGACTAGTTCTGGTTGCTACATGTACATTTCTTTGCATGGTGGCGATGTGGCGGGAACCAGAGCAGCTTCGTCTAATGCATTGAGCTGTGGGCACATGTTTTCACCACTGTGACAGTGAAACGTGAATGAGAACTCGTGAAAATAACAGAAGTTTCTTTCAAAAAATTGCAAATGTGAGTAGGAAAACATACAAAAACAAGCATTTTAACATGAGAAAAAGTTATCTTTTGTGGAGACAGAAAAAACATCAGCTTTTCTGGACTTGCCCGAACGGGCACGCCTACCAGTATTTAGAATTTTAATTGTCCGAATGAAAATTTAATCATCCCGGGCTATCAGACAGGCGATTCGTTGCAGCCTGCTGGTCCACCTCAACTACATGTATCTGGACACCTGTCATGTTGATCTCAACCCCCAAATCACATTTTCTCGGGGCGTGCTTGCAGAGACGCCACAAATCTCTGCAGAATACAGAATACACTTTCAAATTTGACTTTGTTTCATTGTGCAGCAGCATACTGGACGACCACTATGGCACTTGCCTTTACTTCATGCACTAGTACATGTACATGTTTAAAGTGCACTCCAGCCAGTAGGGTTTGCTACAGAATTCAAGGGTAGACAGCAGTTGGGTTACCAAGGGGTGCAGTGTCCCAATTCAAGGAAAATTCTCCGCCAGGCCGAGGCGCAGAAAAAGTACCCCCAGAGATTGTTTCGAAAAGAGGGGTCTGTTTGGGCCAGGAAATGGTGGAATTGTGTCAGTATGGCCCAGAATCATCTCTGTAGATTCAGGGGCACCCATCTGGGGGCAAAGCAGACAAAAATGGGATTGAAAATTAGTCAGAAGAGCCCCAGGAAGGTGAGGGATGTCATTTGAAAAATGGCCGCTGGGAGGGCTTGGCAACATTCACTTTTTGGGGGGTGAGTTTGTTTTGGGCGGATAATTAAAAAATTCATTGGTTAACCTACTAAAAATTGAAAATCAAATGAAATCTGAAGGACCAAACAGCACATTGATTTTTGTTTGAGAGGCCTCAGGGACTTCAGTTGCCTGCCATGGGGCTCCAAACTTGGTTGATTTTACACTATTTTCAATGGAGCTTGAATTAGTTCAGTGCACCCTATATTGCCAAGATGGCGGCGTCCTGGATGTCATGGCGGTTGGATTGAAAAATCATTTCTCACGTTTGCGATAGTTACACCAGTGGTGGAAAGACCGGAACAAGCCAGGGATAGCAGTTTTATGAATTGTGAGACATGAGAAACATTTGATTGTTGGCAGCAACACTCCACTGGTAAATACCCATGCAATCATGTGGAAATTCTGAAAAACAATTAACTCTGTCACTGTTCATGCTGTTTTGCGTGTAATTTTCAAGAAATCAGCAGTGACCGAAGGACTTGATGGTTTCCGTGGGCCAACCCTAACCGAGCTTAACCCTAACGGAGGCCAACCCTAATGACGGCTAACCCTAACGGAGGCCAACCCTAATTATGAAGGGTAACCCTAACAGGGCCCTAACCAAGGGTGGGGGTACTTCCTCGATGGACAAGTAGAGCCCGCGCACCAACTGACCAAGCTGTGGATATATGCGCAGGTGACTGAAAGTTCGAAACACTCTCCTTGGTGGTTTGTTCCACTCTTGTGTTGGAAGTGCCCTATTTTGGGCTCAGGTTTTCAACTCTTGGGCTGGAGCGTGTCAACAGGAATAAATTCTACGTAGAGCTTTCATGTCAAAGCATGGCTGAAGTTTCATAATTTTCTTGTATTTGATCTCTGCTGTTGGTAGTGTATGGCCAAGGCGGTAACCCTTCCTTATCAGTAGGACATGCTAGTTGAAGCTATTCATGGGGAAAGGTGCAATTTTCAAATGCTGATTGGACATTCTTCTGTTTGCACTATAGTAGAAGTGTACATGTACAGTGTATGTATAGGCAGTTTGTGCACATTTGCTATTGGCTGACCTTGATGATTTACTCCCCATAGCACAGCCAGTCGACTTTTTTTTTCCAATTTATTTTCAAAAATTGAGTTTTTTGGAACATTCTCAACCATTCAGCATTGTTTCTGTGTCAGACTGTGAAAAAGGGGTGTATATAAAGGGTGCAGTGTCCCAATTCAAGGAAAATTCTCCGCCAGGCCGAGGCGCAGAAAAAGTACCCCCAGAGATTGTTTCGAAAAGAGGGGTCTGTTTGGGCCAGGAAATGGTGGAATTGTGTCAGTATGGCCCAGAATCATCTCTGTAGATTCAGGGGCACCCATCTGGGGGCAAAGCAGACAAAAATGGGATTGAAAATTAGTCAGAAGAGCCCCAGGAAGGTGAGGGATGTCATTTGAAAAATGGCCGCTGGGAGGGCTTGGCAACATTCACTTTTTGGGGGGGTGAGTTTGTTTTGGGCGGATAATTAAAAAATTCATTGGTTAACCTACTAAAAATTGAAAATCAAATGAAATCTGAAGGACCAAACAGCACATTGATTTTTGTTTGAGAGGCCTCAGGGACTTCAGTTGCCTGCCATGGGGCTCCAAACTTGGTTGATTTTACACTATTTTCAATGGAGCTTGAATTAGTTCAGTGCACCCCAAGGGGTGTTGCAGTGTTGTTGTATTCATCAGGGTTAAAGGTTAATGCTTCGGGTTCTAAGGGTGTATGTGTTTGATTCAGACATTGTATTGGGTCTACCATTGTGTGCTTTCACATGGAATGACTTGGCCCCTGTGCAAGCCCAGTGTTGACAGAGTTGTCAAAAGTGGACTCGAAAACTACACTGTACATGTAGTGTTCCAGCGTTCTTTCATTGCCTAGGGGTTGGGGCTACTGTTTGGCAAGTTGTGGTATAATTGATAGCATTGCGGAAGCTAGGAGTACCCTAGTCCTACATGTAACTGTCACATTCTCTTGTTTGCAGGAAATTTAATGGTAGTAATGATCACAGCATATGACTCCCCAAGACTGACTCGTAAATATATCCCAAATGGGCATTGGTATTCTGTTACAGTTATCATGTACCGGTATGGTAAGGGAACTGTGCATTTTCTGTTTAGGGTAGCATTTTACCCTCAAACTACTGTACTGTATATGTACAGGGCACAAAACTTTCCTGGTCAGCTGTTTTCTCCAGTGTTAGATGTACATGTACATTCCACATGGAAACTGGAACCTTGAACTTTCCCTCCTGTTTTACGATTCACAATCAAGAACACAAGCAATTTGTTTGTTTTGTTTTTTTTCTGCTGATGGCCGACAGATAATGGCCATGTACATGTACATCTACACTGCTGTCTTCAGTCAAGAAAAAAAGAAAGGGATGAATAAATAAAATCATGAATAACTAAAATAAACGCATAAATAATAAATAACCTGTGGTGCCGCTGAGACTGGCACTGAAAATCAGTGAGGCCTCGGCACCAGCAGCTGGCCCCAAGATGAAAATTCCGATCGAGCAAGTCATTTCAGAAAAGATTTAGAGTTGGCAGTGATGAAGGTTTGATGGCAAGGGATTAAGTCTGCTCTGGCACCACAGAACAAGTCTCTTGTATGTGCTGGGAAGGTTCTAAATAGAACCAGGGAACTCAACATCACCTGATGATGGGTGGAGAATATACATGTACATGTATGCACCGTTTTTTACCTCACAAATGCACCAATCAAAACAATGGCTGGCTGTCAGTACGGAAGCAAAAGAATATGCATCCATATCCTGAGAAAAATCTCACGTAAATGTTATAGCACTGAATGAAAATTACTTCCACAAAATACTGGAAAAGGCCTGTTGAAGCAAAACGTGTTCTGTGAAGCAGATTTTGTCATGAACCACGGTGAACTTTTTGCCAACTTTAGCCATCCATGCAAAATATTATCGGTCAGTGTTTCTGAACAAAAAGAACGGTCTTCAACCAAGCTACTGAGTCCCTCCTACCTATCTGTGCGTGGGTCAATATCAAGTGTCCTTGACATTTGTACATGTACATGTACCCTGAAGGAAACTTATGCATTTCACCAAAACACAGCTCACACTGATTTCTGTTGGGTTGTTTGTTTTTTACAAGGCTTTTTCTGATGCTTGATGGGAGATTCAGAATTTTGTAGAAGTGTCTGTTATAGTTTCCAGAGCTCGATTGATTGGAGTTTGAGTCTTTCTTGAGGTTGAATTTGTATGGCCCGTGTTGGAGAGTTTAGAACGTTTCTGCCTTTTTATTCGTTTTTTATTGATTTACCATATGTGTACCTTTGTATTTTATTGTTTTTGGATATGCTTATCATTTGATTTCAGTTTGAATGCTTTGGTTCATTTCCATGATAGCCTCAGATTACATTGTTGACTGTACCATTATCTTTTTACGAGTCTGAATATTTAAGAGATGAAATAAATTTAAAAGTAAATGCTGACTCTGACTCCCCTGCCCAAGATACTCCACCGTTGGTTAAAAAAAGGTGTTAGCCCTGAATGTCACATTATATTGTTCTTGTCATTGCTTCGTTTGGTTAGGTTATATTACTGGCCCGGTATCATTATGTAACATATAACACTTTTGCTTAGGGGGCAAAAACATTTTTCTTCTTGTTTTACATAGTTTTATTTGGTTTTTAGTCTTAAGTTTTAGCTTTTTTAGTTCGTAGTGTATGTACATTGTTTCTTATTTTATCTTTAATCGTTTATCATTTTATCCAGGGAGTGATTTTAGAAAGACCTTGAGGTCTTCTTCATGACCCTTGACATGGTCAAAAATTAATAATAATAATAACTACTACTGTGATTAATAACGTAAATTTCAAGAGACAATTTGTGAACAATACCCATTTCAGCCTTAGGGCTACATGTACCATGTACCAATATTGTTATTTCTCAATAAACTAATGAGAATAATGAAAAGATAATAATTGTTACATGTACAGCCCGTCTGGTAGATGTAGGTGTTGATATGGATCGTTTCTCTTCATCATCCATGAAATTGAATGCCTGAACCTGCTTAGGATCTCAAAGGCCCCAAATACAATGTATGAATACCGGTATTTTATACCCCCAATGAGGTACACTGTACAGGTACATGTATACTGTGGAAATTGAAAGTGTATGTACCAGTACATGGAAGAGTCAATGGAATACCAACTTGAGTCAGAGGAACGCTTCAGGATTTACAGCAGAGCAGTCCGAGACACATGCGAGAAACACAGCTCCTTGATTTTGTACACAGTGTGTGGCAGTGTTGTATTTGAGTCCATCACAAGTCCCTGTAAGCCCATCACAAGTCATTCAGTCTTAAGCCAAGTCACAAGCTATTCAAATCAGCTGTGATAAAAGCATTTTTTTTTTTTGTCACAGTAAGTAATCCATCTTTTAATGTTTGTCTGTTGAAGTGTTACTTGAACTTGCGTACATGTTCTGGTACCAGTTACATGTACGTATGGTACATACATTTACAAATGTACATGTACACGAATGATGTGCGATAGATCAAGGAAACAGAGACATCACTGTGCAATGTACATTGAGGTCCATGGTGAAATAGGTACATGTACTGTACATGTACAGTACATGTACTGTACATGTACTGTACATGTACTGTACATGTACAGTACATGTACTGTACATGTACAGTACATGTACAGTACATGTACAGTACATGTACTGTACATGTACAGTACATGTACAGTACATGTACTGTATAGTGTGCTTGTAATTCCCCCCCCCCCAGCAGTGCACATCTGAATTTCCTACTGTAAAAAGGTGCCATGTTTTTCTTGAGTAAACTGGTTACTACAGCGACTGGTTTTTCTCTGTACCGGTACTCTTGCCTGAAGAGCTCTTTGTGTCTGTGGCTATTGTGTGTTATTTTCTTGGTATCCAATTTGTGTACCTGCAACTCTGAACGGTGTTTGCACCCAGCTGGGGAATGTTCAGTTCACTTCAAACACTAAATTGGGCTTTACCACATTATTGCTACGTGTGCATTGTTAGCCAGGTGTGTGAAGTCATTGGTGTGTGCAGAAATGGCACTGGGTGTGTGGTTCCGTGGAAAATGAAAAAAGAGACTACTTCTGCAAAACTCTGCCTTCTCAGCCGTTCATACATATATGTGTACATAACATTTATGGCTACATGTACATGTACATGCATTGCCACTCGGCCTATCCTTCATACAAACAAGCAATCATTAATCTTCAGAGGGGGAAAAATGTGTCAGCTGAGAAACCTGTGAAAGCCATGCCTTGGCAACATGAGGAAATACTTTATACATGTACCTATGGGTCATTCCTTGCCAATTCAAACACCCTCCCCTGTGACTTGAGTCACCTGTTTCAGAATTGCTGGGAAAATGATTTCTAAAATTACCTCAACATAGCCCGGTACCAAATAAGGAACCAAAAATGGTATTCTTGTTATAGAGTACTGAAGTGAATACATGTACATGTATGTCACATGCACAATTGCATTGTACTCGTATACCGGTACATGTGTGAAAAAAGCATCACCCCGTACTCCTTTCATTTGCACTGCACTTCCTGGTTCAAAATGACGTCCCCCTTCAGTACTATATAACCCCCAGAAAGTGTGGGTGCAACGTTTGTTGCATAAAAATCGGTTCAGTACTTCTGAAATTTTGTTTGAGAGAAGAATTCAACCTTCAATTTTTTCCTTGAAGTTTGCCATCTTTTCATGGTAAACATATTCCATAGTTACAATAATACCTTTTCTCCAATGTCATGAAGTTTGATGTATTTCGGTTGGAGGATGGCTCCCCAACTGACATTTTTGAAACCCCCTTTCTGCATGCCTACAGCGACAACGGAGTGCAAAAGGACAATGCATGGAAAGTAGTCTGGTCACTGTGATTGTTCACCATTGAGTGTGCGCACTGTGCAGAAGGAGACAGCTACCAGACCCTGTGTACGGCGTATGTGTGGAAGAACTTTTTTTCATCGCTTACAGTTTTATTCTTTTTTCCCAGCATTTTCAGAAACATATCGCCAAAAAGACAACATCGAGGACTGTGACAAGATTAAATAGACCAGTATGCCTGGCTGGTTTTTTGAACTAGCATTAAGCAGTAAATATTTTATAGAATAAGTTGTTGAGTATTGAGCAGATATGGTACATGTACAGTGGCACTCTGCAGTCTACAACTACCGTTATTTTGTGATAAATATTTCAGTAAGCATTTATCATTAAGGGATAAAAAGACATCAAGGAAGGAGACGACATTTAACATACTGAAAACTGATGCGCAAACCAAACACTAATATTTGATGTTTTTATATTTGGTTTTAGCAGGTTTGTTTGAAGTAGGCATAGTGCTTATTTTATTTGAGTCAGACTTCCAATGACTTACATGTAACGGCCTCAATCATGCTCATTTATAGGCAGTATTAGGGAATTAGAAACTTTGGATTGGATTTTTACCTTGTTTTGAAGGCTGGGTATAACATGGTACCGGTATGATTCTCAGGTTATAAATATTGCAACACTTGATTGCAAGGCTTAATTATGAATTCACTTCATTTTAAATTCAAATGGGCAATCACATTCTATGTACCGGTAGTGTACAATGTATTAATGAATCAATTTCCGTATAATATTACACAGGAAATCAAACTTTCCACCAAGTTTAAAACTTGTCGAGAAAGTTCAAACATTGCTGTATAGGATCTGTAAAGTTAATTTTTAGCATCGCACACATTTTTCCAAATGGAGAAATTACTGTCCTTGTGTTAATTAATTTTAATTAGTTAGATCTGTTCGACTTATAATTAGCCATGCAACAGCATCGTGTCAAACAAGAGCCATAGATCAGTGACATAAATGCTGGAAAGCTCACCAGAAATTTTGCAAAGCAAATTGGACAAGTGAGCAATATACTAGGTTTGTGTGGTACTCCCAAGTGGAACTGCAGTTAGAAAAAAATTGCAATCGGCGGCTCTGCATTTGTGAAAAACCGGGTACCCACCATTGGCAGTTCCACATTCAAAAAGCCAACTCATATAACAAATCTGAGTCCCACTCACCGCTCAGCACCTGTGAGTGACAACTCCGAACATCCAATCCGAGTCACCGCCTCTGCCGCGTGTATAGCGTGCTGTACGTTTTGCAGGGCACCCTTCCACACAACTGTAAAATACCCTTGAACTGTAAAATACCCTTGTGTCTGGATACAAAACCACATTGGTTATTGCACGCCCAGCAGAGCTTTGATGGCCAGAAGCCATGAAGCTCGAAGACTGTTTTACATGTGGCTGTGACTTCAACATTGGTGAATTTGCCTGGTACTAGTTACAGTTACACTGTCCAAAGCTCGCGCTATAGTAGCTGGAAGGCCCGAGATATTCTCCCAAAAGATGGCTGAAAGTGAAAGACCCGAAAGCGGTAACTCTTAGGAGGAGCATAATGATGAGTACCAGCGGGATCCCGATCGGGCTGACGATGGGCCACCGCTGGTGAACGAGGCAGTGAAAGAGACCAAGATCGTTTCATAAATACGGCTTGCTAAGTTCAGAGTGAAGGACAGCTGTTTTGAATGTTTTTATGTTATTTTATTCAAAACAAATGTCAGGCTAAGCTGCGCAGCTCAGACGTGTAGGCCTTTGTGCGAAAACACACCCACAAAACCAGGTCCTGCGAGGTCATGACGTTTTTTGTTTCCACGGTGGTGTGCAATTGAAAAGGGGTATCTGCGTGGACCCACCAACGGTACAAACGTGGACAGTTATGAAACCCACAGAATTGGTCCATATTTTTATCGCACTAATACTATTTAGTCAGAAGTCACAGTGCCACTTTACGTATGTAACTTATTACTTACATGTAGATACCACGTGAGTGTATTGAACTGTATTCGTCATTTTTTCCCCCACCACTCTTGGGGTTGCTCTTTAAATCGCCTAAGAAAAGGGTGTCAGCCATGAAACCTGTGAAAGCATCAGCAATGTGTGGAAGTATCGGATTTATAGTTATACTGGTCTCACTAAGTTTTCAATACATGTGTGCACTATTATATGTTGTGTTGTAAAAATACTTGTGTTAGTGATGTCAGGGTTTCTTGCAGACTTCTTGTTTGTGCTTGTCTATTTTTAACCTCTATTTTGCCAACAGATAGGAAGTGTTGGCAGAATGAATTGAGAGCTTATCTCCCTGTTTTTCCCCTGTACTTTGACACCATTGTAATTAGCAGTTAATGTAAACAGTTAGTTCCCCTCCCCACCATACAGGCAGGAGTTTTCAGCATCTGCACACAGCACATTGCCACAGTGAGTGGCACACTGCTATTGTTTATGGTGAAGCTGGCTCCATTCAGGCACTTGAACACAAAACCAGCACCCCGTTGACCCTTGCCCCAAATCTCCCTTTGAATATTGCAAGGAACTTTCTTGATTACCCTAAAATGCCCCACCTCGAAGGCAACCAGTGTTACGCATGTGGGTAATTCCACGGTCAGTCTCATTACGCTTTTCTGTGTCATTTCTTTATCTCTGTGCTGTTACCGGTAGTTTATACACTAATCTAAACTAAGCACCCAAAAGTAATAATATTTGAAATGTTGCAGGCTATGTACTGTGAACGTCTTGACACTGTAAAAATGGTCAGTCACATTAGGTCTCCCCTGCCCTCCCAAAATAATTCTTCTGATTAGATGCCGCTTAAAAAGAGGCTTGGTAGGTCCGAAATTTTTTAATTTGGGAGGGGTCAACTCTCTTGTGCTGATTGAATAGCATGAATGGGGACGAACGACACCAAAAATTGCCACAAAAACTTGCCTTACACCACACTAAAGCTTCAATAAGTACATTCACACATGACTTTAATAAAGGGTGCAACCAGATCTCGTGAAAACATCTCTGCCTTTGTACAAAGTGATACCAGTAGAATCCAATAAAGAAGTTTCGTATCTGGTTACTTTCATGTTAGCTACAATGTGGAAGTGGAAGAAAGGTTGTGACACCAATTTTATTGTTTTGTGTCTTGTCCCTGTTTGCTTGGAATTACCCAAACGGTGTATGTAAATGTGCATATTGATTTAGTGAACATGAATTTCAGTTGAAGGGCATCATCACCCAAGTGAAATGATGGTTACGGGGCTGACACATTTGAAGGGATTGGGGTCAATATCCAGTACAGGTACACATATAATACTTGTACTGTACTTGCACCTAACCCCCTTCCCAAACAACTACTGGTAGTTAACAATTAACAAAGACCCATTTTCAGATCTAGGTTGTGGATTGTTAGACCAAAAATATTGCATTATCAACCGGCCACTTTAAATTGATGAGTTCCTCTTATCTTCTGTTCGCAGATGTACCCAGATACACTGTTGTTCAGCTGCCGGACACCATCCAGAGGGGGGGAGTCCTGAGGTTGGAATGCTCATCGGAGGGGGCCATTCCCGTTACAGAGGCGATCTGGAGGCTCGGGAAGGTCGTGATTTTGCCAGATCAAAGGTGGGACAACTCTTGCAACACTCTCAGGAATCCTGTGCATGCACGCACATGTGCAGGATCATCAATCACCCTCTCAAAAATTGTGTTACAAGGTCATGCCAGCAGTGCGCCACACTTCGTTAATTAATGTCAATTATGGCCCCCCCTCCTCTCTCCTTTCTCTCCCTCCCTTGAGCGGAAAACAATCAATTGCTCAGTCCTGCTCACACTGGTCAAACAAATTGTTGTGATGAGAAATGTGTCAGTTGAATTTGCATGCTTGCAACTGTACTGTGCAGGCCACTGGGCTTTCAACCCATCAAATTTGCTGACAGCTTGGTTCAGTACAGATTGTGACCGTACATCTGGAGCAATCTACCTGTGACACAATTTCATTTTATGGTGTGGAGTTACGTGTATCTCCAATGAGAATTGGCACCTGTAGTGGGCTGCACAGTGCTCCTCGCATTCATACTTGATCTGTCCTTTCATTTTGTTAAAATGTGGGTTAATGAGGTTAATGTACACAAACACTCAGGCTCCAGTTTCTCTGACGTATCTCGGCTAATTTCTGTTAAGCTTTGTGAAGGACCAGTTTTTATCAGCAAGAGATAAAGACTTGGGCTGCTGGCTTGACTTCTCCCGAGTGAGCCGTCCTAAAAACCAGTCCAATAAGGCGCATATGACCGAATGGCAGCATAGGTCAACTGTGTGGCCAAGATAAGTCAAAGCAAATTCACCAAGCTAGCTTGTCAGATTCTGTTGATTTGCACTCACACCAAAGGTTCAAAGTGACATCAACATTACAAATAGTTTGGTTTCCATTCGCAAAAACTTAGAATCTCAAGAAAAGTCCATATGAAAATAAGCTGAAAGCACAGTTCCTTGTTACTGCTTCTAACTATGGTTTTTGTCCTTCCTTATCTGCTCATTTTGGTTTTTAAAATCTAGGAGAACTATTTTGCCCAGTGGAGTTCTTCAAGTGTCTGACGTGGTCGCAAATGATGCTGGTAACTACCGTTGCTTGACGCAGAATGTCGCTAATCGTCGGATCAAGAGCCCAGCCTTCAGTGTGCTGGTGCAGGAGCCCCCAGACAGCCCGAGCAGGGACCCGGTCATAGTGGCAGGGCCTCAGGCCCAGTGGGTCCTGGAAGGGGAGATGGCTCTCTTTGAGTGCTTTGCTAACGGGGACTCATTACGAGTGACATGGACCCGAGAAGGTAGGCTTTCACACTTTAAACGAAGACGCTGGCTGGTTGGGGGACAGCACACTGTGAGAGGGCCAGGCATATGTATTTGAATGGATAGAGAACCTGCACAGTGTTCAGAAGGTTACTGGTTCAAATCCTGGCACAGTTGTGTTCTTAGTTCCCACTGTAAATTGTATTTGGAGATTTGGGACTCTGTTTTTTAAACATGTTTGATACGTGACCATTTTCAAGGTGCTTGTATTCTGGTTTGCAAAGCCCAGGTCAAACGTGTTAGCATCGACAGTGCAGTACAAGTAGATGTTTCCTTTGCATTCAGAAATAGTTCTTGTAACAAATTCCCCGGGTTGCTCAGAGAATGAAAAAAAAGAAAAGTGGGGCAGGGGCATGTTTAACCTCCTCACACTGCAGTGGTTCATTGTGGGGTGTGTACCCTAAGAAAGCAGTGACTTTGCTTCATGCCGTTCCAGAAGCCCACATTTTTGTGATCGCCTGTCGTCTGTAATTCATTGAAAGTACAGCAACCTTGCCTGCGAGCATCTTTGAACAATGCATTGTAGGGTTTAAATTCAGAATAGTGGTCTGGACGAACTGAAAGGTGCCGTATGAGGAATAAGGCATATGTAGGTTGGGTCGTCTCCTTGGGGACTTGGCAGCATTAGCAGCTGTTAATGAAAGAATGTACAAAGCAGAAGGAGGAACTGTGCAAACTCCAAACAACTGTGATGTCGAGGTCAAATCTGGCAAGTGGCAATCGTTCATGTACATACATGTCTACCCAGGAAGGTGCCCAATATTAATGATACCGGTATGTGTCGGTTGCTCATGATACAAAATTGACAAAAACCCAGTGATTGGACGCTTCAATCAACTGTTATTTTTTTAGTGTACATGTGTGTCTGTCCATGAAATTTATGCAAATTTTAAGCTCAGCGTATTTTGACAAGATTAGCAATTCACAGCACAAGTGACACCAGGCCACTTCCTGCATGTGCTCAGAGCAGTCCCTTGTCTCCTCAACTTAATGGTCTTTTTTATGCCCACATGGTCAAACTCAACATTATTCCCCTGCCAACAGAAATTGACTTCAATTGCGCTCATATAAAAAGAAAGGACAAAGTGCAGAGCTTTGCGCAACAGGAATATGTTTTGGTATGCAAAAATGGATGTTTGTCCCACAATGCACTTTGAAAAGGTGGCTGTCCCCGTGGTAGCATCTTGATGGTTCAAGGTATTGTGTAGCATTCTTCTCAGCACATGGGCCAAAAAAACAAAATTTGCCCTCCAGTCAGTGTGCAGTGATGCTATCTACTTTGGGTACCATCACTTGTGAACACCCAACTATCTCCCTAGGGTAGAGTTGTTCTTTTACAATGTTGTTGGCAATTAGGCAGTGAACTGCACAGTTGTCCTTGTCATAATTTTCAAGGTGATCAGGTGTGCGGCCTGCAAACTGTGTCAGGTACGGTTATTGACCTCCCTGTCCCCTCTTGTTTCTTGCACTTCGGTCACCGCGGGATATGAAAAAGTTGATGCATCCCCCCTGTGTTTACTGTACACTTTTGTCCTCCCTTGCTTTCTGTTTGTTTATGAAATTACTGAGGTCATTTTATAAAATGAAGCAGGTACTTAGTAGGTGCTTCCGTTCGGTCCTGCTCTTGCAGTTGCTGTGCAAGCCACTATTGTATTGCCAAGGTCAGTTTTGAGTACGTGAACCATTACCACAGATTCTATCACAGTAGCCAGTTCTTCAGACCAACTGTGTAATCCTCAAGGTTGTCCCTCCACTGTCTTGGCAGTCACATGGATCCAGGGGCATTTCCATCACAAACTGCTGGGAGCAGCTAACAATGGATTATACCAGCAACCCTTTTTTTTTAATCCCAGCTCACTTTACGCTTCCTCACTGAAAATCACTTAACATTTCAATTTGTTCCTCTGTGGAAGAATCCAGTGGTGCTTTCTTTGCATTTTGAGGGATGAGCATTCAGCCCATGTACGTAGCTTGATAGTTACTGGTACTGCACCTTCCCAAATCTTTTTAAGATCCAATAAAACCTGGTGGATTTTGAAGAACTAGGGACTTCACCAATAGGGTTAAAGTCTTAAGTTGAAGACCTTTTTCTAACGCCCTTTTTGCTTATCTTCAGAACGTGATTTGCTGGTACCTGTACATGTACTTACATGTACTTTAGATAAGCATGAAACACATTGCTTACAAATATGTAGAGGCTTGTTCTATTATGCTATTGTTTTGATAAACATGCGACGGGACAAAATTGTTCATGTAATTTTTTTCTGCATATGGCCAGTTTGTTGGAGAAAGGGGCACCAACCATTCAGGTAGGGGAAAAAACGGTGCTTGCATGTACATGTATGCTGCAAGTGGCCAAAGAGGTCTTTGACTTGCCTGTGTGGGAACGCCACCGTGTAGCCTGTGCTAAAATTGGATTGTGGGGTCAAACTTCTGGTCCCCCAGCTGGGAGTGAGGGTAGACACGAGACAGAGATGTGAAGGTGTGCTGTTATGCATACTGGCATATGTACATGTAGATGCTGGCACATGTGAGAAGGTTTCTCCTGGACACAGTGCCAGCTGTTGATGAACGCTCACCTACTGGAAAGACATTCAGAAATATCATTTGGCAAGGTTTTTTTTTTTTTGTGATGTTTAAACAATTTTCAAGAGGGGACACAGGGTTCATGAGAATTTAGATAGTGGTAGGACAAGCTGTTCACGTATACTGCAGCCTCCCTCCTGTAATAATTTTAGTTACTGTCTCTTCACGGTAAGATTTTAATTGGGAAGTGAAAAAAAATCTTTTTGTCACAAATCCTGTAAAATGTGTGAAAGAAGTGTGGAAATTCTTTTAGAAAAATGATACTTGAACAAAAATGATTGAGAAAGAATTTCAGGTGTACATCCATCCCTCTTTGTGCGGCATTTTTTGGGGACCACTGTCCCAACTCTCAGAACACCTGCCAGTTGAAATGCAATCCCAGCAGGTCAAATGGAAGGGTGTGTTTGGTCTAATCTGCATTGGACTATCAGCATTTAGGAGGGCTCAGGGTAAATTAATATCTATGAAGCTGTCAGGATTTACGGCTTCACTTGTCCGTGCACAGAACTGCCCTTCTGTGAGGTTCTGTTCTGTCTCCCGGGAAAACTTTTCAGGGGAGCAGAAAGTCAGATTGGATGAGAAATGACCCGCCGTGAATGATTTAGCTTGGCTCATTTCACATGCGGCTCTTTAGCAGTCGTAACTATGGATTGTGAAGTTTAAAATTTGCCTCTGAAAGACACTGTTCATTTTGAAGGTTTTGTTATTCCAATTGTGAAACCTAAGTTTTCTCATTGAAAACATTCCTGAGAATGGGTTGCTCATTTTTACTCACCTTGCACTGTAATGTATCACCCTGTAAGTAAAGGACATCTGGGCCAGCAAAATATGGAAAAAAAATCCAGCATTTTTGGGAGTACAAATCAATGTAACGTTGAGGCGTTCTTCCTGGAATGGCATCACAGGTTGATCATGACTATTTAAATTTGGCATTAGCATATAAACACTAAAAGCACCAAAATACATGTATATGTACCCTTTGAAATAACGAAGCAAAAATGGGAACTGAGGTACTAGCACATCAACAACCTAACCCAAATTGGCCAGTTTGCCCATTTGCTGACTAAGTGGTGACTGTCCCATCGCCCCTGCAGGGGCTCGAACACCATATTCACATACATGTACATGTACTGGCACGTCGTGATATCACATGTACATGTACAGAAGAGATACTGGTACTCTGTACATCGCACAGGTATGTAGGTCGTTTTTCATCTGTCAGGACATTGCCCTTGAGTTCGGAGCTTGCCCTAGCCTGACCTAGAACACGGAAGCCAGTGCCAGGGGTATTCAGATTGATGAATCGGGCAGGCATGCCTGCATGTACTAATGATGTGCTTGTGGATAGTGAATACATAATGCTACTGCGATATACGGTACATACATGTACATGTACAGATTTTTGTACCTGTGTTTTATGTGAAGGGCTGCCGGGGCCTGTAGTCCGTTGCCCTGGTTATGAAAGGCTAGGTTACACATGTACACGTACATGTTTATGTACCGGCACATGTTGAGGCACTGGTAAGTGTACTGAGTCTGAAAGGGATTTGCATTTTGGAGGTTCCCCATGATTGCATAACCTTCTTGTCCCTTTTTTGTGATGATGTAACTGTTGCTCATTTTCCCAAATGTTTCCTCCGAGGATCATTCCGGAATTCCTGCTCTTACTCTGGCCAGAAGCAATGGCCCACCTGGGGCTAGCTACTCGTAAATGCATTATCCTATGGCATTGTGTAGGTAGGCATGTACACGTATTTAGCCTGCTGGCTTCCATTTACACCAAATCTCAAAAGAGAGGAAGAAAGCTATGAGTCTGACAGTCATCTCGAGGTACTGTTGAATCCAATTTCATATACGATCATTTTTGCATGTGTGTATCACCCCTTCAAGCATTTCTCCCTCACCCCCTCCCCCAGAAAAATTAAAGAGGTAAAAGATGTGACAGATGACTGACTTTTTTTGCCATGAGAATATACATGTAGTAACAACAGTAATTGATGCGTCTGACATGTTCACATAATCTTAATGTGCTGACAGGATTATGCCACAGTTTATCCCTTGAGTCCCCTTTTAAAGCTCTCCAGGTCTGTCGTCCCTGGCAGTGTACCAGAAGAACCTTGTGTGGTCAGTGTTTTGCATGGAAATGTCAACTGTATTAACCCTAACCCTCCTCAATCCTTCACCTGTTGGAGGACTGAGGAGTGTTAGGGTTAAGAAGTTTAAAAAAAAAAAAATCATGTGCAACCCTGCCCTACTTCTTTGTGGAGGTTGCCTGGATTATTTTATTACCACTGGAAATGATATGGAAAAAAAGCTACTAATTCATTTGAAAATTAGAGATTGATAAATCAGAACTTCCAGCTTGAGGCTCTGTTAGTCACTTTCCACATCACGGCAGCAGCCGAGCAATCTTCAAACATGTTTTCATCATGTATGCACGTGTACATGTAGTCATATCCCACATGGCCAAGGCCACAAAATTGCACCCCTGGAAATGGTTCTGGTTTGGAGTTCTTATCAAGCGGGATGTTAAACATGTTCATCTATTTAGTCATCCAAAAGGCCTTAAACTTTGCCCTTGGGGTCCCTCGAAACTTTAAGAATCAGACAAGCCCAACTTCTAACTGAAGGTCAAAGATTGCCCATACATGCTTGTTCTGTACCATGTGCCAGTGCACCTGGGATTTTTAGTGGTGAACCAGTATGCTTACGTTGTTCCAATGCAGCAGTGACTCGAGTCCTCTGCCTCCAGGGCTGGGGATGTATAAATGCACATGCAGTGACAATACCCACTCATGTGAACTGAGTGCTCGGATGCCATATTGGCTTGAAGTCATTGAAGCCTCACAAAGAATGTTAAAGGGGATGGGCCAAGTAGGGTTAAATTGACGTTATATGATAGTTTTCAACCGTCTTATATACAATAAGTTGGATAAACCCCTCTTTTATGTCATTAAATCAGCAAAAATTGGCATTTTCTGTGTGCTTTTTTTCGGTATCTGCTTGGGCTCTTCGCAAATACTTATCGAAATCAGGTAATGAGGGCAGCAGACAAATCTTGGCAAAAATGTGACGTCATTGGATGGACTCGACTTTCCAGACAAGAATGCATAGTTCCAGCAACACAGTTGATGGGTCCGCACAAGAATAATATTCTCTGCTCTGGCGCGTAGTCGGGTACGTAACTCATACATGTCAAGTCAACCACATTTGGTCTTGTTTCCCTATGCTCTTCCCTTAACATAGGGCAGAGCTATTGGGCAACTAACTTGACGCGTCACGTTCGTTTTGCTTCGCGTTGTACATGTGTGATAATTTCTATAGTGAATTCTGAATTTTGAAAGAATGCCGATAAACTGTGTTGTCGGTGGCTGTTGTCGCAATCAAAATAATTCCCCGGAGAGCAGCTTTTGTAGATTCCCAAGCGACTTTTCACACCAGCGATTGTAGGTTAGATTTGTGGATAACACACAATCAAATGTAAATGATGTAAAACGGGACTATATTGCAGTGGCGCACGTGGACTATATTCGGGTGCAAATAATGCTGAACAGTCGTCATGCATACGCGTCAATGTCAAGCAAGTGACTCATAGTGCACGATGAGAAAAATTGTCAGAATGGAACAACAACTTTGACAAAGCTTAGGCTAGCCTATAACAATGGACAAAAAACTACTTCTAGACAACTATCGAATAGCCAATGGTAGGACAATTACGTCTTTTCAGAAAGACAAATATTTACAATGGTACAGGAAAAATAAAATTATGACCTGTCAGTGTTTGGTTGTCTATCCTTTGGGTCGTAGCCATGCCCCTGGCCAACAGCCTCGAGTTGCAAAATCTCTTCCCGAGTGTATTCTGGTTCGAACTGACAGGGCAATATTTCTTGTGCCTCATCAACTCCTTCAATGTTGCTTTCTTCGTCAAAATGAATAAGACGAACATGACAACACCAACGCTGGAATTATCGCCGCATGTGTCTGACATGATTGCACACGCCAACGCTACTACATTATGCACATGTCGACGTGTTGTTGCATGACAGTAAACAGTCGCCGGATAAAGGACTCCATCCTATGACATTACGATTCTTGGGAATTTCTTCAGACAACTTTCGGTACCCGACGGCTGTTGTTTAGCTTTTGCTCACAGAAGGGAGTGAAATAGGGTCGTGAAAACTGTAATTTCTAACATATTTTCGCGCATTTTGAAATTATGCAGATGTGTTTTCTTGTTATATGAATGTTTGTTTTATGTGTTGATGCATGTTTAACAACATACCTTCCCAGCACGGCCCATTCCCTTTAAGATTCAACTCGTGACTTAATGACATAAGCACTCTCCAAACTCTACCGGTACATGCGACGTGCCACTTTGAAACAGTTGGCTCGTAAGTGAATGCACTGTGTTTGGCGTCTGGGTGGCTCACTCTTGGAATCGTGCTGTGTGATGACTGTTGTAGGCGTTCCCCCGTCACTCATCGTTCCCACCAGACTGCGAAAGAAGTCTTGGGTGCCGTTACCCTGTTAGATTGAAAGCAGATCGCATGCGAAAATTCCAAGAGCCAGAGAGTGTTGGATGGCTGTTGCCAGAAACCAGAGGTTATGGCTTTAACATCTGTTCTGAACAGTGTTCTGTTGATCGGCCAACTTCAGTCAACCCAGTACCCTCCAATGCTGGTGCTGGTTATTTTGTTGCAGCCAGTACCTCCCAGATCATTCTAAATGCTGTGGGAAGTTGGTATTTAAAAACAAGGAGGAAAATTGCCAGATTTGTAGCACAGCTGTTACCGTTGTACCTGTGGTGTTTCATGTTTCGTATAAAAATGTGGGCTTATGCAGTGTTTTCAGTCGCAGATCATTCCTGAAGATTCAATGAAAAAATTGTCCTATTCATTGAGGCTAAAGACTAGTCATCATTTGAAAGTACATATACAGTACTTCTTTCTTACCACGATGTGCAATGGGTTTCAAATTATGGAGAACAGGCTTGAACCTCCTCGTTTCTTTCGCACGCCTCTGATGCCCTGAGTTATCTTGGCCATCCTGTTGCTATGATGACCCAGGCTGTCCAGGGTTCTATCAATTAGGGGTCATATTTTTGCGTGACTCTGTCACTGACATGTGATTTTGTAAGTTCAGAACACTTGCTCTAATTTCCAAGAGTGGTGAATTAATGCAAATTACCTGCCAAACAAATACAAATAGTTTGAAATCAGTTTACCCGGTAGATGATATTTCCATGTCAGATTACGCAGGTCAGGTGTAACAGAGACCCCAAAATGTCACTTTTTGGACTCCGAATTTATAGAATGACCGTGCAGTATATGGAATATTCAAAATGGTTTGATGTGGAGCTGAACTCTGTGTGAAATATATTGACCAGTGGACGTAGCACCTTCTGGATTTCCACAATTAGAGACAGTTAAATTCAATTTATCTTGTTTGGTATTTTTATTATGTATTGAAAAACAAATCTGGCCAGCCCCATTGGTTGTTTCATTATGCATGCAGATGGCAGGCCAATCAGAACTCAGGATGTGAATTACCTCGGTCGGAGCAATCTGCAGCTGCTGGAGGTGACGGCCAGCGATGAAGCGGTGTACGTCTGCACTGCCGAGAACACAGTGACAGGGGCCACCGTGCAGGCACGGGCCCAGCTGTATTACGTGGGTAAGTAGCCAAAGGGTCCAAGTCCACGGGAGCTGGCACCAAGTGAGAGAGTGTACACAATTGGAGGGGCCTTTGGCAATGGCCAGGGTCGTTAAGATGTTGCTGCTTGCCTTGCAGTACGATGCATTTCACTTCTTGTTAATGATTCAGGGGAGAATTCTTCCGCCCGTTTGATGCCTGGTCAAACAGTAGCCAGAGCAGATACTGTATTGCACTCAAAGGATTGGCTTCCTCATGAAAAAGAGATAGAAATTATTAAAAATGCACTCTGTTCAAACAGGTCACAGCTTCACAAGAGAACCATCTGTGTTTTGCAGGATTTTTTGTTTTGTGTTTGTTTCTGTGTTTGCAGTACCTGCAACATTGGGGGGGGGGGCGTTTGTGACTGGTGCAAGAATTATCTGGTCATTGTAGCTCCAACTGTGCTAAGTTTAACAAGATTCTATGTGATATATGCTGAACCTTGAGGGTATTTCTAACCTTCAACGTTCAGGGTAGATCACCTGGAATCTTTGGGGGAATTGCCATGGTTAGGGGTTATATGTAACTTACGTGTGTATATTTGACTCAATCATTAGTATGCTGAGGCAGCTCATGTATTGCTCATCTTCATGAAAAAAAGAGAAATAAACCCTTGCGCATTCAAAGCATACAAGAATTATCAAACTAGCTGTCCCCAGAAATTGATTAATTTTTGCTTTTCTTTCCCCCCCCCATCCCTCAGTGCCCCCAGCCTTCAGAGTGGCTCCGTCCAAGTTCTTTGGGCCACTTGGCAGTACTGGCAGATTCTCCTGCTCTGCCACGGGCCGGCCCACACCAGCCATCCACTGGCTGCACAACGGCCAGCCCGTGGAGCTAGACGAACGGGTGGTACAGCAGCCCTCAGACGACCTGGTCTTCATCGGGGTGCAGCGGGAAGACATGGGCATGGTCCAGTGCGTGGCTGAGAACGAGGGGGGCCGCATCCAGGCGGGAGCCCAACTGGAAGTTCGCCTCAGTGGTGAGTTGATAGACCACTCCCAGGAGAGGTGGATACTTGGTCAGGTCCAGGCAATATCTGCAATCTATCCCCACTTCAATTCCTTGCGTCTGTACAAAGAACAGTAGCACTAACACGACTCGGTAGTTGAACCATTTTGCCAAATCCCATCGGTCGCATCTGCTGTTGGGTACGTCTCTTGCTCCTTTCATATCTTCCGCAGCCTCTCATCACTGCTTTTTTTTGGGGGGGGGTTCATTGATCCCCTATGTACTTGGTTGGGTAAAAGGCTATTGATAACCAGTGATGCACCCGTGCCCCAAGGCTTGGTTTCAAACAGTCAATTAAAAATACAAAGTGTTATTGCTCAAGTAACATGAGTCAAATTGTAGTTCACCGGAGCCATCATTCAGGGTTCAGACTACACCCTAGGCTTGAGGGGGCCACTCACTTTCTTTACATACATGTGCATTCTTAAACCTGATGATACCAGACGCTGGACCCAGCTTCAGGGGAAAAATTTGCACAGCAAGGGGAAAACAGACTCATCTTCGGCAAGCTCTGCAGACAAGTGGAATCATATGTTAAAAACAAAGAGGTTGCGGGATCAGAATTTACCAGATTACCAGTAGCTTGTAAATTTCATTTTTTAAAGGCTTCTCGCCCATTTTGCATGTACATTACTTATGAAACTTTGAGTGTGAGGAGCAGAACTTAAGGTTGCATGTGATTATAGCAAAAACTGGATGTTACGGAGAAAGAAGTTTCTATTGTTGACGCTTGTAATGAAATAGGGCTTGTTGTTAGTGAAATTTTGGCAGTCTTGAAGATTTTCAGTCCTTGACGGTTATGGGGCAGTGACTGAATTCTTCATTTTCGTCTGACAGTTTCGCAGAAGTCTTCAAAAAGTCAAGTTGTTCTCTACCCCAGTCCATTGTTTTGTAGCTTGCCAGTCGGGTTCCGATGTAGGTTCGTGTGTTTGATTTTTATTGTTCAGCCTCGATGTACGTGTAAACCGATTCCGTTACTGTGTTGTCCCTCCCCCCTCAGGCAAATTGCCCAATCCCCCGCAGCACGTCCGCTTGCATTCTATCAACCCCAACACGGTCATGGTGACCTGGAGCCCCCCAGAACGGTCTGAAATTGAGATCATCGCTTACAGCATCCACTACCAGGCCGTCGAGAGTAAAGGTGAGATATGTCCGGATTTTTCTGGATTCCCTGATTCTTTTTTGCTTAAACGTATTCAGGATACATATGGATTGTCCCTTTGGCATGGCTTTGCCAAAACTACATTAAGTACAGTGTGCTATAGAGAGTACATTCTTGTATTGTTACTCACGCTGGAATACAATGGCCAGATGATGTACAGATGGCCAGGGTTGTCGGAGAAGACCACCTGAGACCATCACAAGATCCCAAGAAACCTTAACAAGACCTTCAGTCTTGCCTGTTACTGACAACATTTTCCTCCTCCCTCCTGCCCGGACTCAAGCAGGCAGCCGGGAGCTTGATGAAATCTGCAACGCTGAGGACACACAGTTCATGGTGGACGAGCTGAACCCGCACACCAACTACTCATTCTATATGCTGTCGTGGAACACCAACGGGCCGAGCAAGGAGTCAGCGCGCCAGTACATTTTTACAGAGCAGTCGAGTGAGTTTATCTGACCTTTCTCCCACCCTCCCCCGACCCCAGATAGAAAAGCAGAGTACAGGTGTTTCATAAAACAGTGCACCACCAAGTGTGTCGTGGGAAAGTTGACAAATTTCATTAACTGGATATGTGCAGGGAATTGTCTCCATTGCTTGCTTGGATAGACGATTATTTCAAGTGCCAATGTTAATTGATCAAGTTGGTTGTTTGATTTCCAAGGTGGCCAAACTCTGGTTCCCATCCTGCAAACCCCCCGAAGCACATCAATATCCATAGATGAATGCCATTTTCTATCAGTTGTAAGCATGGAAAATGGCCTTTCCCTGGCAAGCTCCTGATGGCAAACTGTATTATTAATGACTTGAAGTATTCACTTCTCATTATCCCGTTAATTAATTCTTGCATGGAATTTTTAGATTGTATCAATGGTTTTGTTTTGTTTTTTTGTGAGTTTTGGGGAGTTTTGTATAGGTCAGCTATCAGACCCCCCAAAAAGCATACAAAGAGCACTTGAATAAAATTTACCTGATTTGTTCTCAGCTGCTTTTGTCATAACTATCTCGGGGAGGGGGGGCAAGCTAATATTTTCCCGGAACTCCTGCATTGAGATTGTGACTGATTTTTACCACCCTTGGGGAATATGTAACATTTCAGGAGTAGTGACGTTTCATATTGCCGTATTTCCTCTGTGCCTTGGCATATTAAATTACACAAACCAACTTAATGGATGTTACTGTGTAAAGTACTTCCTCCTAATGATGTACAGTGTACTCATGAAACATGGATATGGATCTGTTCTTATGTGGGTAGCATAACACCATTACCAATTTCAGAACAGGGCCAGCAGAAGGAATTTATTACAAGCTCATTTTTCTGCTGTTTATAAATTAGTTCTGGTAAAAATTCCCTATTTTTCAACAGCAAGGGGTGCTTGATTTGTTTTTTTGATTTTGTTTGTGTTCACTTTCTCTCACTGGCTTATCCAGTTTTGTTTTCTAGAGTTTGATCATTCATGTAGTGACATTTGGAATGTAAAAGGGTCATTCCATGGGGCACAATTTGTGACGGTGTCAAATGTTACATGGGTTCCATAAAAATGAAAAGCTATTCCTCCGCAAGTGGATTCCAAATTGACATTGTTTTATATCTTGCAAAGCTGTGTACAAAGGTGTATGTTGTTTGAACAGAGTAGATTACCCACTGTGCAGGTCATGACAGATGGTAAAAGTTACCCATGTGACAAGGACACCATCACAGATTGTGCCCAAACCTCACGCAATGACCCAAAACTGAAATGAAAAGTACAAGTTTTTTGTGTGAAATCTAGATGAACCCAATCCACTTTAAGCTTGTTAAAGAGTCCTACAAAATGCTTTTATGTTTTTGCTTTTATTTTGTTTGTAATTGAGTGCTCAGAGAAAGTCAAGTTTCACTGTGTTCACGTACTGTGACAAGTGCCTGTGCATTTATTGTTGTATAAATTATCAAAAGCAAAAATGGCAGTACCACACTCTGTCTAACTGGATTCCTACTTGGCAAAGACTAATACTTTGTGGGAGGAAGGGGAAAGCTTTACATGAATTCATTAGCTGCTCGACAGAATTGTGTAATTAAACTTTGTTATGTTGTGAGTTGTGTGAAAAAACTGCCCGAGTGCCCTTCTGCCAGGCAGACGACAAATTTAGGGTCCAAAGGAAGATGATGTACCAGTATTTCTCGTCTTCATGTGCAACAGGGCCCTCCATGCCCCCCAAGTTCACAGCGGCTAGCAACACTCCGACCTCCATCACCCTGAACTGGCAGCCAGTGCCCCCACAGCACCGTCATGGCATCATCACCCGTTACCGCATCACAGTGCGCGAGCACAGCGGCGGCGGGCCTGCCGACACGTTGGTCAATAATGCCTCAGTGACGGCCTTCACGCTAGAGGGCCTGCTGGCCGGTACCATTTACCAGGTGCGCATGGCGGCTGCCACAAACAGCGGATTTGGCGTCAACTCGGACTGGTTGACTGTGCAGACGCGTGTGGAAGGAGACCTACGTAAGTGCCCAAAATTTGTTGCTTTTCGATGCTGTATAAAGCTATTGTTTTATTTAACTGGGATTAAGTTCTCTAAGTAAAGAACTGTTCCCCCTTTGGGACCCCAGGGGAAGAAGACAATGAAGAAATATACATGTTCAGAGGTGTCCGGGAAAACCCCAGCCAAACACTTTGGGGAAACCTTCTGAATCAGATGGGGACTGAGAACCTAATCCACCTGTGTGGGTTCGGGATTGATGGTAATCCTAAAACCCTGCCTGAAAAACTAGTAGGTGTCTCTTTGAGTCCCTCTTCCCGTCCCACTTTTCCCCTGTACTTTGTGACTCCCCAGGGAATAACAACCTTGCCCCCTCCTAGCCTTTTTCTACAGATCGGCGGATTAACCTAGGTTGGTCCTGTTGACAGCTTGATAATCTTCCATTGACCTGCAGCGATGGGCTGCGATGAAAAAGTCATTAATCTCTCCTCTGTCTCCACTTTGTTCCCTCTTTTTTTTACACTTGTTGGGAGTTCAAGTTGCTACTTTGTTGATCTCGGCCTCCTGTTTGCGTGTGTGCCCCTGCCTCAAGTATTACAAATATTTGCTGCTAGAGAGCTCTTAATTCAAGTTGTTGATATACCTCTGTTGTGGTGTTTGAGGAGATAGTTTAAAAAAAAAATCCCAGCAGAACTGGGCCCTGTTTACACGGCCGGTTTTTAGTGCATGTGTTTTTCTTGTGTCACAGGGAGCTGTATAATATTTCAAGGTTGACTGACAGGTTAAGTTGTGTTAACATTGAACACTGGCCAGATGGTCGCATATTTCCAAGAATTTTTTTTGTTCGGACACCAAGGAGGGGTAGAAGGGTTCCTCTTGATAGTATGCATATTCATATCTTTCTTAAGGTATCTCTTTGCCCCTTTTTTTTTTAATGCCAGTTTCGTAAAACTTTGACAACTTTTGTGTACACATCTACTCCTGTGTCTAAAGAATTGGAAATTTATTCCGAATCCACTTGTGTTTGCTTCTATTTTAAATACTTAACATACAGGTTTGTATTGGATGAGTTGTCAACTTGTTGGCGATGTCCCACAAGGCGAAACCTGAAAGTGCTAGGTCATACAGTAGTTGCATGTGGACATTTTCTGTAGCTTCTGCAAGCTTATTTGGATGGCATACCCCAAGTGGGGATGCCGCGATGGATTTACGTGCCAGCAAAAGTGCCGGTACCTGAAAGTGTTACACCATCATCAGATTGAAGATGTTGCATAAGATTTCATCGGATTGGAATGGCAGGACCCCCGGCTTGTCCTTTCTTTAAGGTTCTATCTTTCAGGTTGCCTTGGCCCTGTCTGTGAACATTGAGAACTCAAGAGCTGACAAATAAATCTTAAGTACATGCGCATAAATGGCGTGTATGTTTTTATTCTGTTTCATATTGCATGGGGACTGAAGTTATCCTGTTATTTTTCTTTTTCATGTGAATTCAACTAATTTGATTATGCCAAACTAATGTACTGTACATTGTGTCACATGGTAGCTGTGTTACGGGGACTGTTCCTCTTGTTTGGGACGGCAGGACTGAGCTGTGGGGGACACCAGTTTGTCCCTGTGGCATTTTGTTCCCTCTAATGTCTATATTTCAGCACATTTGCCATCTCCATAACCCATAACAAGTATGAGTGAACAGCTTCAAATCGTGGACCTTAAAAATAGAGGATAATAGGGTCCACAGTTGTAAGAGTCCTCCATTGGAAAGGGTGTAGAAATCCTATGCGAACCCTTCAAAAACGTTTTAAAATCCCAAAAACAGGAGGGCAGTGGAGGTCTATGGTTGATGACATTTACACACTTGTACATGCATGTATGTGTTCTTGTGTACACAGGGCCAAATGCTCCCTACTTTGAGACGGTCACTCTCAACTACTCCTCCATCAGCGTCCTGCCGGACCCGCCCCAGCCCTCGGACCTCAACCTCCTGGGGTTGAAGCTGTTCTATTCCAAGCTTGACTTAGAGGAAGAGGCAGGCGACGACGACCCGATCCTGCTGTCCCTCAACACCACGGAGTACATCATCACTGGATTAGGTGAGCTGGGTTTCAAATTCTTCGCTTCTCCCCATTATCCCCCAGGGGTCCTACTCCAGGTCGTTGTTTTCGCCAAGTGGTGGCTATTTACGAACATTTGCTATAATCCTGATAATTGGCTAGGAAAAGAGTATTGTCAGTGCTGAAGCATTGAAGTGAAAAAAAAAATGCACTTTTTTAAAACTGGTTCCTGTGTAAAATTTGCCAGCTGTCCCTGCCCTCCCTTAATTCTCCCCTTCTGTTTCCTTTCCGTGAAGCTCTTGTGTTGTTCACAAAATGCAAATGATGAAGAGCTACAATTTTACAGTCGCCCTTCCAGATTTTCCCAGGGGGCCATTCTGGTGCATGTTCAATTGGTTTTGTAAACATGGGAGTATCAAGGAATGCCAGATGTCTCCCGACGGCAGACTGAGCATGCAAACCGAATGCTGAGTATACTCGTGGTTCTTTTCAGAACCACACATGCTCATAACAGATATATTCCTTCGCATGGTGCTACCGCAAGCCTTTCCACCTATTAAGAAATGCCAGCTAATAAGAAATGCCAGTTTGGCTAAACTGAGACATGTACATATACACTTGTACTTGGTCCACTTGCACTTGACTATACAGTCATTCGTCAGTGTGTGTATGTGGCACTATGGTAGCAGTGAGGCCTGGAGTTTGGTATTCAAACAGCACCCTGGCTTCGCGCTGCTCTCAACACCTGTGCGTAGTGCAGCGCTCTGAATCACTTCCTTTTGTTCAGAAGTATAAAGAGTTTAGTTTCAGAGCCTCTCTCGTCTACCCTCCCTGTCCTGTTCATTTTTTTTTTTTTTCAATCAACCGGTACTCCGTCGGTACTATGAAGTAATTGTGTTGCAATGACAGCAGCTGGTGGCCAACAGTTAATATTACCGGTATGTCCAGTACCACCTACACCTACATGTACCTCCAGCTGTTCTATTCTCTAAATGCAAGTTACCGGTACTATTTTAGGCAAATGTGTGTATTGAGATGATTTCTAAAAAGAAGAAAAAGTCTGCCGACGGTTTGCATTTTCACAGCAGCTGGTCAGTGGTATTTACTTGTAGTATTTGGTAATTGTGCGTAGGCCCCATCTGGTTTGTGATAAGTGAGGCGTGTACGTGCATTAGTACTACCTTTTAAGTTAAAAAACACCTAAAATTTGTTATAAATTTGTTCTGTTACTAAATTTCCTACCTCTGGGGTTGCCCTGGAAACTTCAAACTGCTTTTGGAGGATAAGCATTTTGGATTAAGCATTTAGAAAATAATGAGAGAAAGAAGCGTTTTGAAAGTCGTGTTAAATGTTGACGCTCCATAGGAAAAGCATGAAGGTTTTCTTACAAGACAACAGAAATGAGACAGGTTTCCCCATGTACGCTGAAACTCACTTTTTAATGTAATCCAAAAATCACTGATGACATACCGGTACCGATCATTGTGGGGAGAAAAACAGAGACTTGTCAGAAGTGCCTTTTTGTTTCTTTTTCCAAACGTTTATGTGAGTGAGGAGAGCAGTGAATGATGTTTGTGGCTCACCCACTGAGCAAAACTTGCGGCAAAATGCCAACAGAACTCATGTTTTGTTGTTGTCAGTGCTCACTTGAAGAGCTTTAACACCCCAGAAACCAACACCTTGCCAGAGCTTGGCCCTTCTAGATGGAAAAGGTAACTTTTCCAAGAATTTTAGTTGGCGTAGGTTTTTTTTTTCATAAGGAGCCCAAGGGGAAGGGGAGGGGAGCTAGAGCAGGTTGACCCAGATTACTCAAGACAGGGAATTCAGGAATGGAGGGCTGGAGATGATGATGGCCTTGGCAAAGTGCCAGAGGAAACAGAGCAGGGGTAACCCTTTCCCAAGTTCCCCACCCCCATGGGCATCTGTGGGGGAGGGAGGAAGGATAAGCCGTGACCAGTGACCCTGGCTGAACTTTTCCCTGGCCAATTATTAACCTGTGGGTTTGGTCAGGTGGGTTTTGTGATCATATGACGATAAAAAAAAAAATGAACCAGTTAAGCAAATGGGTAAGGACACTTTGGTTAGTTGATTTCTGTTTTTTTACAAGGATTCTCAAATTCTTTTGAGACTTGTTTCAAGTTAATCCCATTTGTACGTCACTTTCAGGCATATTGAACCATAGCCTCTGCATGTACACGTAATGTGACAACTGCTGCGAAAGAATTTTGTAAGGCTACCTTGGAAAATTGGTTCCCTGTACAGTTTATTTTTAAGACTGTGTAGAACATGGGTAAAGGAAACCCGGACAATCCATTAATGTGAATAGCTATCGTGCCGGATTAAGCATCAGTACTGGATGGAGACCCTAAGTTGACATGTTGCCTGCAGAAACACCCACTTGCCAATTCATTGCGACCAGCACTTGTGACTCTGCTCCTTTTTTTATCTTTTATTATATTTTTTAAAAGTCTATTTATGTCTCATCTAGCCACTGCTTCTGCTCAAACAGGTGTGTGAATTATTAATAATGGCTACAACTGGTGTATGACCAGAGGCCAGAAGGGGGGAGGGGATGGTGGTAATGGACAGTGTTGCCCGTAGGGTAATTGCTTTTAATTATTCATGAAGCGGAGGGGCTGATTGATGACAAGTAAAGCAGGAGAGAATAGTGCCTATTTTGTTTTGTTCTCTTTTCGCCCTCCAATCCATCATTTGTCTTGAAATTGACCGCACATGAAAGTGAAAAACCGAATTGAATGGGAAGGGGGGGTTGTTAGCATCCCAGGGGAGATTTGGAATGGGGGAAGGGGGAACTGGACACTTATTAGGGAGAAAAACATCAGGTGAAGAGACCCTCCTGGGTATTTCAGTTCACCTTTGTGGGATGTGCTTATTAAGCCATTGTGCATTAACCCAAACAGTCCCAAATTCTCCAATTTCAATATGATTTTACGTACACCCTAGGGGGTTTGGGTTAAGAAAATTAATCAAATTGGGGATGCACACAGTGGAGCAATAATGGACACTTGTCACACGCTCGGATGGACAAAAAGGGATCAGGCCATAAGTTGCAGAGAGACCATTAAAGTTCAAGCCATAATGCGGTTGGATCTGCATACATGGTGCCCTAGCACCTCGTGCAAGAAGTAATGGAGGGTTGAAATGCAGTTGTGCCGTGTTGCGCAACTAGCAGATAACCTCACACTATCATGACATGCCACTTCCCCCTTGCTCAGTGCTCAGCAGAGATGTCAGCATCGGTCTAATCCCACTCCTCTCCTCCTCCCTCTCACAGGGATTCACAGGAAACTTGAGCATCTGCTGACTGTCCCCCTTTAATTGTTTGCCTCCAATTACATGCACTCGTACGGGGACATGTACCTGTTGCTCCCTCTAACAGACCCTTAACCACTTGCTGCCGGGTGGTTTGAAAAATGCAGTGCACATAAATCAGGACTTTTTCAAGATTTTCAGTTTTCAAAATTCTTCCAAAATTCATCATTTCAATTAACCCTCCTATGCTGAAGTCACTCTTTGGGTCACTTGGTAAACACCTCAAAGAAGCACAGCTGTGTTGTGTGGTGCACTGCACCAACAGTCCCTCACAGGAATATCAGATTGCACTTTTGTGCTGCCCAACAAGTGTGCTACACTGTTTCATGTGCATAATTGTGCTGTAAACCAAATGCAGTGAAGAGGACTGCACAAAAGACCCTGGGTCATTTTGTGCTGGCAATCTACTGTGTACACTGAATCTGTGCATGTGCATATAGAAAATACATGCTCACCAGTGACTGTGGGCATTTGTGCACATTTGTGCTGTAAAAGCAAAGGAGGGTTAATGGACGTTTACACCCACATGAATTACTGTCTGGTGGCCACGCTAGTCTGACAGACGAAATCTATTGACGCCCGAGTATTTCAGCCAGGCCTGCAGCCTTGTAAACGAAGCCCAGATTGTGCGATGTTATGTAACTGTCTTTTATTCACGAACCTGGCACTGTGCGCTGCTGACCTCTTTTCAATAGGGGACGGATAAGCGTGTAGCGGTGCTGTGTGGCTCATCACTGCGTTAGGGGAGCACTTTTGTCCCCGGTGGTAATCCGCTTGCACTAAATGCCCCAAACCGTGGTATACTGTTTCAAAACAAGGCTGGATTTTCTCCACTATTGAGAGTGAAAAAATGTCGGTAATGCCCAGCAGCCTGGTCTTTTGTTCCGAGAACAGTCCTTTTTGTTACAAGGCCCAGTTCCCTTTGTCTGCGCATATAAACACGCGTATAAACACATGGTGCCCGAAACAGGGCTCCCCGGCAGGAAGTGGTTCACTTGCTCTCAAATGTTGGCACGTCTTGTAAAGTGCAAAAGAGCAACGAGTCAAACTAGAACCATACAGCGGGTTCCCACTTGAATTGGGAAAAGGTGGATCTTGATCCAGTATTTTGGTGTGATCGTTATCTTACCGCAACTAAACCGTCGTGTTCCCACTAGCGCTTGATCCACCTTTTCGGACGGAAATGTCAAGCCCGAAAGGTCACTGAGTTCGGTATTGTGCATGTGCTAGCTTGATGAGCGCGTGCTCTGTGGCAGTGTTGCGTGCTGGGGTGGCATGCGTGTGACCCTGCAGTGTTTTGGGTTCAGAGTTCTACTGACGTGAGGACCTTGAATCGGACCGAATGTTCAGCCTAGTACGTTGTCTCTTCAAACTTTGCTTCCGTTTTTGATACTCGGTCACATGCCTCGGGCTTTACGCTAACACAGAATTAGTTTTTGATGGAAAGCAAGTGAAATTACACAAATGAAAAAGGTTAAGAAACGGACGAATGCGCAACGAAAATTGAAAAAGGGCAAGGCACACATTGCGGCATGCATGCATTGTGCATGCGTGGTGACACATTTTGCTAGCCTGTAGTTCAGCAGTTGTTTATTGTGCATGCTGTGCATGTAAAAAATTTCACATGAGCTACATGCCAAAAAACATTTCTTTGTTCATCAGACCGCAAAAGTTTGGCGCCACTCATACACAGACGGATGTTGACAGGTCAAATTACCGGATCAGATCCACCTTTTGCATTCCCATCTGATAGTGATCCGCCAATTGCAGGATCAGATCCACCAATTGGGGGATCTGTATCCTGCTCCAGAGGAGGATCAAGCAAGGTGGATCTGATCCTGATCAACCTTATAATGGTTAGCGTTCCCACTACATACAATTGCCAGATCTGATCCACCAATTGGGGGATCTGATCTGGCAATTTGGCAAAAGGTGGATCAGATCCCTCAATTGATGGATCAAGTGGGAACGGGCTGATAATAGAGTGGAGTTATTGGCTGTTTATTACTTAGAGGGAGTTTACTTTTCTTTATCTTCGCTGTTGCAATTTCAGAAATTTCCAGAAAACAGTTGACTAACTTTGGTCTTAGTGTTCGCAGAAAGTGGATATAATATCGTGACCCACTCGTGTTCAGCTTGACTGGGCCGGGGATTGAGGGCCTGTGGGGTAGCATTTGTGACATGCAAGTAATGGACCGAGCGTGCATACATGGCGCACGTAGTTTGCTTGATCAATTGGCAGCAGTTTGTGCCCACTGACCTCATGCATATCAGTAAATGGGCCCCACTTGACAGCGTGATTGCTCAGCCATGACGATGGACCTCAAGTCTGCTGGGGCACAGAGATCCATTTTGCATCTGTTCAGTAATTAATTAATTTATTTATTTATTGGAAATATTCTAATAGATGAAAGGTTGAGAAAGTACCCTGTTACTAATGAGCAGTCGCACAGTAACGGAATGACATTTTGACAGATTGTGTCACTTGATTTTGACTTTTTTTAAAAGTGGTGTTGTGTGAATACCTTTGCTAGTAAAACAACAAAAGGATAACTGACTTAATTGCTTCCGGCACCAACTGTAAGTTAGTTATTTTATATTAAAGGTGTTGGCAACGGAATTATGCTATTTTGTTTATGTAGTGTCATTCTGTTACGAACCTCAGTAAAACGTATTATTGAAAAAGTTGAATTGCAACTTAATGTTGGTGGTGGAAGGAATGGATCTATGGGCCTTTTTGTATTTTACATGCAGAAGTTTTGCACCACTTCTGACATTTGTCAAAATGTTGTTCCATTAGCTTGGAATTGCCTTAACGCAGTGCAGCCTGCCCTTTCACAAATGGCTTTTAAGGCCTCGGTGCTACAAAGCGAAACAAATACCCTACCCTCCCACCCATCCAGAATGGAATGAAAGCTGGGCTGCTTTTGATGTGGGGTGAACATCTTTTAAATCCAGTGTCAGGTGCACAATGCTGGCTCAGAGTGATGTGGGTAAAAAGAAAAAAGAAAAAAAAAGCTCAGATAGAAACTGTGCTGCCGTGCCACAGCCCTTGTCTGTGGGCATGTCACCTTTGGACCAGTGACCCATATGGCGCAGCAGGGAAGGGCCTTCCTACCATCCAGCCTGTTGGCTTTTTTGTACCAGTAGGTCAAGTTGAAAGGGGGGAAAAGAATTAAGGCTATGAAGTCTCCCACTGTGCAGAAAATTCAATGCCCCCCAATAGATGAAAAGAAAAAAACTGTGGTCAGGTTGAAGGGCCCGTCGGCAGGGACACCTAAGTCCGGCGGAGGTGTTTTGCGGGGACAGCATTTGAAGGGGATTCTGTGACACCCATGGAGCGGGGTAGCCTCCCGACAGGGAGGGTAATGTCAACATTTAGCATAATGCTCGGCCCACCTTGGCCCCAGCAAGTAGTTAGTTCATGAGGAATCGTGCCATTTGAAGTCCGAGGTTTTTTTTCCCCCTGGTTTTGGGGCACTGTCTCAAGCCAGTTTCAAAAGTGGCAATTGCGGTTTTGTGGTTACATGAGTAATGTTTTTTGTGTGTGTGTGTTTCTTTTTTTTTCCCCCAAGAAAAATTCTTTGTAATTAAGTCAAACAATACGGTCAGTTTTTTCCCCCCTCATTTCGATTTATGTTCTCACCTTCCATGCCAAAAAGTCTTTTGACATAGATACATGCATTTGCTGAATTGCGCATACCCTGCCCTCTTGTACTGGAATTCAACGCCTTTACCAGCAACAAGGGGCCAAAGTGATTGTGTATAATCTAGTCAGACCTGAGGCTTCGTGTGTTGCAAGTAGGATGCACCTGTGGAATTATGGAGGGGAAAAGGCCATGGGTGAAACGCAGAACGGAGCATAAGCACCCTGCAATGTTTGGGTTTAAATGTCCACAATGTTTGGGTTTAAATGTCCACAGTATGTGACAGGATCAGAGGACATACACGCATTTCATGGAAATAAAAGGTGGCAACAGAAATGGAATGGGAGAGCTATACAAAGGACTTCATTGAAAAGAGATTGGTGTTATTTTCAATTGGAGAGAATTGATGTGCAATGTAGATGGAGTAATAACTTCAGGAGTAAAGACTCCACAGATGTCTTTATGGAGGCGCCCATTTTTATCGTCCCAGATTATGTAATTGTCTGAGCAATTTTGCACTGATATGTTTTCAACTTGATCACCAGTCCATGACAATGATACAGTAACTTTCTCCATCAATCCTCAGAAAAATATTCCGGACTCAGAGCAGTTCTTAGCTTTGGGTCATTCTACATGTAGTCTTCTCACAGGTTGTGATGGAGAAAGTGCAAATGGAAGAAGCTATCAAATGTAAATTTAGTTGTGGGGGAAACTGTTCCAACATTAAAGGTGTTGCATGTTTACGCTCAGAACTCAAAAAATAAAGCATTGTCAGCGACAAAAAGAATACCCATTTAATTTAAGGGCCTCTTTAAAAACCCTGGATAGTGTCCCGTCTTCTCAAGTTTGCCCTGTTTTTCTTCACCGACTTGTGAGAGTGCCATTATGCTAATGCCAGTATGGGCTGTAAAATTGAGCGTGCTGCTACCCACAGCTTTCTACATGTACTGTACCTATCTTTTGTACGCGCTGGCCTTTATTCACCCAGGATTTGGATATAATGATGTACGGGCAGAGTACCCTTTGGCCCTGAGCTGTACATAGCCTGGGCTTGTCATGGCCACTCCTCGTTACCCTATTTGCCTGCATTGTGTTCAGTGAGCCTATAGGCAGTGGCCAGGCTGGGTGACCTGGCCTAGCACTTGACCGCTGTCCCCTTGTGGCTCAGGAATTTTTATTATTATTACGTGCTATGCAACTCTCCCTCTTTTTTTTTCCCCTCGGTCTTGGGATTGAATTCTGGCACAGGGCCAAGTGGGGAGGAGTTGCGTGCCTATGGGCCTTTCTTGTTGCCCCTGTCATAATCAATATGTGGCCAAGGTGACCAGTTTAAGGCCATATCATCTGGGTGAGTATCGTTGCTGTACTCCCTCCCCACGCTTTTGCCCTTGTCATTTTCAGAAGGCTTTTTTTTTTCTTTTCATATTTTGAGTTCAGCAGATTTCACATTTGTTTATAGTGACACACTGTCCTCCTGTTCTAAATATCATGGACTGGGTTTGTCATGTGAAGCAAATTTCCCTCATTAAATGTGTTGGGGAAAATCCTTTACTTGATCATGGCAAATGCAGCAAAACAACGTTGGACAAAATAATGGAAGAATCTTATTTTGCTTTTTTTTACATGCAGAAAACTTCTAACAATTTGCAGGCTCCTAAAAAATACCATTTAAAAAAATGCAGTGAGGGAACATAAAATGCAACAGTCATAACCAATCACTGAATGAGAGTAGATGTGTTTTTTGGGCCATCAGTGGGAAGGTCAAAGCTGTACTAAGGAGCGTGGGAAAACAAATACAACCTCCCTTTGTTTGGCAATTGTATTAGATTGGAATCAAAGGTGTGAGGGGAATGCCTCAGGTATCCAGGCAAGTGTTTGCTGCCTGTTTTGGAGTCATGAGAGTGGACTGTTGACCACACTGTGGGGGGATGGATGGACATTGCTTGTGGCCAGAGCAGTCGTCCTCCGTGAGGTCAAGTGTGGCTAGAACCCTCTGCCCCTGTTCAAAGTCCCTGTATCCAGTTACAAGGTTGTGGTCAGAAACAGGGTCTTCTGTCTGTCTCTCTCTCTGTGGTAGTGCCAGAAACAATCTGGAAAATCTATTGGGGACTTGGTATCAGCCCATTTTTGGAGGTACAGTTGCAATTTGTAAGTTTGAAGTGGGTGTTTCGTTACAGGTAGATGTATCCCATTGCGGGTCTGTTTCATTACTTTGAACGTGGAAGGTTTTGTTTTTGAAATATTCCAAAGTTGCAATGTTTTTGATCTCAGTGAAGTTGATGAAATATGTGAAAAACAAAAGGATATAAACATTTGTCCATTTCTGTACACCGATGATTAACATCACATTGATATGTGCAGGCGTGGCATACGTAGTGTGGACCTCCATACAAAAGAAGTCCACATAATGTAGGGTGTGATGGCACGTGCGGACTTGCACGCGTCCACACAATGTTTCCCCTCTCTGAAAAACAGTTTCAGAGGCATTTGGGGGTCAAGGTTATCTGTGGCAAAATGAAGAGGATCAGTCCAGGAAATCATCATCAGAAATACAGCTTGTAGGAATTTTCCTAGTCGGAGAAAAAGGAGCATTTTCTTCAAGTTTCCTTAACCACAGGAGAACAAAGGAATGTCCACACTTTGTATGTAAAACAGGTATGGGTGTACATTGAGGTGTGATTTGGTCATGAATGAATAATGAACAACGGCATCTCTGTGGTATGGTAGCTTAAGTAACTGTATCGGTGTTGGTACATGTAGGTTGGAACAAATTTCTGGGTACATCTGTATATAAAACTGGACCACTGTGAAAAATGAACCACATGGAAGATTCTGAGAGATTTAAGATGGGCCACCAAGCCAAACAAATCCCTTGTTAACTATCACTTTCCATCCTTGCTTCAAGGAACGAGAACACACAATATGCAAGACTGAACCCGACATACTGGAGCAGCTGCAACACTCTAAATATTAATATTGCTGGGATTTATTTCAGTTTAGGGCCCATGTAAATTACATGTAATAGCCAGTGCTTATCTGAGGTCATGATCAGCCGGTAATTACATTATTCATCCCTGCGCCCAGCTCGTGCCCTTTCTGAACTGTGTGTGCATAGGTCATTTGTTTTTGCAGTTTCCACATCCTCTCTGTTTTTGTTTTGGGTTTTTTTTTTTTTTTTTTTTTTTGGCAGAATTTTTCCCCCCTTCGTGGAAAGGCGCTTGGGAGCGAGCCAAGCCAAGCATCCTTGACCTGGACTTGCTCCCCGTGCCCTGAGCACGGGAGACCAATATACATTTATATACATGCATACAAACAAATGCGTACAATATTATTTTATGGGGAGGATATGGGGACCGGCTGAAAAGATTGGCTTTGTCAGCAGGATGCTGGGGTTTTTTTGGTTTTTTTTTTTTGTTTTTTTTTTTTGTTTTTTTGGTGGTTCCCAAAAGTTTGTAACTTACATGTAGGTATTTTGAAATAGATCAGTTCAAACTGTTAAGAATGGTAAAGAGGGACTCAGAATACAAGATTTATTTATTTTAGAGTTGAAATTTAGAGTAAATCTACTATTAAACTATATAGAATTTATTTTAGGCCTTTATGGAAACACTTGCTTTTATTTTAGGCACTAGAATTTTGGCAAAATTTGTTTGACCACCTCGGGGAAAAAACATTTTAAGAATAATTGTTAGTGCATAAACGTTAACAGTTTGTTCAACTTGTTTCAACTTTACTCTAAATGGAGACACAAAACTGTGCTGAGATAGTGTGAGCAAATACAGATGGCTCTCAGGCATGTGTGCTAATGTTACCATTTAGGAAATTAGGTCACAAGTTCACTACGGTTGGCTGATGAAACTCGCTGGAGCTAAAGCCATGAATGGTTTCAACGAAATTGGTGACACATGAGCATTCGATCATGACTTGTCTTGCTGCCTCATACATGTCTGTGTACACATCCATGATTAATCGCTGTGGAACTGACGTAAATATCTGACACTTAAATCCTACGATCGAAGGTATATTTTTTGGTGAGTGGTCTTGGTAGAATGGTTTTTGCAATTTGTATGCAACTGCCGGCCAGCCAGCCGCTGGCCAGTCACTTTCAAACCACAGACCAACCGTGTTCCGGCCACTCGCCAGTTATTAAAGTTCGCTCTCCACTAGCCATATGCTGTTGTAACACTGCCCAATCAACATCCAACCCTTAAGCAGTCACTGTCTAACTACCGGCCAGTCATTACCCAACCACTGGCCATTTGGCATCTAGACACTTGTCAGTCACTTTCCAACCACTGGCCAGTTGCAGACCTGTCACCGGCCAATCTACTGGCCGGTAACAAGCTTTCCTTACGCCAGCAAACCATTAGCCACATCCAGTTCCAGTTGTTGCCTTTGAGGCTCTGACTAATAACAGCCACTGCTCCGTGTTGCTTCTTCCACCACAGAGCCAGATACGGCCTACATCATCCGCCTGCTGGTCTACACCATTGCAGAGGACGGGGAAGGCACTGTGCAGGAAGTCAGAACTGCATCTATGCCAGGTGAGCACCAGTACACTGCAGGTGGAAATGAACACCTGCCCAGTGCCTGTCACCACTTTAAAAGTGATCTTGTCTCTCCAGAGAATCACGAGATGCCCGTGTTGTACCACAAACTGGCACAAAAGTTATGATGCACTGTGAAGTGATGTACTGTCCACAGACAGTATGGACAGAAAATACATCAGTTCATAATGATGCAGCAACTCTCCAGGACCATGAATTTGTAGCATGACCAAGTAATTGTGTGGATGAGCTTAGCAAATGTACATATACAATAAAGATACTCAGGAAAAGGGGTTGAGGAGAACGAGAAGTGTCATAGTTTGTGTAGAAAGTCCAAGAGTAACTACTGTACCGGTACCTGGACCTCAGTTTTGCAGTAGTGGGTTTGTTTCCAGAATGTACTACTATGCCACTCTCACACTAGCCGCATTTACTTGACTTAGGACCTGATTAAAGTTCCTAAACAGTCGTGTTAAGCCTAGGTGCTGCATTGCATTGTAGTTCCACCTCTCTGTATTCAGTGACTGGTCTTTCTTAACCTGTCCCCTCATTCCTCTACTATACCTTACAGGCATTCCCAACCAGTTCCTGGAGGCCCCCACTAATCTGGCAGTCCAAGCCCTCAGCTCCCGGTCGGTGAGGCTCACCTGGCATGCGCCAGTCACCAATCAGCTGGTCAACGGCTACGTCGTGCGCTACTGGCCACAGGGGAACCGCTCCCGTTTGGAGCTGCCCATCCAGCTGGACCTAGAGTGAGTACAAGACCCGCCTTCTCCCCCGCTGTCTAGAGCTGTACGTGGAGGGAGCTGCGACATCTTCAGATCAGAAGCCATTTTGCTCTCAAAGATATCTGCAACCCTGCCTACCCTGTTAAGCATATTTTGTGCATATTTCACCCGAGAAACAATCGGTTGGGCAGTGTTGAATTGCCTTCTCCTGTTTTTCTGATCGTTGTAGTGCAACCTTGCCCAAGACCAAGCATTCTGGATGCAAAATGGCATTGCACGCAGCTTAATATCGCAGCTCTGTACAAGTATACAGCTTTGCCGATGGCTCATGCCAGTTGACCCTCTGTCTATTGCTGCCCCACAGCATTTAGCCCCTGACTCAGATTTGCACGAGTGCATGCAGAACCAAATACAGTTGATAGCGACTTGAGTCTGTCCAAAAAGATCTCGGTTTTAGACAGGTACATGTATATACACACCCAACTTCTTGCTGGGCCGTTTCTGAGTACAACGTTTGTAAACATGCAGGTATTCCATAAGCTCGACAGTAGGCAAGCAATATCAAAGCCATACTGATGAAACTGTACACGGAATTCAGAAAAAAAAAAATGGAGGGCTATTTGATGAGCTTGAAGCTGGCATGCAAAACCAAGACCATATTGATGAAGGAGCATATAAACTTTTGTAAGCATACGCACATGATATAAACCTTAAGTCAGCAAACAAAACCAGTGCCATGCTGATGAAACAAACTTGCATTGTGGATCAATTCGTCGTAAACACCTGCGCAAGTAGTAAACATGAATACCTGCTCACAAAACTTCAAGATGTAATGAAAAAAACAGTGTGTGTGTAGTAAAGGATGAAGGAGAAGAGATGATGGGTAGACATTACCCTACAGTGCTGCTGTAAAGTGGGCGATGTCAGTCACCACTCTGCCTGTTCCATGCTCCAGCCCCAATCAAAGCACGTGGTGGCCTGCTCGACAAGTGTTTCTGCATGGGTATTTTGGGCCAACACTTTCAACTTGCTTGCAATAAATCAAATGAAAGTAAACAAATAACACCTAAATTCGTGCATGTTTTCCAGTTCAGTGGCACACAAGCAAAGAGAGTCATTGTTCCTTCACTAGTAAAACTTTCCTGAACCTTCGAGTCATTGTCGTCACTCCTAAATGTAATTTCACTTACAGGCAATTTTCAATATTCAGTCAAATTGCACAGACAATTTGGAAGCCTAAGGGCATGTTTGGTATACCCGCTTGTTCAGTGCAGTGGTGCTTGGTGTAGAGACGTTGCACTGTACAACATTTGTAAACAAATGGACATCGTATTAACCTGAAACGTAGCGATGAAAAATACCTAAAATTTTGTGAACTTGTGGACTCGCGATTTGCTTGAAGGTGGCAAGCTGTAAATCAGGTCTATGTTAATGAATCAAATTAACCTTCCAAAAAACAAACACTTGTACAAAAAGTAAACATCAACACGTGCAAGCAAAACTAAAGCTGCATTAAGTAGGGCTGTAGCGAATATTTGATTGATTATGAAATATTTGAGTGTTATTTTCCAAATTTAAATATTCAAATGCAAAATTCATGAATAGAGAGGGAGAATGTTCTTATGTTTTAAATGAGAAAAATTGCACTGTGGAGGTTTGTTTCAAGCAAATTCAAATGAAAAGCGACAGAAATCTTGCAGCAATTCAAAAGGTAAATTATTCACATAAAAAATTAAAAGGAACAGAAATTTCACGAGGACAAGAATTATTGTTCGTCGCTAAATCGTGGCTGGAGATACTATAATAACGCTATAGTAATGATTATAATGTACAATTGTGCATTACTGCAACTGATTTTATATGGTTTGCTCATCAAGAATCTGCTGGTCGATATGACCAAATATTTGGATGTTCCATCAAATTGAAGGTCGAATATTCACATAGTGAATCATTCGAATTGACTCGGCCTTAGTTTTGAGGAAGCAGCACTCGTGTTGTATGGATGAAGGAGAAAAGGTGATAGTAGGCATTGCATCTTGCAAGTGGCTCCAACATGACTCGGCCCACCATCTTGTTTATGTTGGTCAGTTTCTGTCTGTGGAAGGTACAGAATTTCAACGAAATTAGCAGGGCCTGTGTTCATCTGGATGTAGATTGTGGAATTCACGCAGCCGAATTTCCTTATTACTCTATATTTAATACGTAAATTTACCTTGAGTCTGGCTTATGAAAAGAGCAACATCTAAAAACAAGGTATTCCAACTTGACCTTTGACTATTTGCCTCAAGAAAAAAAAATGATAACAATTTTGAAGTGTGAGGTTTTGTCCTCTGCCTTTTTTTTTTCAAATCAAGGTTTGTATGTTCGCTGCTTTCCAAGGGCTCATGGGAAAAGTTGCCACAAGTCACACCAAACACTTCCATGTCAGATGTTGTTGTTGATTGCACTCTGAGTCAGCAGGATGTGGCAATAACGTTAAGAGTACTATCCAGAGCCGGGGGCCCTGAGAATTGGAAAAATTGAATTCAGATGTGTTGTTGCACAAGTTCCAGCCATAAGCTGTATGAAATTTGTTGGACTCAATTTTGATTGACAGTAATGATGGAACGGTAACCGCTCTGAAAGAGTACCTCTAAGGAAAACATGTTTTCTCTGATTTTATCTGTTCAATGAAGTACGGAAGCATGAACCCTTGTGCTTACCAAACAATGGCTACATGCACTGCTTGGCATGCACAAGGATTTATCCACTATGAACACAGGGCGGATGTTCCCCTCGTTTTCTTTGTTTTTTCCGAATGACACAATCTACATTCAGAATTCACATCTTGGTATGAACAGAAGAAAGCCCTTTTTTGCTTGTTATAGTTGAGCTCTGAGGACAAATGACACTGCATTTGATTTGGATGCTTCCATATGATTATTTGAACAGATGAAATCAGAGAAAACGTGTTTTCCATAGAGGTGCTCTTTAAGGTCGAGTTCGGGTGGCCTGTTCTTGACACGGGTTTCTTGTTCTCGCGCTCGAACGGCGGGAACACGACTCAAGAACACTGTTCTCGGAACAGGATCAAACACCACCTCCTTGTCAGGGTTTTACAGGAACACACGGTAAAACTCGTGAGATTTTGATTTTTGGACAACTGCAAAAAGTAGAGAGATGGCTTCCAAAGCCATAGACAATGGAAGTTTTGCAAAATTAACATTATTTTCCGTAACACAGAAATGAATGTTCCTGTTTATGTAGAAAAGAATTCAGCCCACCCCAACATTAATTCTTGAATAACGTAGCCTACATGGACACCGCCATGTTGCATGTTGCTTGTCACTAACTACCAGTGATAACCAGTTGTTTGATCCAGGCTTTCGAGCAGCCGACCCACAAACAACAAATCGAGCTATTCTTGAACATACAGGAACAAGCCGCCCGAACTCGGCCTAAGTGTTTCATTCGTCAGTCAACAGTATTGAACAGATGTTTCAAAGCAACACGTTGGTACATGATGACCCTTAATAGCCTATGACAGGAATCAACCACGTGAAAAAGATGTGATCGCCCTGGCAGCGGTTGCAGATTGGCAAAAATTGTGGGAGGCTAGGTGGTCACAAAAGTGGCCGGAGGGATGGGGAGGAGAATCGGCCACAGACACCTGACAAAGTTTAACCCTAAATGGGTAGGGGAACAGAGTCTGCATCTCCAAGATTGTCTCCAGTCTTGTTGTAGTGCCTTCTTTTTTTTACACGCCAAGTCTTGTGGACTTTTTTCATTAAAATCTTGCTGTCATTTCGACACTTGCCGTTCTCTTGCAATGCACATTTTTCCAAGACAAGTTCTGCCAAAAATCCATACTCTTTCCGTTGCGTGCTCAATGCGCATGGGCTGACAGAGTTGAGGTCATGAACTCCACTGGCCTATATAACATCAAAAACCCTATGTGATACATGTGACAGCTTAGTTCCTCGAGGGGTCGAGATCCCCCCCCCCCGAGCTGTGAGATGGTCCATAAGAACCTGGCTCTTAGGATTAAGCAAAGTAATTGTTATTTTAATTAAGGTGTTGAACCTTTTCAGAAATCTTCCTTTTGGGACTGTTTACCTTCCCAAGAGGGACATTGTCCTTAATGCATCGTCTATCAGATGCAATGCAGAGTACATGTAAATCTTCATCACACTCCTTGATTCATCACAATAACGCGTGCAAAGAATTTTGTCCGGTGTAGTTTACAGTATTCAAGACTCTGATTAAGTGCAAAATGTTGCCTGAAATTAACCCTCCAAACAGCATCTTACACTTAAAACAAAAATGACAGTCTTATTTTCTTTCCATTTAAATGTCAATGTTCCCAAATCAGGTATGGATAAATTACATGGATCTATTTGTTTGCTGATTGTAAAATGTAGGTACATGTACACACTGCATTTTCAATGCAGCCATATTTACTTACGGTATTTCATACTTCCCTGTTGGACCGGTATTTTCCTCAGCCTGTCATTCTAAGTGCAGGTTATTTTTCATGAAAAGTAAAAGTGCAGAAAGTGCATGACTTTTCAGCTACAGCTGCTGGAGCGAAATGTTCTTTGATAATGCAATGCATCATTCATATCAAAGGTGGAGAAATAATGAATAAGATTTATCTAGTCTGTGCATTCACCGTCCCCACGGTAACAAATTAACCAAGGGATTAAGTGGACGCGGAAAGCTTGTCCCCACATCTCCCGCTAGCTGCCCACAATGCAAGCCGTTATTGGATTATTTGCTCTGTACTTTGTGTGTGTGTGTGTTCGGGGTGGGAAAGAAACCAATTCGTAAAGTAAGGTTTTAATGACTTGGAGACACGTTTTGAAAACTGCTGTGTCTGTATTGTGTGATTTTTCAAGAGAGTCCCCTCTGCTTAACACAGGGATTGTCTCAGATGTTATTAAAAGTGTCCACACCAAAAAAATATTGAACTGGATGACGTTGGCCCTTGTGTCCTGTTACCATACCAAGGGACAACACTTTTTTCCTGTAATTATTCATATTCTCACTTTTACCCTATCGTCATTTCGTAATTTCAAATGTTGCGCAGGGGTTTTTGGTAACTTTCAATTTCTGTTTGGAATGCTGGCAATTTTTATGAGAGCATCGACACTGGAAATTACTGATATCTCAGGATGGCATTGGCTTTGAACAAGGACTTCACTGTGCCTCTCAATCGAAAGGCAGTTCAGAGCGTGAATATTCATCCGTGCATGTAGCATTCCATGTGCAGTCAAGTACGACTCATTTTGATACATGCGGACTGATTGAGGCAAACAAGATGGCAGTGCCTAGAAAGGTCCCTTGAACATCCAAGAATGCTGGGAAGTTGTGACAGTACCGGCCCAGGCAGCAGTCCAGCAGCTAGTCTAGGCCCAAATGGTGCTTCCTCGTTGACTAGTGATGGATGTGGTGTGCATGGAGCTTACCTGTCCAGTTCTCCTCCTACACCCCTTTGGACACCACTTTTGTACCATTGTTGGGAGCGGCTGGGGGAGGGCTTGTACCATTGTTGGTAGCGGCGGGGAGGGCGTTTCTATCTTATTCACCCCAGGCATTTCCTGTTGTGGAATGCCAGGGAAACATTCCAGATTGAGGTCCTTCAGGTATTTATGTAGTAGAACCAGGGAGAGCTTGAGCAAGGTCTAGTTATGTCCTGCCTAGGGCATGTAACCAATTCATAGAGGCATATCAGGTCTCAAGGAGAAAGGAACACATACAGTGTATCTATTGTATATCTAGAACATCTTATCCACAGATTCTGGATAGCTGGATGGGCTGAGAGCTAGTTGCATGGCATCCATTACTTTAGCTATCATGTACACAGCAAAAGAAGTACGTCTGTCGCAACCAAGGCACTGTAACTGTTGCTACCGAAGACTGTACACATGACCACTGACATAGTGTGCAAATGAATGCTGATGAGTGTCTCATGCATTCCAAAACGCGACCAGTAACACTACAGAGCTGGGTTCAAATATTTTGAGAGGAGGTAGTTTTGAAAAGCGCTGGTAAATTTTCAACAAATTCCTTATTCAAATAAATGTACTGTTATATTTAGTTAGACCAAATGGAACAGTTATCATGTAAATCAAGCAGAATCTGTGAAAGAGGTGCTAAGCAACTGAATGTCGACTGCTTTATTTCATGGTGCTGTAAGACTAGCCTTCCGAGGTGATCCATGGAGAATTTTATTCTTCCGAGGCAAAGCCGAAGGAAAATGGAATATGCCATGGATCACCAAGGGAGGCTAGTTTGTACTATTCAATATTATGTAATATATATAAATGTAAGGCGGTATAGAGTACTTAAGTGTGACGCCATTTAGAACCAGTAGATGCTGTACAAACGAAAAGAGTATGCGCACGCGTCGGTTCACCCGCGGGCGCTCTCACTAATGCTTTCTACACACAGAAGTGTGCGTGTGACGTATTTATTTCAGCACTCCATATAATTCACTGCCTTGTGAACTTCAAGATTCATTACTCATTGCATTTTACTGAATTCTTTAGAATGCTCTGTCAAGAAACTATCAATGTGATATGTCTCTGTCCCGGTAGCTTTACAACGTGTCCTTTTGATGCATGCAGAGGTCAACATGAAGTCCCTATTTTGCTTTCGTCTAACACATTCTTTATTTTACTGGTATGGTTTAACCCCAGCTAAAAATTACTCAGTGTTGAATGTTGTTTTTATTGTCCGACTTTCTACGAGTTTTTCAAGAAGTGAAAGGCATTTGCCTCGGAAAGTCTTGTTCTAAAACTCTCAAGGTTTTATTTTTTCTTTTATTTTAACGTCTGATTTGGTGAGCAGGAAGAACAACACCATCAATCAGGTGATTATCCAGGGCTTGGACCCCTTCACGATGTACGAATTTGACGTCTGCTCCGTCAGCACCAAGATGTCCGGACCGTTCTGCGATGCTAGAGCCGTCAGAACCTTGGAAGACCGTAAGTCGAACCCCAACTCCTCTCCCCCCACCCCCACCATTTGGCCTACTTTGAGATTAGTTCAGCTCAACGAACATGCAATTCTGTAATGCCGTGGGGTGTATCGCTATTTTGTGGCAGGCTTTGACGGAACTGCGCTCACAGAGTGAAAACCAATGTCGGGATTCTATCTCTGTGTGGCAGTCAGTCAGTAGTCAGTCAGTTTGATTCCAGTGGCTAAATTATGCTGGGATTGCTGGCATGGTGTGAGGTATGAAAACAAAGCATTCCACGGCAAAAACAGGTGAAAGTCAGTTGCATGTGAATTTGACTCCTACTGGCCATTACCAGCTGATTTTTTTTTATTTGCAAGTTAATAAACCCAAGCCATATGTTCATGACACAAAACAGTAAAGGGGTCAGTCACATAAGCAGTGTTTCCCCAACAGTTTACAATTTCAACCAGTCCTTCAATATCCAAAAACATTTTATGCGAGCATGCAAGCTGTTGTTCAAATAAAATGCTAGCCAAAGACATTTATTTATATCGTAATGCTTTGAGCATGCATGGTTTCACTTGAGGCTGTAACTTCTTTGAAGCCTGCTTGCTTTGCATTAACTGATTCCATCTAACTTCAAAAAATTCATGGCCAGGATGGCATTGATGTTTGTTCCCCCAAGAAGTTGGTTGTATCTCCTCAGGTAGGATCCCATAAAAGTTGGATTGACGTAATGGTGTTTTTCATAGCCCCAATAGTAATTGGAGCCAAGCTAGTAAACCTTCACTGTAAGGCTTCAGTTTGAGCAGTGTTTTTCTAAGCCATTACTTGTTTTTGAGAGAAGTCCTTTGCGTAATGTTATGTAACTGCTTCCTTGTCATTTGAAATGACTTTTGCCCAGTCAAAGTTTCCACAAAGTAACAATGCAGTGACAAGTTTCATACAAACGACCACCATGGGTCAGTATTTGTCAAGTCCAACAGTGTGAAGGACTGTGGGAGTGATATATTATTGCTTAAAAAGTTGGCATTTTCCGCTGAAAATAATATCGCACCCAATGTGAGTGCAGCGTGAAACAAAACCGTTAGGTTGGTATCGCCTACAGTTTGAGTCCTGTTTTTCCGCCTAGGCCCGTCCACTCCACCAGAGGATATTCTGGCCAAGCCCTTAGCCCCCCACGCGGTAGAGCTCCAGTGGCAGCCTCCCATGCAGCCCAATGGCATCATCACCCACTACGTCATCCTGTATGATGAGGATGTCAACAAGCCAGAGGACAAATGGAACCAGCAGGCCCGAAATGGTGAGACAACACCCCCGCCCCCTGTTTGACCGGTCTTGCACTTCCTGGATGTTGTTTGCTAAGAAGATTCCCTGGTCTTTCGATACCCTCTGCCTCAAGTAGGAAACCAATCGCACATTCTGTGCACCTGAGCATCTGTAGGTCACCAAGCCCAATTGCAAAGTGACGATTGAGCACTGCCATCCTCAGTCCTACAAAATCCTACAAAACCTCTAAGCGTGGAGAACTCGAAGGGATCTGGGAGGGCTCAGGCTTGCCTTGGTCTGTAGCCTTGGTTCCCTTGAAATCCCTTCAGCTGTACCCATCCTGCTGTCTTTCTTACCAGTTTAATCACCCAGTCCCTTTGCCGTTGTCCCCCCTCCCCGGCAGGTACAGCCCACCACTCAACCGTGAATGGCCTGGCCAGCGACACCAAGTATTATTTCAAGGTGCGGGCCGGTACGCAGGTGGGCGAGGGCCCTCCAACGGACGCCGTGGCAGCTCAGACTCTGACCGCTGCCCAGCCAGGTAAGATATAGCCGTCCATATATGTCACCTCGGTCATGTATCTGTCTGAATCCATTAAAGGGGGTTGGTTTATGTTTTGTGATCCTGCAAAAAATGAAGCTTAACCACTACTAGCCAGGGACTCCGAAATCGGAGCCGTATGGTTTATATGTGTGGCCGGGGTCTCCGAACTCGGACAAAGGAAACAGGGCCCTGTAACAAAAGACCGTACTCCGAACAAAAAACCAGGCTGCTGGGCATTACCGGCATTTTTCACTCTCAAAAGTGGTGATAATCCAGCGTTTTTTGAAACCATATACCAGGGTTTGGGGTATTTAGAGCAAGCGGATTACCACTGGGGACAAAAGCTCTCCACCACCGCAGCGATGAGCCACGCAGCACCGCTGCATGCTAATCTGGCCCCTATTGAAAAGAGGTCAGCAGTGCACCGAGCCAGGTTTGTGAACAAAAGACAGTTGTATAACACCGCACAATCTGGGCTCTATTTACAAGGCTGCAGGCCTGGCTGAAATATTCGGGCGTCAATGAAGGTCACCTGTCAACTTGTGGTAGTGCCTGAAGATTACTCTGTGTGGCTATAAACGACTGTTAAATGGAATGATGAATTGTTGAAGGATTTTGAAAACGGAAAAAATGATAGTCATGCCGGCCCAGCATCCTCAACATTGAAAAATGCCCCGGCATGGATTCTGCCCCCCCTCGCAATTGCAGCTTCCCCAAAATATTCTCCAGTATCATTGCAGTGTATTTTTTCTTTTGTGCCTAGCTTCAGGAGTTTTCCTTCAAGGTCTGATGTTCATTTTAATACCAAATGCACATTTTTCCCAAGACAGTTGAGCCCCCAAAAATGTTACCTTAAATCCCAGTGACGTACTCAATGCACACGAGCCAACATGTTTTCGCTCATTTGGTTTCAAGATACTGTTTCAAGATACCAGTCGGTGTGGTTAATGTAACAAATGCCGACTTGATATTGGAAAGAGGAGTTGCAGGAATCTCAATGTTTCTCAAACGTGGCGGCTACAGTCTGAATCTAATTTTTTTTTTTCATGCAGGTGTTAACACCAGTCGATGGCAGGAGAGCTTGGTGATTGGTGTCTGCTCAGCCTTTGTCCTGATTGCCACCATAGTGTTTTTCATCATCTGCAAGCGAAGGTCAGTTGTGAGGGGAAGACTTCACCCAGTGACTTGTGGTGATTCCTGCGTGACGGATAGACCAGAAAATATGACATTAGGGCAATGTGCCACCCTTTCCATCTTACTGTGCTGTCTTACTGTGTTCACCCCCCTTCTCAGCCAGAGAGAAAAATGGATTTAGAAGCACCTGTTTTTACTTGCCAAAAGCATTTAAACGTGAACAGTCTGCTGAGGATGTACGATATTACTGTAGCTATCCAAATCAGTGTTGTAGTCGAGACCACTTAAGACCTTCCCAAGGCCTTCCCCAGACCGCACAGGACCAGCATAAGACCTCCAGTCTGATTTCAAGTCACAAGCTATTCAAATCAACCGCAACAAAACGTATTCCTTTGTCATTGTTCACCCTGTCACTTGTGCATGGTCTTGTGCATGGTCTTGTGCATGGTCTTGCGCATGGTCTTGTGCATGGTCTTATGTCTGGTCTTGTAATAGTCTTGACTACAACACTGGCCAAAATCCAATTATATCTGGGGCAGCTTCAATAGACAAATTGTTAAAGGCACAGTGATTAAAAAAAAAAAGCCTTGAAATGGACAGGTTTTTTCATGACAATTTACTGAAGCTTGCGTGCTGAAACATTTGCAGTGCAGTTGCGTTTATCCCTTAACTGGAGATTTAGCAGAAATGTATTGGTCATGCATCTGAGGAATTTCTGTCCTAGGTATTAAAATAGTTCCACCTTGAACCATGAATTGCAAATTCATAACAGAATGTTGATCCTAATCCTTAACAGTCCTCAAAGACTGGCTTAGTGCCGATAAGTTAGTTCATGACTCGTCAGATTAGAGACAAAAAGCGTGGTGGCAAAAGTCGTTTGTGTCAGTGCCAAGTCCAACAATATCAGGAAACATCCTGACATGAGATGAGTCAGAAACAAGCTTGAAACGAGCAGCGGAAGTTGTATCTGATGAGAAACAGGTTTGGCGCCCCCCCTTCCCATGTACAGTGTGGCCAACAGTGTGGCCAACCTTGCATCGTGATCTGACATGCATTGCTAATGGCATTGACTAGTGACAGTCACTAGGCCACAAACAACTGGCACGTTTCCTCTGCGGTGGGTAGGACTTAGCTTCACAACCCTGTCTCTCATTTGTTCTGGTCATGCAGAGCAGGATCCAGTGTGGTTAGCCCCCACCCCACCTGTCACTTCCTTTACTGTTCAAAGCCAGATGGACCAAGACTGGGGGGGGGTTTCCTTTATCAAAATGCTTCGGTTGGTTTTATGCACATGAAGGGAAACATGGAAAAAATGGGGAACGCGTATCCACATGGCATTCCAACGTGGACATATGTTTCCACCTGGGTTCAGCTGCCCTCTCCTATGCCGAGTGGGGACAAGCACCATGCGGGGGTTCCCATTACAAACAAGGGTCATTCCCAGCAGGTTTGCAGGCATTTCAAGTTCCAAGGATTGTACTGGTCATAGCAGTCTTGAAATTCTGCAAAATGCTGGTGTTGGTGAAATAGGCATAGGGTGAACATTAGAGGTGTGAAGATGAATTTTTTTGTTTTGGGTGGGGTTTTTTGTACAGTTAATTAGCAGGCTTGGCAGTTGTCACTTCATCATGAATCTCAGTGTCGTAGTTTCAGGATTTTCCAACGATCTTCTAGACACCTTGTGAATTTGTACAGAATAACTTTTGTGTTAATATATATGGACATGAAAAGTCATTTCAAGTGAAGTTTCACAGAGTTCCTGTTGTTTGATGTTCGCCTTTGGCCAGATCCTCAAATTACAGGCTCAAGTCCTGTTTCTAGGAACTCATGATCACTTTACCGCGTAGCTTTATGAAGCCCAGTATTTTTGATGGGTTGTCTATCCCAGATGAACAGCTGTTGTACTCTCATAGTTTATTGTGACCAGGATCTTTCAAATGGAACTCACCAAAACCTAAAAAATGCCAGCTGGTTCACATTTCAAACATAACAGCAACCCCCCCAGTAGCCGTGGCAACAATGCTTATTAAATGTAGATGTGATGTTGAGCAGAACTCGCCAAAACCTCAAAAAATACCAGCTGGTTCACATTTCAAACATAACAGCAACCCTCCCCCCCAAATATGTAGCCTTGGCAATAATGCTCAATGTTGAGCAGAACACAGAATTTTCAACCTTGTGCAGCATTTAGATTTGTTCTTTGCTCGGATTTACACATAGAAAGTGTGTTGGATTCTCAGCTTTGATTTTCGTTGCTGGTCACATTTTTGACCTCGTACTCTCCCACATACACACAGGGGTCTCTTGAAACGAGCCCAGTCTAGTGCTGCTGCCCACATCCACAGTAGCAATGGTGCCGTGTGCACGGGCTATGTGGCCAGGGCTAGCCCCGATGGCCAGACGTACGTCACAGGGGTGGCAGACAGCGGGCAACAGAACGGCTTCATCCCCATGAGAGCAGTGCTCCCACAGCCCCAGAACATGGACACTAAGGTAAACAGTGCAGAATATTAAAGATCTTGCAAAGTAAGCCATCCCTTATTGCTTGTGACAGGGCAGGAAAAATTTTAAAAACCATTTTGCACCAGATAACGTGCAAGCACGCAGTGATTTCCTGTATGCCAACACAGAGGATGTTTAACCACTTCCTTCCGGGACTCCGGAATCAGACACGTATGCTTTATATGCGTGGCCGGGGACTCTGAACTCGGAAAAAGGAAACAGGGCCCTGTAACAAAAGACCGTACTCCAAACAAAAGACCAGGCAGTTGGGCATTATCGACATTTTTCACTCTCAAAAGTGGTGATAATCCAGCCTTGTTTTGAAACCGTATACCAGGGTTTGGGGCATTTAGAGCGAGCGGATTACCACCGGGGACAAAAGCGCTCCACCACCGCAGCGATGAGCCACACAGCACCGCTGCACGCTAATCTAGCCCTTATTGAAAGAGGTCAGAAGTGCACTGAGCCAGGTTCATGAACAAAAGAAAGTTATATAACACCGCACAATCTGGGCTCTGTTTACAAGGCTGCTGGCGTGGCTGAAATACTCGGGCGTCAATGAAGGCCACCTGTCAACTTAAAGTAGTGCCTAAAGATTACTTGGTGCAGCTATAAACGACCGTTAAATGAAAAGATGAATTTTGAAGAATTTTGAAAATGGAAAAAATAATAATTATGCTGGCCCAGCATCATCAACATTGGAAAATGCCCCGGCATGAAGTGGTTGAAGACGTTCTGGCAAATTCCGTTTGCAAAACTTGATGAGGTCTGTACTGATTCCCCTGCTTGATTGATTCCAATTGAGTTTGTACATACACAGGCTCAAGCTACATGTAGATCATAGAGCTTGGGTGTGTGTGGATCCCATAAGCAGTCTTGGGCTGCATCTGGGTGTCGTAGCAAGTATTGCTCCACGATATTGGAAGGTTTTTGAACGCGAAAATGCGGTCATAAATGTCGCTTAAATAATGAACAAATTACCACCTATAGACAGCGTTTTTGAAGTCCAACTTTGTAGTGGACTTTGGTTGTATCTTATCGTTTTAAAAAAAAAAGTCATTTCTGGCCCTAAAATGATGTTGCACCTGTGACAAGTGCAATGTAAAAAATATAGTTGGCAAGTTGTAAAGTGGGCCGTGCATGCAGTAAGGAAGTTGAGTTCAGAAACCACTGTGGTGTCCTTTTGGTGAGGTTTTTAAACCTTGGGCTTAAAGTTTACAGTTAGCCTTCGTTGTAAAAGCTTGTGCCATGAAGATTTTGAGTCCCTTCGAGGAGGAGACTGGTGTTTGAGGCATTTGTTGAATCCAAATGAAATATATCCCACCGGTTCCCTGCAAACAGGGTGTCTACGTTTGAACAAACTGTTCATTTTAGTAAATCTGGTCTCTTAAAAAAGTTCACCGACTTGTTGGGGGAAAAAAAGAAACAGAAACGAGTTACAGATGACCAGACTGTGTCAAACAATGTGGGTTATGAGAAATATTACCCTACAACTGTGTCCCTCTTCTGCATTAGGGTGGCACCCCTCTGATCATCAACGGCAATGGCCCTGTCCGTACCTACCACCACCACCACCACCACCATTGTCCCAACGGTGGCATGGCCATGCCGTCCCGGTTCCCGCGACCTCCTGGTCCCTGCAGTGCTGACCCCGATGCCTCAAGTATGGCCCTCCTTCCTGGCAGCGAGAGCGTAACCAACTCAGACTTGGGGGAGGACAACTCTCAGGTGGGCAAGGCTGAAAGAAAACACATCTGTAGATTTTGAATAAAAAACCACCAGTGGAATTCTCTAATTTATTTCTTATGCCATTGCTATGATCGCAACACCTTAGACTGGTTGTTGCGTAATTCTCTTGCACCAATCTTCAGGAGTGGAAACAGGAACCATACAAGTGTGTTCAGTAATGTATGGATCTTCATTGACCTTAAAAAAAAAAAACGTCCTCCAAGGGTATGAATTAACCAGACAATTGAAAGAACAGCATCTATGGATGTAAGTCGGATTTTGTTGAAAAAATTACAGGAAGAATGAAAATGAAACTTGCAAAAGTCCTTCGGGCTTGAACCCCGATCCATGTGCTTGCTGAGCAGCGTGTGTTTAGTGGACTCCAAAACCTCATATAGAGGTTTTTCATGTGAAATAACGTGACAGGCAAAGGCACTTAAGAAAGCGAGTCGTGTCTGTGGAGGCACGTGCATTTTCGAATCTGGGTATTTCTATTTGCAATTTCATGTAAGCCATAATTTTCGTGCACATCTGTTTAAATTGAACGCTGACCGTCAAAATTCATGGGACTGAAAATCCTGTATAGATACTGCAGATAGCCCCCCAAATGGCCTGAAAAAACCTGTGTACTTTTGAACAAGGCTGTGTCACTGTTATTCAAACCTTGTCATGACAAGTGGTATTTGGCAGGCTTGGCCCAGCTGGTCACTGTATTTGAAAGGGTTCCCATTTTTGCTCGAATTGTCTCAGTAACTTTGAATTTGTGGTTTGCAGGGCAAATCGGAAGCCAGCAGTAGTTCGGGTGGCTTCTCCTCTTACTCTCAGGATCCTAACCACCGCACCATGGCTATGCAGCAGTGCTGCCTGGCCAGCAAACTACCTCAGTGCAGCAGCTGTTGCATCGTGCCCTGTCCTCAGCTCTCTGACTCCTCCACGGGATCTTACGGCGAGCCTGTGATGGGGTCAAGGGTCGCCAGGGTGCTGCCCTCATCGCCATCACCACCACGGCAGCAGTCTGCCCCACAATCTCAGGGTCTCCACGCCACCAGGCATACGGGTGTCGACATTAGTGGCAGTGGCCAGGGGAGTTGGCAGGCTGACTGGTGCTCCTCAGACGGGAGGTGGCCCGCTCCCACCCCAGCCCCGACGCTGCAAAGGAACGAACTGACGTGGCCCAGACACACCGGGCGGGTTCCATGCAGGGTCCAGCGGGGGGGAAACGTGGTCACCTCCACCTCAGATTGCGCGGTGCCACAGCCATCATCATCCGTCTGGCAACGACAGAGTCAAGCACCCAGTGACATGGAGGTTCCCTGCCAGCAGAACGCCGAGGCCCTTCCGTCACCGGACAGTGCTGATGCCCTCGGGGGACACCAGCAGACGCCAGAGACAACAGTGCAGGGCGAAGACACCAGTCCAGATTTCCTCAACCGTGTCCTGGAGGAGTTGAGCTCAGGGTCTTGCTCCACCGCTGTCTAAAGAGAAGATGGAGAAACACAGCACGACATTTTTTTTTAAATTGAAGCGCAAAAGAAGAGAGGAAATGTACGTAACCAATCTACCTGATAATATCAACTGCATTTGATTCGTTCAGTTTGGTGCTGCTACTATAATGCGTGGCATAAACACTACACATTCTCAGGACCATGCCATGCATACGAGTGCGTATCAACTGAGAAGAAAAAAAACTATTTAAACTTGGCCGAGGAACTGACCAGGAGCCGGCCAACGAGTGGACTTACCTCAACCCCCACGAAAGACTGACAGCTGAGAAGATATATTTAAAAGACAAGAAAAAGGATGTTTGCATTGTGATAATGTGAAACAGTAAAGGATCTCTCCTGATGTTGACTCACTGTCGGACCCGCAGGAGATGTGCGATGCTTCATGGAGACAAAACGAAAAGGGGATGAAGCAAAGAAGCTGTGTAGCTGATATGACCTCATATCTCACTACGGGTTTGGAGTAGTGACCTCTATATAGCTGCTATCTTTACATGTCCAAACGGAATGTAATTTATTTACTGAAATTTGTATTATTCTTATCATTATCGTATGCATTTTTGTTTCTGCTTTTTAAAGTTAATGTATGCGGGGTTTTTGTTTTTTGGGTTTTTGTTTTGTTTTTTATTTGAGGTTTTAATGCGTATTTATCATGTTTAGTTAAAAAAAGATGCATCGTCCAGGAAATGATCTTGTTGGATTGAGCAGCGAAACACTCAGTGTTCAGAAGCTTTTTATAAATTTGATTTGAAGTGTTCCAGCCACCCACAGTAAAAAAAAAAAGGGAATGTCACCTGTGGATATGCACTAAGAAATTCTCCAAATTTTGGTTTTCAAGTCGATGCAGCAGACATCCAATTATGAACGTGTCAGTCATTAAATAGAGATTTGGGGGTTTAAATTGCCAAAACAAGAAGGGAAAAATCGCACAGATCCTGCAGAACCTTGCACTTACCTTTGTTGGAGATCACACGCTTCCATCTCTGGTGATCAATCCATTTTGGAGTACCTTGCCAAGTTCATATCTTGGAGTCAGATTTCAATGCAACAAATCCAAAAGAGTCCATTGCCGATACTGAAATGGTGCAGGAGGTCTGAAAAAGGATATACTCACACAAAATGCATTTAAGCATCGCAATGCAGTGAGGCACCTGCCACAGTGGAGATAAATGAGTCACTTTCAGTAACCTATCGAATAAAGAAGAAATTGTTCCATGTTCTTTGATCACAATTGTTTGGATTGTGAGTAACTGTGCCTCGTGCTTACAGCACACGTCTTCATGTCTTCGCCGTTGTGCAGACAAATGTATTACTAATTACCTCAGACGTGTAGTAAAAAGACTCTTCTGTTTTGGGGGTTTTTTGTTTGATTTTTATTTTGGGGGGTTTTGGTGTGTTTGATAGGCATGTGTTGAGTTTCTCCACATTGCAAGCTGTGTTCCCCACTTATACCCAGTTCCCCGCGTCCATTTCGTCTGTTGACATTCTTTGCATCCCCCAAAAAAGCCTTCACCTGAACAAGTCCGTCTTATTTGCATCGACCAACAGGCAACACGCCTTTGTCCCACTATTTCACTGTGGAAACATACATGGAATGTGGGTAGTGTACCCTAGAAATCATTATGTTTCTGTCACAATTCCTTAACCAAACACAGCTTGTTTACTTTGTAACACTTTCACAACCCTATGTGGTTTTTGTCATTTTATGCACTTTTTTCTTGTTTTTTTCGTCATATTTTTTTCAAGTATCCTTTATGTTTGAGGAAAAGGTATTTCTACCTCAGAAATAAATGTGTAAAATACGAGACTCCAGGGAAGCATAATGTATGATACATTATTATACAATTTATATCGTAAGATAAAGAAAATGGGGAGAAAAAAAGACAAAAACTGTACAGGTTATTGATGTATTCTTCGTCATGTGTTTTAAAAAGGAGTAAACTTTTTTCGATTATCATATGCTAGTTTTAATTAATTATTCAGGTGCACTTTTTAAGATAGCCAAGTGTAGATTAGTCTGTTAGGGCAGTTTGGATAGGGTTCCCGGTGGCTTTCACTCAAGACTTCGGTCCCGATTGTAGGTTGGGAATTTTGGGGTTTTTTTTTTTGAAGGAAGGGACATGTAGTAATTATGTCTTTTGTCAGAAGAGATGTGCTTGCTCCTTAAAAGTCGAGGGTTTGAGAGATGGCGTCTCAACTCTCAAATGTTTGAAAGACTATTCTCCTTCCCTCTTGCTTTTTTTGTCGGGGGGAGGGAAGTGAGACTTACAGCTCTCCCAGTGAGGACTCCAATCTTTAGTGAATGCTACATGGACTCTGTCCGTTACTGTTTTAGTGCATGTGTGACCCTTGGGTGTCTGGTTTGTTATACATTTTATCAAGTTTTCTAATCACTTGCACAGACATTTAAAAAAACTGTATTCGATGACGGGTATTCATGTGTGCCATGAGTAGTGCTTGTGTATCTTGTACAAAATAAAACAAAAACAAAACATTGTCAGCAATTTTTAATAAGGAGACTTATATTAGCATGGTAATTGCAGCTAGTTATAAGGTATCCTTACAATATGAAGACGTAGCAGCTATCCTCTGTCAAGTAACTGTATATGAGCCAAGTCCATGTGACTGTGATCATAGTTCATTTACTGATCTCACGGTTGGCAACCTGCCAATTGACACTGCCATGCAGACAAGGATGCCTTTGCAATCCCCCCCCCCCCAAGAATTCACTTCGGAGAAACCTGCATATTTTGTGCTGCCGAAATCATGTGAAGCTCTGTCCCTCGGGCGATAATTCAGAAATGAAATCGGGTTTCTGGATAAAGAAGGAATTTGTTTTTGATAAGGTTGGAGTTGATACTTTTGTTGAGGCGTATGGTCATTATGCTCAGATCATGATATTCATGCCAACATGTTCCAGTTTGGTGGTCACACCAAGATGAGTTATTCAGTGCATCGCATAGTTGATCCTGTACATACACAAAAAAAGGAGCCCTAGTGCATTGACAGTTCCCCACCCACTCGCCCTTCCTACCCTCCATGTTACAACAACCTGTGCTCATTTCTTGTTGCATGTTTTAGGTGTTAGGGTTGTGCTTTCTTTTCTTTTTTTAATGAACAACACACCTCTACCTCAGAATTGTCAACAGGGACAGGCAACAACTTGTTGGCCCGTCAATTAATGTAACAGTGAATTGTGGCGAAAAGGATGAATGCAGTCATTGTGCGTTTGGCCATATCGGTTACCAGTTTATGTAATGGGCTTTCTTTGGAAGAGACGAACACTTTTGTTGAAGCAACAAAAACCTTCATGCACCAGCACTATCGTTTTGATGATTTCTTGTCGACCAAGATTCATGCAAATGTTACTTGTCTGCCCTGCGGAAAACAGTTAACATTCTTCTTGGTCACTCTTTTCAAGTTTGATTATTTTTCAGACTTTGTAACAAGTTTCTCTGTGTTTTTTGTTTTGGAAGTATTCACTCACTCGAATCTGTGTCCCAAATTAGGGATTTTAACATGTACATTGTAAACGAGATGGTTTTAAATAACCAAAACGAGAGAGAGAGATTGCGTACAGTTTGTTTCAATGCATAAATCTTCCATAGCGTGTTCTGTTTGTAAATGTATTGTCTCCATCCATGGACAGGTTGGATCCGGCCCATAATGTAAATAGTCCTTGTATTCTGGCATCTCTCTCTTCATTGGCAGTGTCTTCTCAGCAGCCTCAAGAATGGGCTGGATTATTGGGGTTATTTTTAAGCGAGAAGCTTCCGATTGGCCTTTTTTCCTTTTTTTTTTTTCCTTTTTTTTTAAAGTGAGAGGCCTAGCAGGGGGCCAAACGTGCATACGGGTATACAAACCAACAAGCCGATATTCAGGTCCTACAGGACAACATCGGTCAATGAAGCTTGTTTACGATTTCCAGTCAGTTGGACATCTATACTTATGGATACCCTTTTGTTTTGCTCTTTGAAACGTAGTGGTCTTTGTAGATTTTGAACCCTTGTCAGTTTGTATTCAAAGAGTGATGGATTTTTTTTGGGTGTAAGGAGAGTCAGCAGACTTGACATATTAACCTCTGTACATAAAACGAAAAGCTGATGACATACGGGTGCCGGGGGAACATCTGGGTAGGATTAAGCTTTGACTTTTTTTTTTTTTTTATTCTAAAGTGTGCACGTTGATTGTCTGTCAATCAGTCCAGCTTTGGGGGATATGTCTTGAAGAAAAAAATGCTCAGGAAAAGTCATGGAAATGTTTCTTTCGTTGGATTATGTCATCGATATTTTTTGGCAATCTCAAAAGAAACAAAACAACTCTTGGAAGGCATTCCTGTAGAACTATATAAAATGCAGTCCCGTTCAAACCGAAACTTAAAAATGCCAAACAATCACTTAAATTACACAAAATCAAAACAACTAAAAAAAAAATGGCAAACCTACAAAAAAAATTTTCAAAGCTGCAACATGCAACAGGTGTTAAATATTGTGGCCAATTCTACCAGAATAAATGCACATTAGTTTTATTTTTGGGGGGGAGGGTAAAAGAAATGAATTCACGAATTGGAAAGTCAGGATTTGAAGAAATATTTTTAAGGTGCAGTTTAATCCCTTTTAATTACTTTTAAAACACACAGTGTATAAAGTATGGAGGAAAAAAGGTGAAAAGGATTTATGTACATAAAATAATTTATTAATATTTCAGAAAAAGAAAGATTACTTTTAAGTCCTGTAATATATACGTGCCTCAAATCATGTCCTAAATATTTTCACCACTGATTGGCCATATTTAACTTCAGCAGCTTTGTTTTTATCAAAACACAAAGAAAAAAATTACCTTTTCTTTTTTGTCTGGTCGAGGTATCGCCCCAGAGGAATATTGATTCTCAAAGTTTTTAAATTAATCATTGACATAATCTGAAAATATTCACTCCTCAATATTTATTGCAGAAAACAGATATTTTGGAATACGATTTGGTATAAATGGGTTGCATATTGTCAATGCTCGTTATTATTGTATCTAATTCCTGATTATACCAGGGGTGTGAGAATTCAGCTTTTTAGCTAATTTTAGCTTTTTTTGTTCAGATGTTGACCCTGAATTTCAGCTTTTTTGTACACCTCGTCTGTACAAAAGTATGGGAACTGTTTACGTTTCAGCTGTTTAATATCTGTTTTCAGCTTTAATTCCAAGTGGCCGCTCACACGCCTCGGATTTTTATCAGGCAAAATTCTTCCTCAAAAATCTGCTGGATTTTCTTGCTTCATATTGAGAAGTATCAGGCTCTGTGACATTTTTGGGGCTGGAATTAATTTTAAACCAGTAACTACCTTTAAGCACCCTGGTGTGGTATTGCCAATGTCCTGTCATATATCTCAGTTTTCAAATGTGAAGTTGTCTTTTTTTTTTCCTTTTTTTTTTAATAAATTGTTAATCAGTGTAGCAGTAAGGTTTTGTTGTGTTTGGTTTAATGCATATAGTATTAATAATCAGGACTTGGTACATATGCAGAGTTTAATTAGGCAGCTTGACTTCCCCTTAAAGACAGGAGGGGGAAGGGGGAAAAGGGCGCCATCTTTTGTTCAGAAAGAGTTGATTTGCTAGCCTTTCCAACCTAATTGAGGGGAACTCCCTGTTCTTCTTGGGTTCTTCACTGGTTCCACTGCAACATAGTAACTTCAATTTACAGCTGTTTTGTGCAAGCGTTTTTGAAGGGAGTAATAAAAAGGCTTGAAAACAAAATGAATTTCCAGCAACTGCAGAGTTTTGTTGGTAGGCCTTTTGAGGGGCATCCAACAAAATATTGGGGTTTTTTTTTATTGGGGATGGCACACCCACTAACAACAAAACTGGGGTCATTTCTGATGAAGATAAGTACAGGGTGAAGAACTATTTTAAAGTGAGTTTTCAAGGTGGAATTGTTTTGTATTGAATTGTTTTCATGATAACGTGCTGACCTTAAAATACCAATAGTCTTGGCATCACTTGCTTGAATTGAAAACAGAAATTGCAAGCCAGAGTGTTTTCATTGTGTCCATTGCTGCAGAGTTGGACATTGTTGGGAGGCCAAAAGAAATTTTTGATGTCACTTCAGGATGAAAGTTAAGCCTTCCCCAACAGTGAGCAACAGTGCGGGGATTTGTTCTGCATTCATTCTTTCAAATCCATGTCACCTTTGTCCAAGTTGGAACCGGGCCCTTTGCCCAACTGCGAACGCATGTGTTGGCCCAACCGGGGACTTTTTTCCTCTGTCCCATTGTGGAGCACAACCGCTGATGCGACTGAATTATTTTCTACTTCGTACACTGCCTTGTTTATTCAAACTTCAGGCCCCCTTCACGGGTCAAGCTCGTTTCACTGAATGTTTGCATACAGCATTACAAGATTTTGTACATTAAGAGAAAAGGGGGGGGGCAGATAATGAAAGACCAGTGTTCAGGATATTATTGCTGACAGCAGTGTCTCTATATATAAATATATATACATATTGTCTTACACTAAAAGAAAATAAAATGCGCCAGTGATATACGGGTGGACAGAATGTTGAGTGTTTATCTCGTCTTATTTTTGGATGGTGTTTACATTTCATATTCCCAGAGAAAACTAGGGAAATGGCATTTGTATGTGTTCTTTATATTACCATCAAGTACACAATGCAACCGGAACAAAGGATGTTTCGCTATCCTTAGCGGCCAGTCGGTAAATGCCTGCGCTTAGCCTTTGGGAGCATGTTGGGGGAAAAATCCAGGATTTTTCCGGGGGAGGGGGTTAGGCCGGAATTTTTTCTCTTTTTTTTTACTTCTTATTAATGCAGACAAGCAGGAATCAAAATTTTATGGCATCCACTGTTGACATTGGTCCACTCTATTTACTTATTTTTTCAATTATTTTTCCCCTTTAATGATAAATTACAGAGCCCCTGGTATGGCGTTTGCCACACTTCGAAAGCCAAGGTCCTCGCTTTGGTGATTTTAAAAACAGCACTACATGTACATGCATTATTGCTACATGAACATGTATCTCTTGCCAAGACGTACTTGAGGGAAAACTTTTTTCAAAGATTCTGCAAGGGGCACAAGTGCAAGTTGAGGGAAGGGGCTTTACTGCCATGGTTTCTCGGGCTTAATTATAATTCATTTTTTCACCCTGAACTTAATACACACTCAGTACAATAACTTTTGCGCATAAACCAAGTTCAACGATTTTTTGTAATTTTATTGGCATAACTTCACAGTCCACATAGGCAAGTTAACTGAAAAGTAGGAAACTGAAAAAATACACTTTCCTGTGTGTATTTCAAACATTTTATGAATTTCACACTCTGCCCCTCAAGAAAAAACTCGCTTCGGGAAGATAAATGTACTGTAAACACTTGTATTTACACTGACCCACGCCAGGATTGGAAGTTCGGTATAACTGCTGTAGAGCTCATGCTAATGTTTAAGACCAAGGAGGACTGTCAGGGAATATAGCCAAATGATATAATGGTAAACTGAATTCATATAAAAGCTTTATAGAATTTCAAAGTGTTTTGTTGAGGGTTTTTTCCTCAAACTCTTAAGAATGAATGTCCTTCATTGTCGTCTACCCCGGGGCCTTAGGGAGAACAGTTTTTAAGTTACAGAGTTTTTATACTTATCAAATAAAGAATGTAATTCTGAGAACAACATTTTGAAAATGAGCCCGTGCGCTTGTCCCGTTACTTTGTCCCCAAGAGCAATGCTGCAATGCGCCAGCCGGGGGGGTGGACATGATCCTCATCGGATGGTGTCAAAGGTGTTGAGGACCTTCAGCACCATCTCGTCCTCCAGTAGCCCCTCCTCTTGGATGCCCAGGTTCTTGGGCAGCTTGGGCCGGACCTTGTCCGTCAATACCCCACTCAGGCCAACCCCTGTGTTCTCCGCTGCCGCTGCCGCCGGCCGCTGTTCTTCCAGTCCCTTGCTGGGACTGAAGATGAGCCACCGCAGGTATTCAATACGCTCCTCGTGTTCGGCCAGCACCTGGGAGCTCCACACAAAGTGGGGGATCTGTAGGCAGAAATAGGCATTGGGCAGAATCAAGTTGTGTGGGGATTTTCTAATCTGTAGATACAAAATGTTAATTTTAGCTACTTGCCTAAGGTCGTCTTTATGGAACTGCAGAACAAGGAAAGTCCTACTTCGAACTAAAAGCTACTTACTGACCAAGACAACACCAAGTAAACAGTTTCTAATGGCACTCTTTTTTAGGTTTTTCTTTTGGGGGGGGTAAATTATATTTTCTGTTTTCCATCTCCTTGAACTTAAAGTCCCTGGGGTCAATAAACAGAGTTGCTTAACATATACAGTTGCTATGGGCAGGAAAAAGTCCCCTAAGCAAAAATGTATCACAAATGAAAACTGGTAAGCCAGGTTTACAGTTAGACCCCATTACAGAGGGTCTACGTTTCTGGTTCACAAAATTAACCTGTCCCCAATATTCTCCCACAGCTTCCCCTCCGGAGGTAATGAAATATCTTTGCGCGAACAGAACACAGAGCACCGGTGGTTGTTACAATTTAACATTAATTGTAAGAAATACTAAACTGGCCCGAATGGCGCTCAAGCAGCATTATAATTTTCAGCTACAGCAAGCACAACGTATCTACTGTTGGGCCTGGGTGAATTCTTACCTGGACGTATCTGTACCCCATGAGCTCCAAGTGTCTTTGTTTCAGGGCCACCATGCCCAGGGTGTGTCTGGAGTTGATGCAGAACAGAGCGCTTGGCAAAAAGTCAATAGCAACCCTGAAAATAAGAGAAATGTAAAACTCGCTTCGTTGTGCAAACTGGTCAAGAGGTATTCATTCAACACTTTTCACGCGACATTTCTGTTCCAAATTCTTCAATCTGTTAGAGATAGACCTCGTCCACTTTCTATTACATGCTGTGCAATCTCCTAGTTGGATTGATCAGAAATTCTGAAGCAAGGTTCTCAACAGTGTTGAAGTCAAGGCCTATTGAGACCATCCAAGACTTCCAGTCTGAATTCAAGTCAGCCAGTCACTTGTGTCTGGTCTGGTGACTGGTCTTGTGATGGTCTTGACTACGACAATACATGTAATTATCTAAGGTAAGATAAGGACATTAACCACTTCCTGCCGGGGATTCTGGATCCGGACACGTATGCTTTATATGCGTGGCCGGGGTCTCCGAACTCGGACAAAGGGAACAGGGCCTTGTAACAAAAGACCGTACTCAGAACAAAAGACCAGGCTGCTGGGAATTACCGACATTTTTTCTCTCTCAATAGTGGAGATAATCTAGCCTTGATTTGAAACAGTATACCACGGTTTGGGGCATTTAGAGGGAGCGGATTACCACCGGGGACAAAAGCTCTCCACCACCGCAGCGATGAGCCACAAAGCACCGCTGCATGCTAATCTGGCCCCTATTGAAAAGAGGTCAGCAGCACACTGAGCCGGGTTACATAACACCGCACAGTTATCTTTAAGGTCCTGTCAAGTCCCTGAGGCTGCCCCCCGTCAATCACCTCTGTGCACCTGGCGGCAGCTGCTTGGTCTGGGTTCCCCACTGCATCAGATCGGCTAGCATGGTGCCGGCCACCTTGCCCTCAGAGCGGTTGAGGACACTGCCATAGTCGGCGCAGGCCAGGGGGTGGCCATCGCTGTCCAATACACACTCAAAGGCTGGGAAATAGAACAGAGTAATGAAAATTTAAAAACTGGGTTTTGTACTTCACACACGTAATTCAATAAGTACCGTTTACACAATATTAATTGAGAGGTTGTCAGAAAATATTTGTGATCTTACTTGCTGGGAATCGAACAGGTAACCTCCTGCTTTCTTGTACAGCTCAAATTTTCAAATGGTTGTTGCAGAATTGACCGAATCTTCGAAACACACGTAGTGTCAACATGAAGGGTCCAGCATGCTATTGTTGAACTGATCCTCTCTGTTTGGTTTGAGTACTTACAGATATCGTAGTAGTACGGCGACACGACAAAGGATCGGAGATACTGAGGGCCGCCCAACACCTCAACCAGGGAGCTCTGTATCGACATCAGCGATGAGTCCATTGTTAAAGAACCTGATCGCACAAGAGAATGTCGGTGAAAACCTTTCTACTGTCTCATTTGTGAAATTTCCCCAAAATTCGCTTCTGCCTGAGGCTAAAGACGGAGCGATGACACTTCGGAAGGTAACAGCAAATGCTGGGTTACTTTTTATTATATCCAACAAGACAAACTCTGATATGACAGTCTCACTTATCTGTTTACGAGGCTGCAGGCCTGGCTGAAATACTCGGACGTCAGTAGATTTTGTCTGTTAGACTAGAGTGGCCACCAGACAGTCATTCGTGTGGGTGTAAACATCCATTAATTGAAATGATGAATTTTTGAAGAATTTTGAAATCTGAAAATCTTGAAAATGTCCCGTTTGTGTGCACTGCATTTTTCAAACCACCCGGCAGCAAATGGTTAAGCCACTCCTCTGCACAGACAAGAAAATGTTGACGCAGTACGGAATTCCTACTGAGTGGTTGAAATAAGTTTCAAACTTGCTCTCCCTGTGGTCATTGGCATTCCTATCACCGTAGTTACTTCAGGTCTCCACAAAGCAGATGACAATTGTTTGCAGAATCCTGATTGCTCAATAAGCTTTAGACAGGCCCTGGTGCTACTCTAAGTTTCTTCTTAAAATAATAACCACTTTGTTTTCTATACAAGATGGTGAACACCTGCATGACCAACTCACGTTTCTTGAGAAGGTCTTGGCTGAACTGTTCATGGAACCAGGGCACTTGCAGTTCTGGACACTCCAGGGCAACCGTGCGGTTTAGGTACATCAGCTTTCGACGGTACATCATGCTACGGTCCGGGATGGCTGAGGGACAAACAACAAATGGGCCAGAAATCGTGGTTAACCCCACCATGATCCAGGCCTCGAAATTGGGCTTATCATCACGGGAGTGAGAACTTGCTCCTTAGACAACTGAATTTGTCACTTTAGAGGAGTAAGTAGCTCCCACACAATATTAAAGACATAGTGCATGTTCAAGAAAAAAAACAAAGACCCTGGTCCTTGCTGTTGCTTTTGTTTAAATTAATGACACTGATAACTTACGGCTTAGACTTTGGCAGATATTAAAGCCTGGATCGAGTTATTTTTGCGGGTTGCACATGACGTGCAACTAGTAGTGAGTGCGCAACCACCCAGAACCTCAAACATGTGCTTAGCGACGCTACACAAAAAGTCGGGCACTGGGCCTTTATTACGTGCATATGCACACAGACATAAAAGGGTACTAACTGCAGCCAATGAAGCATTTTTGAAACGAGTGGATTAGGCTGAGACTTTGGTTTCGCTGGTTCCAGCTATTTTGGAGCATGGTTCAAAACTACATGCTCAAGCTATGACTGGAACCAACGAAACTGAAGTCTAAGCCAAAACCACACATTTATCTTGAATTTATGCACGAGGGGCCAGTTTCCATACAATCGTGACACTGGCCGCAGGTATGCGTGTGTGAGACTGTGGCATGCGTTTGGTGACATCATAAACAAAATTGTACCATGTTATGGTTCCATGACAAGGCTCATCTGAAGTGAAGTCAAAAAGTTCAGGTATTTTTCTTGACAAAAGTAGAAACAAATGGTAAAAATATTCAGGTACATGGAATCAAATGGGCATAAGTATTTTTAAGTATCATTATGATTTACGGGTGCATTTCTGAGACAAACGGGTGCATTTTAGCTACCTGCACCCGTTAATTTCGAGCCCTGTGATCGCCGGGCATATTTGTGAGGGAACTGTCAGAATCTATTCACTACACTCACCCTGAACAGCCAAAGGGGAGCACATTCCTAATTCAAACTGGCCTTGTGTATACTCTAGTTCACCCTAACCTCCTACTGTCTTTTACTAGGCACTGGACCAGATCCATCAAAACTTAACACTCCTTGTGCAATCCTTATTTCTTTCTAAAAGTCCACCACTGGTGTGATAGTCTTCACTGATGGACCTATTACAAGCGGCTTACATGATATCATCAGTTATGTTGCCAAGACAGTACGCACTGAATGCCGTGGCAGTGCTTCAGGCTTCCTGGACCAAGTCCATCATAATCTATCAACATTTGGTCAACCTCAGGCCTTCTGGACTGAGTCCATCAAAATCCACAAAAAATGGATTTTGATGAAATTCTGGTGGTTTGTTTCAATCATGATTTCAGTTTTAACCCTAACCCTCCCAGATGCAGCTAAGTGCAACAGTAGTAAAAGCCTGGTGCATTTTGTTGCACTGGGCAATCAACAGCAGCCGAACAAACTGCCCATGTTGAGTCAGTGGGAGCTGGTCCCATTGAACGATGCCACCGTTGGATCTTGTGGTGACTGGCAACCACAGACTCCCAGGCTGTTTGGCCTTGGGGAGAGTTGACCTGTCAGATCTTGTTCCACGGGGCAAGCAAGCCGCTTTGACAAATGATGCAGACTGATGCGTCTGGCAGGGTTTCTAGCCAAAGTACCCTGGAGGGTTAGGGTTAATATACACCATTCAACTCATTCAACATTGACCTGTATTCCAAGTTCTGCCTGTGGAAACTTAAACCCCATCTGATACCACATATAACCACCCATTTGGGAAATTTGTCACACTAACAACGTATGACACAAATATCCCATCACCCAATACATTAACATCTGAGGCAATGCAATTCTCCAACAACATGAAGATGACATCATTCTGAACAGAAGATTGGGGTATCAAGTCAATCACTTGTGTCATTGCGTGTGCACCTGGGCTGGAACAATGACATCAAAATGTTACTGTTCTGCTTTGTTTGGACAACTGGTTATTGGACTAATAAAATTTGTGATAACTTCCAATCCTCGATTGCAACTCTACCAAAAATATGTGTTCCAGGGTCTCTATCTAATACAAAAAATTCACCAATAAATGATTCCACACACAGGGGGGTTGGCATTCAGATCGGCCACCTACTTTCCAACTCTTCGTCCAGCTTGGTCAGGAAGTCCAGACTGAAGATGTGCCGGATGAAAGGCTCAGGGAACTGCTGCAGGAAGGTGAGGATGTGGGTCAGGTCCACCAGGTAGCCCGTGGGCAGACTGTCCAGGAAGGGTTGGCAGCGGGCCACGCATGCCTGGAAGAAGGCTGGGGCGTTGGGAGGCAGGTAGTTGAGCGAACAAAAGGGACTCAGGATGTACAAGACTTGTAGCAGCAAGCAAGTGTATGACTTAGAGACCTTGTGCATTTCAATCGTCTTGGTGGGCTCATTGTTCTTTTTTTCATTTGAATGCAGTAACTAATGAACACGTTCTCTTTTCATGCTTAGCCCTGTGTGACTGGACTCGTGACCTGACTTGTGATCTGCTTTGTGACCAATTGTGATTTGACTTGGGTGTCAAAATTTATTGGACTAGAGACCTGATGTGTGATATGACCTTTTCACCTGATTCAACTTTTCACCTGACTCGAGATTTGATTGGTGACCTGACCTGTGATTTGACCTTTCAACCGAATTGTGATTTGAATTGTTCTCTGACTTGTGATCCGACTGGTGATCTCACCGATGCCTGAACTGGGTAAAGAAAGTGAATCCTGACCTGCATCGGTGTGATCTTGTTCATCTTCTGGGTGGCCACCTGGGCAATCTTGTCCATCAGATCCCGCTGGAGGTACCTGGCCCTGAATAGGTTCCGGGCACAGTCCACAGCCAACTGGGGGGTCATGCGGTGCAGGACGTTGGTGTACTGCTTCATGGCAGCGTCCAGGACTAGGACATGCCCGTCGTCCCTAAGAACGATGTCCACAATGTTGTTGAGGTAGTAGATGCTTGTGATCTGTAATGGCAAAATGCAAAGCACCAAGAGAAGTGAGAACAACAAGTTTCTATTTGGGAGTTCTCCTCAGCAGTCAACAAGGAATCAACAATCAGCCTTTCTGTCATCTCTGTTTGACTCTGTAATGACTTTAAAAGTCATTTTTTTGCTATTTCATCCACAGAAGGCTAGTAATGATGCCTGTGTTCTTGCTGATAAAAATTATTACGAGTAGTGTTTGAATAACAAAAAGGAAAAAAAGATCTGAATTTTTAATTACATGTAATTCACCTGGTCAATTGACGCTTGTGCTCTCTCAAACAACTCCTGTCTTAATTCAACAACCTCCTGGCTGAGTGTGCCCAACTTTGACTTGTCTAACTTGCGGGCAATCTTGCTGGTGGCCTGGAGCATGTAATTGATGCCAGCAATGTTCAGCTGGGGCATCATGGCCCGGACTCGCTTGGGGACGGTGCAGTCCAGCAAGTCCAAGGTGGGCAGCTGGGCGAGTGTGGCAACAACCGTCAGCACCCGGCTCGGGGAGAAAGCAAAGCCCAGGATCTCCAGGAGCCTCTCCTGGATGATGGTGAAGACCTCCGGATCGGGGCTGTCCAGGCGAACCAGGAACCCGACGATGTCGGCCAAGCCATCCACCTGAAGGCTGCTGCTCTCTGCTTTGATCCTCCTCACCAGTTTCTGCACCAGGGGCGTCTGGTGGTTCCGGTACCCCATCAGGCGCAGTCCAGCAGACATGCGGCTGATGGCACTAGGAGTGAGTACTGAAGCCACCTCCTCCGCTTTGTCTGCCAGAAGGAGTTTGATATCGGCTGAGGCTACACTACCGATGCTCTCAATAGCATAGGCCAGGTCTTCTGGATCATGGCAGGCTGGTAGTTTTTTAATAATTGTCTTGTGGACGGCATCCTGGAGCTCTTTGTTTTCATAATTGAGGCATCGCAGCATGGACTGTACCATGCAGAGCTCCTTGAGTGGGATACTCTCCATCATCTCCATTAAGAGTTGGGCACACTGGTTTAACAGTGGCTGACTGACACTGCGCGACCGTGCCATGGTGTGGATAATTCTCCTGATGCTGTTGTCTCCAATATCCATGGGGTTAGCTTCTGCGAGGAGCTGGCTAGCCCTCTGGAAGACAGCTTGCCGGTTGGGAGGAGACACCAGGTGGATTGCCTCCCGCATCCAAGCCGAAAGCTCCCGGATACTGTCCACTGTGTGCAGCTTGTCGCTGAACAGTCGCACTGTGGCACAGAACATGGGGCTGCGATTGTCATTCATGTCACCGAGGCTGACAGCAAGTTTGGACAATGCGTTCGTCTCCAGCTCGTCAAGCCGGTGGTTTAGCTCCGTTCTCAACTCTCGCACCAAGGGGTGGTGCACCTCCGGAGTGAGCCTCAGTGCCGCATAGAGGGTGTCCACCAATAGCTTGCCATCCACATCGCTCAGCTTGTTTTCCGCCAAAACGCACAAGGCATCAAATTCTGGGTGGCGACGGACTGCGTCAAGAAAGCAGGTCAGATATGGCCCATCATGGAGCTTGGCAAGCTGCCAGATGTGGTGGAAGGCATGGAAAATGTGGACATGGGTCAGACGGGCACGGTGACGACCCGTGAGATTCAGAACCTCAGTGGGGTCGGTGGTTGATGAGATCTCATCAAGCAGGGCATCCGCTGGCAGTGTTCCTCGGAATCGCTCCACGGCTGCTTGACAACTATGCCCAGGAATCTTTCTTGTAGTATTTCTCAGGACCTTTGAGTGCATACCTGCCTGGCGTGTGACAGTTTGTGTTGACACTGATGATTTGCTCTTGACATTCCCTGCAGAGTCTTTCACGACGTACAGACACCTTACACAGACAGAAGCTTTGCCAAATTGGCGCAAGTTGGATTTTGCAAGAATGCAAGCACCTATTCGGAAGCTGGCTACAGATGACGCCATACTTCGCAACAGCTCACTGCGGCTTGTTTGTAGGCAAACAGTACTTAAAGCAGTTCCCTTCATCAGCCTGACCTGTCAAACTCCAATGTCCTAAGAAGCAAACAGAGAACACTTTGATTCCTGATTTTTTTATTAATGCCAGGGGTATGACTTTGATAGATTTTGGGGAAAATAAGTCTACACATTTGAGTGTCATTAACACTGACAAACTTTTAAAAGTCTTACTGGTAATTTTCAGGGGTTTTAGTAGCATTTGCCTGAGTAGGCCCCTACATGTCCTGTATGTATTTTTCAGGGCAGAAGCCAACATGGTCAAAGGTGATTCAATACTACTAGCCTACCTGGGGATGGGAGGCATGATCCAATGGGGAATTCTTTCCAATTTATACAGTTGGACCATAGAGGGGGTCATGGAGGTAGGCATGGTAGAAAAGGTAGCCTGTCACCAGACCGTCACTGTGCCTCCACAGGTGCAGCCTTACAGGCGACACTGACAGGCATGACAGGACACAGACAAGTTGGCTAGCCATCGTGATCATGGCTTTCATAGCCCAATCTTGCACCTTGAACAAATTTATTGTAATCCCTCCTGATTGATGATCCTATGAATGGATGTTAATTATTTTTTTTGTTATATAAAGGCAAATAAGCCTTATCGCAAATACTGCATGGGTGATTCTGCACAATCATGACAATGGTAGAAAAGCACTGTGGGAAGGAAAAGGGGCAATGTTTGCTCTTTTTTCCTTCTTGCACTGCCTTTCTACCATTGTGCAAAATCACCAATGCAGTATTTGTCATAAGGCTTACCATTTGGCTCATGATAGAGTAGGCCTACCAATAAATTTGCACCAAGAACATGAAGAAGTTCAAGATTGTCATGTGCTTAGGCCTAAAAAAGTAACATGCCTAAAGAAAATCTAGCCCAACAAATAGGGCTGTAGTGGCTCTCTTTTACAATCTGTCTTTTATCTGTCGCCACCACAACCCAACTTCAAGCATGCTTCAAGGCATGTCTTAAATCATGCCTGATGTCTAGGCCTAAATGCTAGACATGCTAGATTTTCCTTTAATTTACTTAGGCATCATGCAAGAATTTGACTTTTAACACCGTTTAGTTGAGAAAAACAAAAAATTAAAAGCGTCAGGTCAAAGATGATTTTTTCACCTGCACTCTCGAAGAACTCACCGTTTCTAGTTCGCAACGGTGTTGTGTCATTCCACAGGAGCCGGGAAGTAATGTGTAGGCCTTATGTTGAATAACTGGTCGATTAAATAACATTAACACTAGTTTGTCTGTTACACAACATGCATAATGCTTGTCTGCTACATTTTCGTTCCCAAAACGATACGTCCGTACTTAAGAGCACTGTAGTCCCGATGATAAGGTTGAGAAAGTGTTCATCGTCTGGTCTCCCAGCATACCCCATGACTTACGCATTGAATAACACAATAGTATGAAATTCTGAGTCTCGAAATCAGACTACAAAAGGGACAAGTCTATTACGGTAGCTTTTGACTGCCATAATTACCTCCTTTGCTTCATTCCGTCTTTGTGCACCATTCATTTTACTCTAGGAAATCTGTTCTGATTTTAAAAACCTTATTTTGAAAGTAAAATTTTTTAGGGAAAAAAAATTAACAAGAATCTGAAACTTTGGTTGAAGTGAGTTTTATTTTCAACGACATGACTATGTACTCGTTCCCACGGCGGGGACAAGCGAAACACGATGGATAAAACTCTTTTAACCCTGTTAAAATAGCCGGGTTATTTTGGTCCCTCTCACCGTGAGTTGGGTGGGGGCGAATTCGCCCCCCCCCCCCCTCCCCCAGAACCTGGCCACTCAGTATCAATACAAACGAGTTACAAGTTTGACGTTGGCAATCAAACGAATTGTTCTGTTGTTACGGTCATTGGAGTTCAAGGCTACGCGCGTGCCAACCTGCATGTATTAAGTTAAGCACCACAGTGGAAAAGTATACATTTTTTTCTGACCTGTCTCGGAAAAATTGGCGGTGCATAAGATAAAACGGTAGGTTCTCTGTTCACAAAATTGATGTCAAAATGACCGCAAAGGCTCTAAAGATTCCTAAAGGCTCAGCTCCTGAAAAAAATGCACTGCGGAAAAAATTTGCAAATCCGCCCCGGCTCTTTTAGGGTTAGGCGAGATTTCTTTTGGCGCTCAAATCTGCAGACCTTCTGGACTCAGAAGTGGGAAAAGCATTTTTTTTTTTTCATTTTGAGAAGTCTAGGATCCGCCGACCAACGATTTACCTCAATATAAATGTGAAAAATAAAACAACTTCCTATTTTTGCTCGGCTGTCAGACCGACGGCAAAGTGCTGTTTATCTTGTGAACTTTTCCTTTCTTTTCTTTTCTTTTCTTTTCCTTTCTTTTCTTTTCTTTTCTTTTTGAGTTCTTCCCTCCGACTTGAAGACCCTTATTTGCTTTTCTTGACACCACAGAAAATGTTGGGTTTTGTTGTTGTTGTTGTTGTTTTTGTTATTGTTATTTTCAGTCCTCCTCCAAAATATTTCTTAAGAAAAATCCGAGCACAACTTATCAATCAATGCTCACCTTGAAGTGCTCAAACAGAAATTATCCTCTTCTCAAAAAAAAAATATCCTTTTGTCGACGCGTCGCAGACTATCCATCACGGGGGACCGAAAATGATTTCAATGTTTTTAAAATAATCAACTTATATCAATTCAACTTTGGCTTTTTTAAAAGATATTCCTTACTGTATTTGTAATTTTGTTCCTGTTCTCTAAGTTGCTTACCCTGCATGCAAACATTTGCTGTATTCGTTGAATAAATCACAGAATGTTGATCGTCCATGAGATATTGGGTGACGCGCGAGAAGAAAAACGCTGAAAAAGTGGATGGGATGGGGCAAAGATGTAGGGAGCACTATTGGTTTGGGGAATACAAAAAGTTGAAAAATCAGGGCCCCGGAAAGGTGAGCGACCATTAACGCTACACCACTAACAGCCCTTCCCGGCCTTCTCAGTATAAGCAATCGTCATTGTCATTTGTTACCCTTTTTCGATCTAGAAAATTGACGGAAACTTTCAACGCTTTTCCAACTGTCAGTGCGCCATCTATCGTAGGCGTCATCCAGTAGAACTTCAGTTTCTTCGAGAGTAACCGCCAGGGCTAGCGCCCACTGCAGCTTGATCTCACGCCCATTATTGCCCCAAGGAAACGGTGTGACCAATATCGTTGCAGCAATGACTCATTGGGCTTTTGGAATAGTTAATTTAGGCGCTACCTACGCATGTATACTTGTACATGCATTTGCAACCGTGGTGTGCAAATTGGGTCGTCTGCATAGTGAACTCAGTGGGATTGGGCGTGATTTCTTTTGATTGGTAATGAAGGGAATGTGGGAAAGTAATGACACAGAGCAAAGAAACAACTTGGCCAACGAAATAGAGGAAGTTTAATTTGATATTTGCCTGTAAACATGTAGAGTAAGACAAGGGACTGGACGTCATCTACACCGGACAAGACTAAGGCAATGCACAGCAGTTACATGTTGCGGTGTGCACGCTCGAGCACATGTACAGTCTGACGCGTGACGGCTGACCGCCGGATGACCGAGCGAATCGTACATAGCATGGCCAGATAACTCTGCTGTGATTCGGTGAAATAACCATTACAAAAATTCGTCTGAACTGCATTTATTAGACACAGAGAACAATTGGAAAGATGAGCCGACGTCTGTAGGATTTGCCTGCAGTCCTGGTCCCTGAGACTGCCAAGCCAGCGTTTGTAGGGACGGAGAGCTGCGTGAGAGATGCCTGACGGGTCGTCAGCAGGACGCGGGACGGAAGTGATGGCCGGCAGCGACCGGGTAGTGCTCCGGCGGCTCGCGGTCAGGCCCAAGCCTCGGAAAACAACGCTCATCTTCGGTGTCAGCCAGATGATATTGGGCCTGGCCATTGTCGCCATAAGCTTCACAGCATTTGCCTTGTCAACCAGCAACAGAGTCAGGAATGCCTGCCCATATTGGGCAGGATTTTCAGTGAGTACAGGCCTAGCCCATTTTAAAGTTAAACCATAACCAGACCTTTAATTATTAATAGGCCCTGCCAAAGTTAGTGGCATAACACGCCGCATTGTCTTTTTCCCATGCTCATTTCATGCCCAGTCTGTAAATTGAAAGGGTGAGAGAGGTTATGAAAGGGAGCACTTCAAAATTCTGGCAGAGAATGGTGCTGTAAAAAGTGTATTACGTGTTTAATTTCCATTGTATCATCTGTCATGTCTGTTGTGTTAGTATTGCCGGTACTTCTTGCAAACAGTTTGAGGATTGGGACAACTGACATGATTTATGACAGTTTAAACTCTGGTTTGGCTGTCTCGACATCTTTGTTCAAGCGGACTCTGGAAGTTTATAAACCTCCTTAGTCACAGGCCTCACTCTATGTAGGAACATCCAATACATGCCCTCTCTCTTTGTTATATCAAAGCCAGAATTGGTGTCTGCAACGTTCAGATACAGACTTTACGTATAATCACAATAAATAATTCATGACATTCTGGTTTCCAGATTTGTGAAAAATCAACAGTAAACAGTGCAGAGAGAGAGTGTTAAAATTGTTCGAATTGAACATTGAGCTTAATGATATGAAAGCTTTGGAATTGATTTGACTGTCAAGTTCGAAGGTATATTTTGAGATACATGTAGTTTAATTTGGCAAAATCGCATACAATGTACATGTTCATCCAACATTTAAAAGTGAGAAAATCTTTCATTTAATTATCCTTAAAAAAAATTTGCTGGTATTGAGTTCCATGCATAGATATCACTGATTTTCACTAAAGTGGTATGTCAGCCCATACTTGTAGGTAAGTGAAAACATGTCCTAAAATGTCAGATTTAGCAGGGTAATATTGAAATGTTTGCGTACAAAACACTCATTAGATTACATAATCTTGCAGTGTTTGTGCACAGGGTGTCAAGTGATATAAATGTACATATGTCCATGTGTGGAAGTCTTTCCAGTTTACATAATTAAAAAGTTCTTAAAAGCCTACTTGGCAAATAAAGCACATTTGAAATTACACAATAACTCTTGAATCCCGGGATTTCACTTTCAGCACCAAATCCAACAGTGTCCAACAACTGCTGGAAAAGAGTTCAAGGAGAGGAGCAGCGTTCGCACTGCTGATACTGAATCACACAAGGAGTCATTTGACACCCTGTGCACACATCCTATGAGCCTAGTCTTAACTTCTAAGTGTATTTCAAGGATATGATTCAATATTTTCACTGCTATATTTGACTTTTGGGGGCATGTTATCACTTTCTAAACCACTGCAAGGGAAAGTACATGTAAGTGTTGTCCATATATGGAACTCTTACCTTGATGGCTGCCAGAACAAGTCAAATGTTAGTTTAAAAATAAGAATTTGGTGGTCAACAGGATTCAACAGGATTTGCCATTGACAGGATCTTGCTCATCTCAGCATGAATCGTTAAATCAAGCTCTTGGAGACCAACGGATGCTGAAATCTGATGCACACCCTTTTGTCTCCTCCCCTTGGGTACACTGTACCTTGTGCCTCATCGTACACAATTCCGAACCCACTCCACCTAATGAATGCACTGGCCGCAACAGGAGAAATTACAATGTACAGTGTACATATGTACATGTATGTCTGTATTCTGTACATGTACATTGTACGTACAGTGTATGTACTGTACATGCATCATGTTCTGTTTGAAAGCACATGTACGGATCTTCAAACCAATTAAAAAAACCTCTACTGGCGCATGAAAAAGTGCTACTAGTGCTTAATGACTACGAAAATCAGAACAATATTCTACACATCGTTGTAGAACAGAACGTTTTAAGAAAAGTCCCATACCTTATTTTACTCAACTTTGAGATAATTGTAATTAACCCTATTTTACACTCTTGCCTTCATTTGAAACAACTTTGTAATGTTTTTGTGGGTTTTTATTGTGTGCCAATGACCGCTTTTCAGCCATGAGTCCTGGATGGGTTGTGCATGTGCCCGCCTCTGTTGGTCGGAGTGTCTTTTTTGGGTGTGTGCGATATTTAACCCTGTGTTCACATCGCAATTCTTGTATTTCAATGTCTAATTGTACAAATCTCAGCAATTCAGCCTTTGGCTGCTATTCAGATTTTAATAATAAACCAGCAATGAATGAATGAATGAATGGTTGATTATATGTCCTTGGAAGATATTTGTTTTGTGGGATTGGTTGAGTCTGAATGATCTGTTGATTGTACATGTAGTGCATGGTTGGTCGATATTGTTGAACATCATAGACGTTATTTCCCAATTCCAAAATAGTCTTCCACAACTGTTAAGTACACGTAGAAAGACGAAGTGATTGGCTTACAGTGGAAGGATTGACAGATTGTGCTGCAAGATTTACATGCACTTGAAGTGCAATGATTGATCAGTCGTGCAGATCGACTGATCCCATCCGTAGTATTGAAACATTCTCTCTAGCATAGTAGCAGCACATAGATTTTTTCCTGTTTAAATTAGGAATTCTCCTCTGGCAGTCATTCCTTGTACTGGGTAATGCAGATGATGAACCCTTGCAATCTTGGCCAAGCTATTCTGTGTAAATATTATTTCAGTAAAAGTACACAACACATCCAAAAAGAAAACAAGGGAGGAGAGTATTGATAAGTTGTTTATTTTATGTGGGTAAACATTGTTTCCACCTAAACCACCAGAAGTCATCCGACTACCCTCCTCAAAGAAAACCAGAATGTCACCTACCTTGGGTAGTAAGTTTGCCATAATTTGCACATTCTACAAATACAGAATAATTACATACATGTACGTTTATATATAAACCTGTCATTGAATCTATGTTTACTTAACCTAGTCTGCCTGTTTATGTTGAGTAGCTGTATCTGCCAAGTACTAAACCTCTGCACAGCCTGTATGGTTGTACTTGACTTCCATAATCATGCCAGTCAAGGAAGCTGTTCATAAATTGGGCCGAAGTAGTATCCTGGTGGTCTCGCCATTGATCCTTATTATACAACAAATTTGTGTGAGGGAAAAGCTGACTGGAATCTTACAACCCTTCAGTGTTCTTCTCCTTTATGTTAAACCGGTATGTACTCACATTGTGCAGTGTAATTTGTCCTTGTTGCATTTGATCATTTGCCAAAAAAACCCGGAAAGACATACACATGTAGCTACCTGTATATTTTTTTTTCATCTGTGAGTGGCAATATTTAAATTTGTTTTTAATTTTCACCTTCTGTGGATGTATACATTTTTTTTTACTGAAAAACTTGTTTTTAAAGTTGCTTTATTTGGCCTAAGGAAAAGTGTTAAAAGTTTCCTTGAGATGTTAAGCTTCAATAAAGCACATTTATCCAAGACAGACTGCAAAAAAGTCTGCATTAATATGTTGCTAAACGTGTTGATACCTAGTACTAGTGTAAATCCAGATCGCCTGACAGTTGCCAATTTTCTGGGACCAGCGCACCCATTAACACGCTGCCATGATTTATTCATGGGGAGTTTGCACCATACGCAGGTTTTGCTCACACATAGACCCACGCACTGCTCATGTACTGCACCGAACACGGTGGACGTGCACCCTGAATGATAGCGATGGGCAACAGGCGTGTCCAGTTGCATAAATGTTTCATTTGTGCTGTCATCGATGTCTGGGGTAATTTACTGTGTTTATACATGTACATGCACATGTATGTGTGCCACAGTGAAGCAGTTTTTCCAAACCTCACAAATTACTTTAGCCCGGGATGAATGGGTTTGAGCAGGAGAGCTTCAAATATTTTCGTCACTGTTGCATACATCAATAAATACCATCAGCAATACAGCTGCACTTTGCATGATACCGTGTTCAATGAAATTTGAATACACTCATGTTTTTCAAATGCAGAGAGCAGACTTTAGTATTTTTTGTGTAAATTCAAACTGATGGTATTGCTTGTGTAACAGCATAGTTTATAATTGAGAAATAGTTTCCATGATACTCAATTCTCGAACAAAATATGAAAATGATCAATTTGATGTACAAAAAGAATTTTTACTCAGCAGTGATATACATGTACATTGCAAAATTTAGGGAATTAGCTGAGTAGAATGAAAGCAGGCTGAAGAAGTCATGACTTTAAGAAAAATTTAATCATCTCATGTCAGAAATCAAATTCTTTACCAAGTGATTTTACAGGCCTTCATGACTCATTTTACAATCACCAGTAAAGGGTCTGGTGTTATGATTTCTGTCTTACAATAACAAACCAGAGGTTGATATCAAATTGTAGTGGTTGGGGTCAAGGAAACCCAATGCTTCTCAAAGTACTTTCAACTCTCTGATGTCAGATGAACTCACGAGCGAGTCCTAATCCAGGGAATTTGTCGGTGGTTGTTGAAATGAGATCTCTACAAACTGGCAGGAAAAAAACCCATTCCATTCAATTGAGCCATACTTATTTTCTAAACTCGTATACAAAGAGTTGCAACAGTTTTGCTGGATTTCTACATGCATGCACTTTTTGATTACAAGTGACAAAATAATTCTATGTCTGGTAGCCCCAGTGTAATAACAGAATGATTGATGTGTGCATACATTTAGATGAACTAAGATCAAAGGACTTTTGAGATTCCAGGGGGGCATCCATTTATTGCAAGGGCCTATATGACACCTATTTGCTAGGTGTCTGAAGATGGTCTCTTGCCACAAGTCAGCAGGTACATGTACATGTATGCCCAGTACTGGTAATGTTCATTAATTTTCAATTGTGACTGTCTGGGCCTGGCGCTGAGGACGATGTAATAGTGTTATGTAAATTTCAGATGGTTCATAGTATGCAGGTAAACAGTGGATCGCTGTTAAATTTCAGCATCTTTGTGTACACAGTTACACATAGCTTTAGAATCAGACTTTCTGGTTTCCAGTATGAGTTTCATCAATAAATTTTAACTTCAGGTGGGTAGATGAACCAGTACATTGTGCATGTTGGTCTCCTAGTGTTGAACTGTCCTTGGGAAGAAAGTTTGAGAAATGAGCGATGATTTTAAGACTTGGGAAATCCTGACATAAGGGGACTCAATGATATCCCTACATTCATTCCTAGGGGCTCAGCACAGTGTCTGATAAAAGCCTTTTGGCTTGGAAGGTGTGAAAAAGCAATCAAGCTGGCAAACAACTTGAGACAAAATAAAAGGAAGCTTGTAAAAAGAAGGGATGGTCTTGTGTGTTGGGGAGAGGGGTAAAGTGGAATTAATGCGTGGCCAGTTGTGGGAGGAAGAAATATGTGGTTTCATCTGCACTACCTTTTTTGGCACCTTAAGAGATACAAGTATGTATAATTTTGTTGGGCCATACAGGTGTATGTACAGTAGGTAACAAGCTGTTAGATTTAATACATTTTATCACAAACTTGACACATTTTGGTGACATTTTCGACCTGTAGTTTATTGAAGCCTCCTTTGTTCTGTTTCAGGTGTTTTACTAAGAAAGCAAATAGAGAGGCTGTCTTCCTTTGTCCAAAGGCCTACCACACTTGTAAGGCTGGAGAAACCTCATAAGGCATAAAATTGTCCCTCAAAGGAAGTGCTGGCAATTGTCTTGCTTTTATGGCAGGCCCTAAATTTGCCATGATCAATTGGAAACATACAACATAGTGGCAGGCACTCCTGTGTGTGCACAGGTGTGGCCTGCCTGTTAATTCAGGCGGACAGAGGAACCTGACTCATTTGGACCCGTCATTAGTACTAATCTCATCTCAAATGAAATCCTTCCGAGCGTCTTGAGTTTGTTAGCGTGTAGGGACGCCAGAAGAATGCACTCCCCTCCGGGAAAGGAAGGAGAAAGTCCGTTCCTGGGTTTGTTGAGTGTCTTAAGGGCAACAAAAGCACCTATCCAGCTCAGTGCTCTGATGAGATCAGGCCCCCTTTTCCCCTGGATTATCGGGAGGTAATCCCTTTTGTTCAGTGTCACCTTGGTTTGTCCTTTCCTTGGTTGATTTCTTATCCATCACAGAACGATTGGGCTTCCAAATTGGCGCAGTGGTGTGGAAACTTTAGACAAAAGCCTGTCCTTTCAGTCTTTCAGAATCTTCAGGTCCTCCAGTTTGCCTACTGTTCGTTCAGGCTCATCATTTACCACTCCACCGCAGCCCTCCATATTAATTGATCTGCAGAAATGCCCAATCAATAACTCTAGAGGTTCTACTGATTGCATACATGTACAGTAAAGAGGTCTCAAACATCCATTACGTGGATATTTTAGTTTGTAACAGAGAAATCCTTGCTGTGGATGAACAAGTGAATGTTGACAAGTCACACCACTCACACGCCATTCACGGCACTGGACTGAGAGCCAAAAACAAAAACTGTAAACTTAAATGCAGTTTCAGAGGGTTGTATTTGGCTGTTTGGTGAATGGTCAAGTGTGGTAGTTAACCACTTGGTGTACACTGTGTGTAGGGAACTTTTGTGAGTAGCTCAGTAGTTCAAGTATGGAGAAATCAAGTGGCCAGATTCAGAGACCAAAGATAAAACTCAGCCCTCAAAATGTGTACCACCAAGGGCTTTATTCCTCACTCACTGCGCAAAAGCATGCACTTGACTTTTGGGCACTCTCAAATTAAAGCATTGCAGCGATGCTTGTCAGCCTGCCGATGAGGGGACGAGGCGTGTTCATGTCTTCAATTACCGCAGACACCCACTGGCCCCGTCTCTTCGACTGCAAAGAGCAAGAGAAGTGGCACAAGAAGTCCGCCTGCACATCAGAGCTATCCATCACCATCCCCTTGGTGTAGCAATGCTGTGGTTCTGTTGATGGCAAAAGTTCATTTTGTCCCGTGTGCAAACACATACACTGTATCATAACCAATGCGGTGGGGTTGCTGTTGAATGCACTTACAGATGTTTCCAGTTTACGCTATGTGTGGAAAGTCTTTTCTGTGAGGACAAAGTGAAAAAAAAAAAACAACCCAAGAACGTTGTGAATGAGTAAGATTTGTCACTTGGATGGACTGAAAGGCACAGTGATGAATGTTTGCTGCACGCTGTTGTGTCATCATTGAGAGAATTTTGTGGTTTGGAGCAGTGTGAAAAAAGGTTCCAGGAAAACTGGAAGATTAGATCTTTACACTGCTTGCTGCTTCTTGGAATCATTTGTTGTGAATACTTACTGCAAATAAAATGTGCTTCTATGGCGCCTTCCCATATCTTTAACAGACTGCATAGTTAATCACTGTGTTTCAGTTGTGAGTTTAGGGAGTGGGACTTCATTTTGGAAGACCAGATTTAAGTGGACTTTCGGAAATTTGGACTTGAATTTGGAATGAAGGTGACTTTTGTGTTCAACTACTTGAAACTTGACATACATGTACAAATGATAAAGTTCCACCCCAGGAATCAGAAAAATAATACAACTTTTCTAGACATGTGTAACTCCCCCACTCCATCTGACAGACCAGAACACTATTTGTGTACACTGTAGGAGCCACTAAACCACCAACAACCAACTGTACAAAGAAGTATACTATTAACTATACGTTTACTAGATTCTATCACTGGATTACCATAGTGGACATCTTCAGCTAAGAGGATTAAATTATTGATTAAAATAATGTAGCGGAGTTCCCCCCACCGTCAACCAGCAACCACCATACTGGCTATTGATGTCTCAATATAAAGTAGGTCTTCTCAAGTACCTTCGATCTCAACGCCATGCTCTTAGTTACGCTAAAAGCGCGGCCCAGCTTCAAAAGACCAACCATCGCTTGAGTGGACGGCGTGATATTTCTGGCAGACCGGTGGGCTGAGTGGCTCAGGAACTACAAATGGGTGAATCCCACGACGGACTTGTTTGTTTTAGGGATCTATATATATGATTATGAGCATCTTTTTTGACGAAAAGACAGAGAGAGAGAGAGGGAGAGATGAAAAAATAGGGAGGCACAGAGCATTTGATTTTTTGCGCAAACGAGGTCCAATGGTCAAGTGGAGTAACAGAAATCCAACTGTCTGTTGAAACAGTTCATCAGACATCTACCGTAGCTGGAAAGCACCAAGTTGGTGTTATTAGTCATCTGGGCTTTGTATTTGCAGTGGGTTAAAAATCCTGGCTTGTGGGAAGGAACAGTTTGCTCTGCGCTGAGACAATGGGTTAAAGAGTACAGGACATTGAACGGGTAATCACAGCCGCAAGTGCCAAGGCAAATATGAAACAATAGAAGGATCTCAGAGAGGATGTGTACACTTCCAAGAAAAAAAAGGCTGTGTAAAGCATGGCCATCCTGACTAACAGTAGCTGCTTGGATGAACTGTAGAGCTGAATTCTTTTCGTTATTTGGAAGATTGCCAGATATTGATACGAGTGCTGTCCTTTCTCTATGGTCAAAGTTAATATGCATGTACATGTCGTTCTTAACAGAGAGAAAGCATCCTGAATGACTCAGGGGTTTCAGCTTTCAAATTAAAGACTGAACGACTTCAGTTTCAAAGGAGTGTAGATTGTGGCATTTTGTGAATGAATGGGAAACAGGTGAAAAACAGGGACTAAGTATTTATTATATTTTTACCCAAACTGCCTGGCAATTACATACATTGTACGTGTACACATTATTGTAGTGTACTTTATATTGCTGCAGGTCCCACCGGTAGTTCCTCAGATTCTGTGTAAACCGATCCTCTGTGAAGCCACCTTCCAAATCTGTTGATGAAGTTGCGATGCAGTTAAACACAAGACCTGTTCTCCGTTTCCCCCCCCCCTTTCCCCACAGTGTAAATAATCATGTGATGTGATTCATTTCCCACGATGTAGCACACGTGCATGCACAAGAAGCGGTCTGGCTTATTTGCCGTGATTAAGGGTTAGGTCATCTCTGCCCACCCTTCAGTTTCTCGTCCAGTCTGTAGCTTCTCCCCCCCCTTCCCTTCCTCCCCGTAACGTAAAGGAAGACGGTCAAAGCACTTGAGGTCGTTGGTGAGAGTTTCAGTCCTGTTTGCCCAAGGAGGACTTGAAGAGTCCTATTGGAGGAAATTGCCGGAGTGGTGATGCTGGCGATGAAGATGGAGTGGCCGCAGTAGTTTCCTTAGGATGCCGACGTACGTTCTAACGTATTTTGAAGCCCGGGCCTGGTACGTGCTCACATCTCGTGAAACCAAGTGAGGGAAAAAGGACTAAAAGAAACTGTCCAAATACACGTGCACATAATTACGCCACAGTTGATGATGGCACGGTAATTGGATAGTTAACCTTTTATTTCTCATCGCCTTTGAGCCTTTTGGTCATGAGGGATGGCTTCTCTCATCCCCCCATCCCTTTTCTTTTTGGGGGATGATTTCAAAATGAGGTCGGAGATAATCAGTTTGGAATGCATCACTGCACATGTAGGACTATTCAGATGTTTACCTGATTGGAGTTGGTTGGGGGTGTGGACCAATGGGACTTGAGTCATAAAGGGCCTTTCCTGATTGATCACGTACCAGATTTTTCTCAGTTGATTACTTCTTTAATTGCCCAGTTGGTTGTCAGAACATACCTGTTTGCTCATTCAGAAATGTGGATACTACATGCGGTGGAGTGTTTATGCATCTTCAAAACCAAAGGTTCCAGTACTATGCTGTGGATGTTACTTTCCACCTGTTCCAACTGTTTCTGTGCTGCTGTGTATCTGTTTCTCTGGTTGTTAGATGAATCAGGTTTTTGTCCATGCAGTGGTGTGCGATGTGACTAAAACAGTCGCATTTGTGCCTAAAAAATAATGATGTGCGACCAAATGTTCAATTCTTATTGCCAATGGTGACCATGATTTGTACCCATGAGTCGCCCACCTTGTCAGTCACATTTCATGAACGATCGCTGCCCAAGCGATGTGTCTCTATATGATCATGCAGTTTTCTCCATCTTACTATGTACAAAGCATGAGCCCACATTAACTGCAATGTACTTAACATGTACATGTACCAGTAGGTACATACATGTACACGCATGTACAGGTACTACTGTTGGTACCTGAGTCGACTGGTTCGTGGTTGCACGCTGTGTAGTTCACATGTAGAGTGTGTATGGGGAGCTGAAGACACTTTGCATATTCATAATGCAGTAAACTTGTTTCAGTCCCAAATGTACTTGAAGTGTGAAACCAAAGCTTCCCATGGTCTGGTCCAGCCCAGGTACGAAATGTTCAAATATACATGTAAGAGAACAAAAATGCCTTGACTTTTCTTTCAGCTTTTTTTCTTATACCGGTACATGTAGTTGGTTGCTACGGGGTATTTTTGATAATGAATAATGTTATTGCGTGTTTTGTCAGATTTTGTACATGTATGTAACTTGTGTATTTTGCATATGTGTGTACAGTATGTACAGAAATTGACCTGGTGCCTTACTTTTTTTCTAGGAGCCAGTGGTGCCTCATTTTAATTTTCTCTATATAGCACAGGATATCCCAAAGTTGTAAGTCTTGAACTGTGTCTATATTTAGGTTTACTGTAAATGTAATACATATTATTCGTCTACAGCAGCTGCATGTCAGATTTTAAAAAATAAACGTTCATGAGTCAAGAGTGTGTCAACATTTACAGGACTGACAGAGAGGTGGAGAGGTTCTGTACATCACCTTTTGGCTCTCCATGTGGTGGGTGTGCCCCGCCCACAACAGAGTACCTCTACAGACCAAAATTCTCTCTGCTCGGATGTTTAACTGTATCGGGCACGAATGATGGATCAGCACGACTGGTCCGTCCCCACACTATCAGTTGATCTTGCAATGCAGCCCGCAGATTCTGCTGCCATTTGTCAAATTACCCTTTCTTTCTACTAATTTACAGCTTTGGAAGAATATTTGAAAAGTGGAGTGATGCCATACCATATATACATGTACATGTATGTACTACAAGTAAGTACATCGTGGACGTTATACCCATATATAAAAAATCTGGACTCGCAATGCCCTTATACCAAATGAAGCCACCGGCTGCCATTTTACCTTGCCCAGTACAAAGGCAGTGGTTGGCTTGCCTGCCATTATAAGCGTTGGCGGCAGAAACCAATTTGATTACCAATGGTGAGCAAGCTTTTGTATTACATGTACCTTTGTATTCGGCACAGTAAGATGGCCGCCCGGTGGCTTTAATGACCTCTGGGTTTTGTTTAAGGGATTATGGTTTCAGATCTTTTTACATGTACCGGTGTATGAAGTCCTTGACGTACAGTGTACATTGTAAAATCTGAGATTTCGTACAGAATCGACCAATAGCATTGTTAGCACAATGGATTTGTCCAATCATGCTGATCAACCAACTGCACCCAGCAGTATCTTGAAAGAATTGTGGGCTTTTCATCAATAATGAAGTGTGAAAGAGTGCATTTTTCTCAAACTCTCTCCCTTCTACATGTATTCCGTCGTTAACAAACTCGCATCCAGAAATTCCCCTTTAAAATCTCAGTTGATGCTTGCACGCCTCCACCCGTTTTAATGTGATGGCGGATTGTTTGTACAGGAATATTCCTCCACAAACTATGTGCGCGCTAATCTGGTATAATTGAAAGGTTATCGACGTTTTATGGCTCTTCTGTAGGGAGGTGCTGTTTCAGAGGGGCATGCACACTGCACCGCTGCAGCAGTGCCCACATTTATCAAGTGTATTTGCATCTCCATAAATTATACTGCTCAATCTGCCAGTTGCTTAGGTTTGGAGGGTGCTACAGGGGTTTTGGAATAAACAGCGAAGGTTGACAGACAGAGTTTCAAGTGATGACCTTTTGATTGGGATGAGTGTCTCGTATCATATGTGACTTGGGTACATAAAAATCACTGGCCATTGATGCCCTGGGCCAATCTTGTGGAGCCACTTAATTACTAAATTAATTACTAGCCACAATTACCTGTACTTGTACTTACTGGGTAGCATAGTAACTGGTGCTCTGTAGAGGAAAGATTTGCTGAGCTATCATACTGTAGGTTACCAGTCAAATGGCACTCTGATGATTTTTGGCCCAGCGCATGAATTTGCTCCAGCAGTATCTGCTAAAGCTGTCTTCAGATAGGGAATGATTCACGGATATGCATTACAGTGTTGTTTTCACATGGAATTCAAATTTTGGGCATGAACTGTGTAAGTGGTTTGCCTTTCACCAAATCTACATAATCCAATTCACTGCTAAATTGCTCCCTGTTTTTTGAAGCATAATTTCAAGTTAATGTAGAAACTTGCGCGAACTGTTTTGGAATGGTTTACTGTACCGGTATCTTCTATCTGAAAGTGTCTTCAAGATGGTACCCCAATGTTCCAAGTGAATGGAGCAGACTTGTTTTATGAGGTTTTCTGGAATGATGGCAGAAATGTTGTAGTGGTCCAGTTTTAATGCTGATCGCACGTGATCTTTGTCTCAGCACACATATATAGTTTATTCAATTTCTCCCCAACCAGCTGGCAGTGTAATAACTCACACGGGGGGGGCTGTCATCATGTGACCTTTCCAGATTACAATCTTGGGCTCCACCCCTCCCTGGAATTGAATGATGTGATAACGGATGTGAATATTGCAGTTGTGTCCCAAGCAAATAACGCGTGCAGTGAAGAAAGCTATGAGTGTACAATGTACGAGATGCATTGACCAAAGTACATGTACAGCCAACCTGGCCGACGTAGCAAATGTTGCGAAACGGGGGCAATGTGCCAGTCTTGTTTGACTTTGCCTTGTTTTGAGATACTTGTTGATAAGCGCACTTACAGCTTTTCTTTGCTGGGTTTCTTTTCCCAACACAAACTCTTGGAAGCAAGTTCCATTTGGACTAGAAACAGGACAGTTTATTTCGAGTCGACTTATCCGACTTCTCGTAGGGCCTATTGGACAGAGACTAGCTGCCTATCAGTAGGTATATGTGTCAGGTGAGCACCAAAATGTGTACAGCTAAATCTGATATAACATGTAAGCTACAGGTTCTACATGTCGTTGTGATTCATAAAAAAAAAGAGAAAATCTTGCAGGAGGTGGTAAAGACTTTTAAAATTTGACAAAGATCTACCAGTAGGCGTGGACATAGGAAGTACTGAAATGTGGCCTCCAGACTTAATACAGGGGCATTTATGGGTAGATTTACAGTGCAGAAAGGTGATCAACGGGAAGTTTGTCTTGTACATCATCCCACTTCAACTATAATATACGCACATGTAGATCAGCACAATTTGTGTACTTGTATGTATAGTAGACACACTCCTTGAGATCTTATACATGTATGTCTCAGGATATATTTCTGTTGGCACTCTTTAAGTTTTACTGGCAGCTGAACAGAACCACCTCAAGTCCCTTCCCCCCCCAGCCCTGCACCAAAAATATGTCCATGTACCGGTACGTAGAACCTGCACTTTGCCCTCATCCCTCCCCCACAAAAAAGTACTTGGTGCCCTGGTTTTGAATGCACGTAGAAGAGGGAAAAACACTCAAATCAGGAATCTCATGTTGTCAAGCATATGGCTTCAGCTCCCTTTTCAATCTTTGGCGCCGGGAAAGCTTCAGCACCAACCAAAGATCAATATTTCATTGCGGGGAAACTTGCTTCAGAAGGACAAAAAAAAAATGCATGGAATATTGCACCTTTATTCACCCCTGGAGCCTGCAGCTCTAAGAGCAGAGATACAGACCTGGGATACAATCTCAGCATCTGTGGATTCAGAGTGAGGGAAAGGAAAAGTGACGTCAAGAAAATGGAAAAAACGCCTTCCCTTTGATTAAAAGAAGATGGTGCCATAAATCAGTGGTTGAAGCACCCAGGCCTGCCACAAATTTATTACATTTGATTTGGGGAAATAATTGGGATTGATGATGAAGAACAGGAGCCTTGCACGCAGGCATGCTCAACACCCAGACGTGCTCCCGACATCCTCGGAGGTGCATCTGCTGCGGGGAGTTCGGCCGAAAATGAAACAAGGCCGGGTAATGGAGATTCCTCCGAATTCCCTTTTGGCTTTGCGAGTTGGCCCGGAATATCCGGAGGCGGGCTCCCCTAGCGGCCTATCCAGGGCGAGGGGAGAGAGAGGCATTGATTCGGCAAATAATATCTGTGTCGAGCGACCAGAGCCGGTGTCGTTCTAATTGTACGCATGCTGATCCGCGCAGGGAGAAGTGTTTGTTTCTCTTGGCGTGAATGGGCTATACAGATTGGCACACTTCTAAGCTCCAGATTTGTGGTGCTCTACTCATGCAGTGTACTCACAAATTGGCAAGTTGGCTTTGCAGGTAGAATTTAGCAGTACATGTACATACACTGTACATGTCCTACTGCTGCACGATTAAATGGGCTACTTAAGTTACATGTACATGTACATTGCAATTACATCTTCACACATTCCAGTGAGATACACATGTGGGTCATTCCACGAAGTTCGGGCACAGTTTGTGACAGCGTCCCTTGTTACATCAGTGAAAATAAACATCTGTTTTCCCTTCATGTGGATTCTAAATTGACATGGTTCTAAATCTTGCTAGGTTCTTGTAGTGGTGTGCTTCATCTTTGCTGAATAATATAAATTAATCTGTTGTAATGTGAAAATAAAGGGCAATAAAAGTTACCGATGTAACAAGGGACGCCGTCACAAACTGTGCCCGAACTTCATGGAATGACCCATACCGGTATGTCTTCAGGAAATGGGACATATTTGACTATTAACGCATTCACATACTCTGTGATCAACTCTAGATTCATATTACATGTGTTTGTATAGCACAGTAGGTATGTTAAGTATTCCTTATAACTACCAATTACCAAGTGGTTTGTGACAAGGATGATGAAAAAATGATTGAAAACTCTTGACTGCACTGTTTCTTAAATAGGCATTGTGACATTATGAAGAGACAACTAGTCTTCTGATATGAATCTTGAGATCCCAGGAGAGGAGGTCTCAAAATTAAACGAGAAATATTTTCAAGGAGATGGGAAAAGAAGCTAGAGATGCTAATAAATTTGACAAAGAGTAATTTGCACAAAAGTGACAGCAAACAAGCAGAGAAACAGATTTTTCTTTCCAGCTGTCCACCCAAGCCTCTATCAACCTCCATCCTGGATACGCAACTGTTCACACAAGTCTCTTTCCTGCGTCCTCTTTTCCTCACCTCCAACCGAGAGCAAAAATTAAAAAACACGGGGGTCACGCAAGATGTTGTATACGGTTGCCCCCTGGGACAGTTTAGTGGTGGAAAAGAGGTTGATTTGAGGAAGAAAACTAGGGCACCAAATAGATCATCATGAAGCTCTCTAATATGTACAAAAAAGTGCAGCAAATACGAGGAGAAAAGAGAATCGGCATGGATTTTTTTTTCCTCGTGGCTCATTGAGTTCTTGGCTTCAGATTGAGTTTCTGCTCAGTTGCTCGAGGGTTGAAAAGTAAATTACAATTGCCTCAGTCCACAAAAAGAATTTCAAAAGATTTATAAATCCATTCAGGGCACAAAACGCCGTTGTTTACATTTTGTTTGCTATTCCTTTTGTTTTGGATATTGGCTGTCTATCAAGTATTTTCTTTTTCCCTTTGCAACGTTGCAAGAAAAAACCTGCAACATCAGTTCTGCAGATGTATCTGAAAGTTCAAGTCCATGTCAAGTCCCATGATAACAGTACTGTACATAGATATCTGGTATACATGTTCGTGTAGAGTCGTTGTACATGGATATTTCATAAATGTACATCGTATATGTGCTCCTCTAATTGCTTAAGCCTGATGCATGTCTTGCCAGCTGTTGATATCCATTGCAGCAAACGTTCAAATCTGTCCAAATACCTGGGGACTTCCTCAACCTTTTTTTTTTACCATACTTTGCGTGACCACATGCATATCGGGGAAGCACTTGTAATAGAAAAATGTAAGGTGTCTCTCGCATGTCTCTAGACAGGGGGAAAAAATGGAGCCAGTCTGGTTTACAACTTGAAATGTTGATCTTTTGATTGAGGAGAGCATCTGCGATTGTCAGTCATCAGTGCCGGCTTCACCGGCAATTAGCTCCCAACATTCAATCCATTCCCCAAGCCCAGAAGTTCAAGTTCCTCTGGACAAATCGCTGTCAATCATCCCCCCCCTCGGAGTGTCGCGCACCGGCGGAACCGAAGCCAGTCTATCTTCAGTCAGTCCATTTACTTCAAACATTTACAGGCAGTTCATGCATTAAGGGGACCAGGGTAGAATGTCCGTATTTCTCCTGTCCTTGCTGTCCACTCATGTCTGTGAACTGTCCATGCACATGTACCCTGGTGCATGCTGCCGTATCCGCACTGTGATCACTGAACCACAATTGAACCTTGCAACAGAGTTAAGCACTGGCTTTGTAATTCATTTTTCAGACGTCCTGCCCAGAAGAGCAAGTGATATTGAAACAGAGAAACTTCAAGTTTTTTACATTCAGATGGAATGAAGCCCCATTCGTATTTATTTCTTGCCTCACCCTTACAGTCCTAAATCCTCCGATTTCAATATGATTTTACCAACACCCTAGAGGGTTAGATTAAAGAAGATCTCCACCTCTCTTGTGCTTCATAAGTCTAATGAAAGATTTGAATGTTGAATGCAAGTTACCAGTACATGGACTGTATATCTTATGGGAATTTTTTTTTCTTGTTTTGGTATGGTATGATAGGTGTATGGTAGATTTGCATGTACCTTTACATGAATATAACAAGATAGTTTATCATTCCATTGTTCTTAGTGCGTTAAAGCTGTGCATTGTTGTATTTAGTCCAGGAAACCTGACTCAAAAGTACATGTATATAGGAACTTGAAATTCATTATTAATTATAAAGAGTCTGGAAATATGGTTTGCGGGAAAAACGTTGTGTAAATTATGTTCCACATACATGTATTGGGAGGAGATACATGGACATGTACATGTACATGTAATTACTGGACGCACCATGGTACCAATAAGTGAATTTTTTGTTTGAAATATTGAGACATGCATGTATGTGGAAAGTGTGTCAAAATGTACATTTGTACGTTCCAGCCAGGATGCTCAGGCCATCCTCAGGAGAGTGTGCCGGACTCAAGTGGAAAGCCTGATCATGGGAAGACCCTTTATACATGTACATGTATGTAGACTTGTTTTGGGTTTTATGATATACCAGTATACTGGACACTGGGCAGTTTTCAAACTGTTTAATTCATCATTCTGGGTTGTCTAGAAGTTGAATGATACTCTTGGGAAGCTATGAAAACCGGCTGACTTGCTTTTGAGAAATCAAGCTTGTGGAAATGAAAAAAGAATACATGACTTCTGTGGAACAAAGAAGGGAAAATTGTGTGTGTTTACGCGTCATCCAGTGACAGTTGGTTAACGATTGAAATTATGGCCAAAAAAAAAATCAAATCTCAAATTGTCCAAAAAACTGTTTGAAGACTATGTACATGTACATGTAGAAGTACATGTATGTTGCCATTACCTCCATAACAGGTTTGAAGAAATCTGATGGGCTTTCCTTGATCACATCACAAATGCCATCTGAAATATTGCTTGATCTACTTGTACATGTAGTTGAACTGCCAGGCACCTTCGTGCACATAAGGGTACACCATTACATGTAGGGTACACATTTTTGCAAGGACGTAGGAGCCAGACAACACAGGGTCAGTCCCCTGTCAAAGAGGATACAGATCGTTAAGTTTGGTAATTGGAAAGGGACCAGCTTATAAATGACACCGGTTTGTGGAACGTACATATGACTGATATCCAAGACCTACTGTGGGCGGGGGAATTAGAGCTGTGGGGGAACCTACCGGAAGGGTCAAATTTGCTGCTGTCAGACTTGGCTAAGGTTCCTCTCAACAGCACACAAACCGTACAAGTGCTACCATGGACCAATTCTCTATGGTACTGCATGTACATAAGCATGTACCAAATGTAAAGTGGTGCGTACAGATGGGTGTACATTCATGCTTGCTTTTTTTTTTTGACTCAACATTTATTTTTTGTCCGTTTTGCAATGTATATATCAAGATATACCCAAGGTCAATAAATGAACGATTTATGACTACAAGAGGGAAAGTTAAATAAGACCATGAGACCTTGAAATACAAGAGGACAAATACATGTACATGTACGTGTCCATGATGTGGTTAAATGCATACAAGTTCACATTGAAACAGTTGCGTGTGGATCCTTTCCAGGAAGGGCTTTTGGAAAAGGGAACTCCGAAGTACATACTCGTCCACATACATGTACGCTATTTCATTTACACTGTATATATATACCGGGTCGTAGTATTGATTCTTTTGCCATGTATGCAGCTGCAGAAAATGAGGGACTCATGATGAATACACATTGTGCACACGGCTCTAGTTTTCACTTCTAAATTGAAAAAACGAAACAGATTTAAGAACCCATACTAGTACACGTGTACATGTATATATCCACAGGCCATACCCAGCCAATCCAGCATTCATGGTTGTGTACTCTTTCAACCCGCTGTAAAATAATTTTTGATGGCTGTGATTAATCCTTAAAACAACCAAGACCCAATTAGAGCCCCTTCCCCTCCAATTGTTATGTTTTGTACAGATTTAGACTACACATTTTTCCCCCTTCTTCTGTACTGTACAAACATACGGTACATGGACATGTATGTGCATATTCCACTTCAACCTAGTTCTTTTGTGAAACACACATTGTGTGACCAGACTTCCATGCTTGTTCACCGTGTGTACAAAAATCTAACCAAAGGAATTGGGGGGAATGAATTTGTTAGTTTAAACTAGGAATGCAGGTGTGCCTCTTTTCTCCATCTGCCAATTTCCGCATTGGCTACATGTACTTCCAGTGCATGCTGTGCTTGATTTCCTCTAAAAGCACAGTGTCTACAGAGAAACTTGTCTGCAACTTGGGGGACCTTGCTGTTTCCTGAGTTTCGTGCCTAACGAATGGTATATATGCACAGTGCCAGAGTTTGCATCGGCCCAGTTGAGCATTTCAAAGTGGCAGAGAGATCCAATATACACGTACACGAGGGCACATTTGTACATGCACCCCGGCTTTGTGATAGTCAAATCCTTCCATTCCATGCTTCCAAGCCGTGTCATCTCCAATCCTCTTAGTATTCCAGGTCCCCTCTTCCCATTTCTCCCTACGTACTTCTCTCCAGTCTTGTGCGGCCTTTCCAAATCGGATTCCAAGGATTCAAATTTCCAAATAAAGAAGGGGACAGATAACGCTATGCTTTTCAGGGGATATGGATTTGGAAACACTCAGACTAAATTGACAAGATGATATTAGTTTGTGTAAAAGCCTAGCTGAGAAATGTCAGCTGACAAGTTTGAAAGAAAATTTTTGAGAGGGATGTAGCTTTGTTGGAAAAGTTCTAGATTCAGGAAAATTCATGTTTGGTTTTGGGTGCGAATCCAGTCACTGCACATTGGCCTTCTTAATGTACTTCTACATTTGCATGTGTACATGTAAAGTCACCAATAATAGGCTTGCCAATAAAAGGAGGAATCATTGATAAATTTTTACAAATCATTCAGGAAACTTGTTTCTTCAATAGGCCAAGGAGAGACATTCCCACCCCTAAAGTCATGCATCCTTGTTGGTAAATGCTGGGGGGGTCATATATGTACATACCAGTACTTATAGGTGGGATTTTTGTAAGCGTACATTATTGAGTCAAAAAGAAGCCAATATGGGCAATTCGCAATAGAGTGCATCATCTGGATGTTTGTCAGGGAAGAAGATATTTGTATTTCGAGGAGCAGTTTTAAGTAATCCGTTCTTTTTTTTCCATTGCATGAAATGTCCCAATCGATCAAAAGTTTCCCCATGTTGTCTGCCAACAGACATGTACATGTACGCTCTAATGCAAATTGTGGCAAGGCAGTCATGCTGTTGTCGTCCGTGAAGTTAAACAATGGCCTCTCCATGGCAACCTCTTGGTGGAGTACTACATGTGTATATAGTGAATCACCCCAATACTACTAAACACACTGTAAATTCAAGGGAATACTTTGTCAGATTTCCATTTGAGGGAGGGGGGGTGCCAAGTACGGGTAGAAGCTAGGATCCTGAATGAACTGAATGAAATGCCAGTTGGATAAAATTTTGAAAAAAAAAATTTGCCAGCCTTGCTAGAGGAAAACATGTCGTGAATAAACCTGATGCTAAAAGACCTGTTCTGGATGTGTTGTTCACAGGTGCTATTGACGGGCGGAGTTGGTCTGATTGCCTGGAAGCAGCCGTCCTCCTTAGCCGTGAGTAGACCTTGTAATTAGAGAACCGTCTTGCTCGTCATCAGTGCCTGATGATGAATGGGCCAGCAGGCCTCTGCCTTAATTAGGTCTGCAGATAGGCTTTCCTGTTGGCGAAAAGGAGGGAAGACTATCTTGGTCACTATCATTGCTGATATGAATAAGTAGTATGTGGTTTAAATGAAATTAATTGACTTGAAAGTATGAAGGGGAGAGAGGGACAAACTCAGTGTATGTCTTGAATTAGAGTTCCACTGGCGCCTACCAACTGGTCTACTGTTCCAAGTCTAGGTTCTGGTTGCAAAACTGCCAGTGTGTATTTGTAAGTATGCACGTGGGTCTTTGAGGTGGAAATGTTCGTCTGATACGTGCAAATACACGTTCATACCGCCTTGAATTTACCGGTACTCTCAAGATGTTTCAGAAAATGTTTTCTCTGCATTTGTGGGCAGGCCTTCACCACGTTACTTGGAAGAATGAATTTGATAAGAATACAGGGACTGGAGTCTGGAGTCTGGAGGAGAGAAAATTCTCCCCCTAAACATTTATGGTGCCCACGGTTTCAACACATGTTGAACGCACACAGCTGCAGTTTGTACCAGGTACACTTGTGGATTCCTTCCACACATTTGTTGAGGTATGAGGACCATTTGAATCCAACCAAGATGCTCTGATCATTTGATAGGAAACCTCTACTGCTGGAGATATTTAATGGCGGTGAGGTTTGGATCATGTTTTTCTTTTTTTGCATTCTGGACTGAAATATTGGTCGGCATCGGCTAAGTATGTGCAAAACCAGCAAAGTAACTAGGCATAGAGAGTGTAATGAAATAACGTAATAAATATGGCATATTGAGGCCTTTAAAAATTTACCAGGAAAAAGAACTGGCGGACAGGGCCGAGTCATCAAAAATTCAATTATGAACCCTTCATTACGCCCCCCCGTGCACTGTCTTGTTTTGTTTTCCCAGCCACGAACAGCTGCGTTAGCCATTTGGAAAAATATTGAGAGCGTGCCTTACCTGGTCACTGGCAGCTAGATTGAGGGAAGAAAAAAAAAAAACTGGAGCGGGCAAATCTCGGGAGGATTCAGGACCCTGCCGACTTGTCCGCCGGACACCATTGAGTTTCAGTCGCGCTTTCCAGTCCCTCCCCCCCCCCCCCTTTTTTAGCACGCGACCAGCGCACCGTTGACAGAGTTTTGGAGATGGTTGGAATTGTTTTTCTCTCCTTGAAAGATCCCAACCATCTCGCGGGAACCAGACGGTTCCTTAGAGCTGCTTTCCAGGAGATGAGGAGTGGACGGTGTTCTTTCTTTTTTTCTTTTCCTGTCTTCTGCTATTTCTTTGCGAGGTTGTTGCGGCGGCATCTTGAGAATTTCACCTTCTGTCTGGAGGGGGACCTGGGGGCATTACTTATCCTTAATAGCAGTTGTCATTAACATGTCAGACGGACAATAAACCCACACCAATTTTCTATCACACATCATAATCGTCATCGAATGTATCATTTTCAGTCAGCATGCTCATAAGATACATACATGTATGGGAACTTTGCTACTTTGCAACTTTATGGTCCCAAATGAACCGCTCGTGGTGTACGGTAAGGTGGCATGTTGTTCCCTGCTTAGCTTGGTCTTTGGCAAATGTGTCGGGGATTTTTGTTTTTAGTAAGCAGGTTTATCTATCTCGCATGAAGTCTAGCTGCTGTACAGGTACCCCCCCTGCACTTCATTGGTGTACTGTAACTTGCTTGCGTGAATGCTATAATGTGCACACTGAATGGACATGTACACATGTTCCCAAGCAAAATGGACCGAGATGCATACCGGTATGCATGTGCATATAGTACTGTACACGATAGTGGATCTGTGGGCCTGTTACCTCCTACTGAAAATTTGTGGATATGGTACTGGGCTAGGATTGGCTAGGGATAAGAAGTAGTTATATGTACACATTCTTCCATCCCCTCTCCACCCCCTGCAACAAAATAAGACAAGTGGGTAGTCTGCATGTTTGCACTGTTCCATCCATTCTGGCATTTCTGCCCAGGCTGCATTGCCAGTGAATAGACATGGTTCCTCACTGCTGGAACCTTGCGCACTGGGTGACATTTCATATACATATACATGTACATGTAAGAATATGCAAGGGTACAAAAACAACTGGTTACAGGAGAGTACCAGTGTCACCAATTATAAACATCCTTGTTTTGGGGGGTGGGACCAATTGTGATGAGGTTTTCTTTCTTTGAGTTGTAAGGCTGAGAATGTGTTATCTCCAAGGGGGTTGATGTACATGTACTCTGTCGTTGCACACCTTCCCTCCTTGAAAGAAACTGCCAACATTCCGTGCAGATGGACTGTTGCAGTTGTTTTGGAGAAACCGGCTGTACTTGTGTAATGAGAGGTGAATAAGTGAATGTCAATCCCTCAGGAAATCCGCTACACAGAGGATGGGCAATCATTTAACTACTTGCACCTGCAGCCAGGGTTGCGGTAACTACTCTAACATTAATGAGTCCCTCGCTCGGAACTTCAATCAAGATGTCACAGAGGTCCAGACAGTAGCATTGCCCCATACAGCTGTTTTGCCCGTCAACGCCAGGATGTCAAGTTCTCCAGCGCTGAACCACGGCGGTCGTTCTGTAAGAAAGAGATACTTTTATCATTCAGTTGTCAAACCCCTAATGAGCAAGTTGGCAATACCGCTCATGTGTTTAATGGCTGTTAATAAATCCAGCATCGGAGGTTCAGCCTCCTGTGTGTCTACATTCGCATTCAGCGCCAACAGTAAATGAGAAGAGAACAGAGTCGGGGATGTAAAAGGAGCGTCGGCTGTCGGCCCGTGATCGCTCTTTGCTCGCTCGCTGGCGAGGCAAGCTGCATGCAGATGGGTGAAGATGTCCACGATGATGAACGTCTTGTGGATGTTGCATCCCTTTGCAGTGAGGCAGAAATAACAGATGGTTATCGGACTGTTTGTTCTCATTGCCCCATGCGCATGCTTCCTCTGGGCACGGAGCTTCGGACACCGTGCCAACAAGGGCCTTTTACCTGTACTGTGAACCTTTTGCTCAGAGGAAAGATTTGAGGTACATTTACAAATACATCACTTCATGGGGAACCCTCCATCAAGTCCGTGTAGAAAATTTGACTCGGTAACTTGAATGCACAGTACATGTAGATGTACATGTACGTGTATGTAGCATCCAAATGTACCATTTCCATGTAAAGTTAATAAGCTTTAAATTTTGCCCCCTGCACTTTGCTTAATTGAGCGGGGGAGAGGAGGGGGGGAGAAGACAGGTGAGAATATTTGTCCACTGAGCACTTCCCGAACCAAGAAATTAACTCCCTCCGCAATATCACCTGAGATAGCTGGAATCCCGTAGAACTTGATAAATGGAAAGGTACTCAGATCACTTTCCGCTACGCCTCAAAAAAGGGATGTACATTGTACAATTGCAAAGAAATTTCCGGACCAGAAGTGGAGCAAGATCCCCTGGAGGGCTAATTTTGTTGTCCATTGTTACGTGGTTGTCAGGCCTCCCCCCCTCCTAGTATTACAAATTGCTGCACTAGTAACCTAATTGGGGGGCAAGGAAGGGCAATTTGAAGAAAAAAGGGAAAGAAAGAAAAAAGCAGGGGCCCAAAAATGGAACGTGAATGGCATCCCGGCTGTGCGGGCAATTTTGTTCACCCTGACCTGTTGCTGAGGGGCTGGTGATTCAGGCATGGTCTAGCTTTCCTGCGTACGTGTGCACACAGTATTTTCCCGTTTCGCCGGGGAAGACTGCACTTTCTTCCCCGTGGTCGGCCCGCGTATGTGTGTGTGCTCTTCACCTGAAGGAGGGATGCGTGACTCTGGTATAAAAAGAGGGGGGGTTGTAGTAGCTGGTGATGAAGAATTGAACTGTCATCACTTTTTTTCCAACAAAAGACTTGAGTGGTGGACCAGCTGCATGTACATGTGGGGGTTTTGTTGGAAGGTTTTTGTGGGAGGAGGGTGAGTGGAATTATAAATGCTCCGTTGATTTTGTGGCTGGAGGGGCCAGAGTTCGGCTGAGCGTGACAGGGCAGGTTGCAGGTGGTAATGAGAGTTGATGGGCAATTGATGGAAAGTGCCCTCCAGGCTGGCGGCCAAAAGATCTACCACATGTACATGTACAACCACACATATAGTGAATTATAGGATCAATATTTAAGTTCTCTTTGTTGAAAGCCTGAATATTCTGTGTAGAGAACAATTCCCCCCCCCCCCTTTCCCCTTTATTAAAGTTTTATACAATGGGCTCTTGTGACAAGGACTTGATGCAGTGCCAATTTCACAATTCTGTAGATATGGTTGGGGCAAAGAAATAGTGAATGGGCATGAGAAATTGCTTAAAATTGAGTACGGTGCTCTATGGAGAATGAGTTTCAAAGAATAGGGTGTATGCATGTATGTACATGTACATGCATGGCAGAAAAAAATTGTACCTCGTACAGAGATACGGGTACCAGGGACATGTGATGTGATGTTTTTTTCTTTCTTTTTTTCCAGACCTCTCCATAATGAGCTTGAGGTACCGTACCTTTTGTCTAATTGGCTCGCCCATGTGGAGTCATTCGTGACCCCACTGGCAGTAATTAAACAAGTTGTCACACACCCTGGGTGCAATGTGATTGATACCAAGGAAACAGCATCTTTCTCCATGGACATGTGTTCTTGTGGGACAAGGCTTTGCAAAATTATCCCCAGGTGTTACCAGTCAAATGAATGGCATCCAAGACCTTATATTATATACCTGTCTTCAGAAGAGCTGGCACATTTTAACATACATGTACGCAGCAACGAGTTATTGTTACAAATGTAGGGTGAAGCAGTGTGCCTGCAGAGAGGTTCATTTACACGTCATGCGCCGCACCCATGACCAATTTTGACGGGAATGTATGATCATGTACATGTATGTGCCCGTACCGTACCGTGGACATTACTGATGGTTCAAGGGTAGTAATACCCTTGCGGGGGGGGCGGTGGGTTTATGAACTACCGGTAAATTAATAGCAATTTCTTGGAAGCAAGACTACTACTGTAGTACGCAGCCTGTGCAGATGCTACATGTAAGTTGAAACAGTTGCCCTACAGCCTGTCTCCTCTCTGCAGGTGAGGGTAGAACTTCAGCACAGAACAGATGATGAAAGTTTAATACATTGCCACGGGGGCCGACAAGTATCCGTGTATTCATGCCTGAAAGTGTATTTTGATCTTTTGAAATATACGCATACCTACCGAACTTGTGCAAAAACCATTCATGTACATGTATGTCAAACCCCAACAGAATTTTTTATGATCCAACAGTCTCGGGAAGTAAGGATCTATGATTCTTTTATTGATAAAGAATGGCCCAAAATACCAGGTATTTGTTTTAGGAATCTTGTCTTTATGGTGTTTTTGTACATATTTACTAACACGGTCGCGTGTGAAACGATGTTTTCAAAAGGCTCCCATTTCAACATGAATCACTTATTTCATTTTATGTTTTTATTTGTCGTCACTCGTGACCAAAAGGCCAAATTTCAGGAGGCAATTACAAGATACAAAGCACTAATATAAAAGCAAATAAAATAAAAAATTTAAATAGAACATAAAATACACAAGAAATGTAAAATTAATCATTTAAAATGTTAATGAACCAAGAGATTGGACTTTTCTGAAAGCGAATGGTCCTGGCTGAAAATTGGGTAATGCAGCAACTGTTTCGCAAAGTCCAACCGTGACTTGCCAACCGTGTTAGCGGCAATAAGTGGGCCGTTCTAGAATTAGAGCAGAATTCCCTGGGCACATTTTTTTGCAATGCTCCACTCGTCTTTTATCTAATGTGTCCAGGTAGAGTACATTTAGAGCATTTGAATAGGAGGAATACTGATGGCCCAAATTAGTCCTACAAGCCCGTTTCTGTATCCTTTCAAGGTCTTCAGTCTGCTTATTAGATAAGCTTGAATGCTATATTACGTCTGCATATTGGACCATTGATCTTACATAACTGATGTAGGCAGCCAGAAGTTCCTCATGATCAAAACCAAATCGTTTCAAGGATCTCAGCATGAAGAGACGTTTGCTAGCTTGTTTAGTCATACATGGTTGACATTGGCTTCCTACTTGAAATCTTTTTGGAATCAGAGGCGGATAGTGAAGTTTATCAGAACCAATATACAATTTGTTATGAAAAGGGGCAGATTTACTGAAACATAATTCAAGTACCTGGCATTTGGTTGGGTTCAGTTTCAGGTGATTACGAGTAGCCCACAATGAAAATTCATCTAAGTCATATTGTAATGCACTCATATCATCAATATTCCCATTTTCAGCAAAGGTAAGGTCGTCAACATACTTCCAATATTCAGAGCGGGCACCACAAGCAGCATCATTTTTTATAATTTGAAAACCGACTGGTCCCAGTTTAGTGCCTTGTGGAACACCGCCGTTCAGTGTAACAAAATCCGAAGTACTGTTGTTGAACCTTACACATTGCTGACAGTTACATAGAAAGTTACAAATCCAGGGGACAATACTTCAACTCACTCCAATGTCAATGATCTTGTTAATAAGCAGGGTATAAAACCGCAACATAAAATTTTTACAAGGGGCAGCAGCTCAACAGCGCCCTCTCCTGGGCTGAAGTTTTGACTGAATGTCCCTTATATGAAACACTTCAATTAGCGACGGATTCTTACACATTAAAAATTTCTTCCTTTTGAGCGATTTCCAAATATCAGTTTTGTGAAATCCTTCTGGAGACCCATACACCTTTAGAAATTCCTTGTGGCGGCCTATTTAACCTTGTGGAGACCCAGGAGAACGGTCTCCACAAGGCACCATATTCTGAAACATGTGAACAAAGCCATGTCTCCACAAGGATACAGATTTCGGAATACATGTACATGTACCGTAGGTGCTCATGAACAAGTGTAAACATGACGTCACAGGTACTGTCCTTGTGTGTAAAGCCAAGCATGGTGCATTGAACAGCAATTAAACAAGCGCAGCCTACCTATGGTATGTTTTCACACTCCGCGTGTCACTTGACTGATACATACATGTATCCAAGCTGTCTGTAAATGCTCTGCAGACTCCCCCCCGTGATGAGGGCACAGAGTGTGGCAAGGAGCTTTAAAGGTTGGTCCAAGGGAATGGCTACTTTACAGAAGCTACGTGTACGGTATCTAATACCACTTTGCAAATTTTACAAATGTGCAGGGATCTGGTCAGTAGTAACACGCAAGTCAGATGACTTTTTAGCTGGTAACCTGTCCATTTTTGTGAACAATCATATCTGTGCACAGCAATGTTCTGTGTTACATACCGGTATGCTGGCTCATGTACATGTACATGTAAGGTTTCAAAGATTTATAAAAGCAAATGTTATAACACATAACCCAGAAGGAAAAATTTGGAAATTGTTAACCGCTGTCAAATCAGTATTTAATTTCTTAGAATCCTTTCAACATGGCTTTCTCCCATCCAGTGCCTCAGTAAGTGATTTGCATAGCATTCTATGCCTGTCTTGGCTTGGAAATAAAACAAGACTTTTGGGTGGCCTTAAAAATTTGATTTAGGGGCTTATTTAAACCAGGATATCCGGCTAGTCCAGGCTAATGTGCTTACGGCCTGTATGTTGCGCCATAACTTCAATTAGATTGCACAGCTCTGCCCCCATCATGACAGCCCAATGCGTAGAGACTTGATAAAGGAGCAATATGAGAAGTGTCCAGAATGGAAGACATTGGTTAATGGCATTGACAGATGGGACATGGGGTGAAGAACTGGGGAAAGCGAAGAAGGATGTGCCTGATGATGGCTTAATGTTCTTGCTGTCGGCTTCAGTGAAGGTACCCATCTCGAGTACACATTCATTATTGGAGAATTCTAAACCGCGAAAACCTGTCCGTCTAGGGATTATTTCAGAGGCTTATGAGTTGAGAAGCTGTACTCACTTCTTATGGAACCACTTCGTTATCTTTTTTTTGCGGAAGGGCTTTGTGGTACCTGTATCTTCCAAATAGTGCTTTCTTGATGAATGAATCTAGAGCAGAATTTCCCCCAAATGCCCCCTGATACTTTGGAAGTACAGACCATGTATTAGTGAAAAAATTTTTTTTAAAGTAAATAAAACAAAATCAGGTTCCTTAAATTGGCAGCCTAGTGACAAATCTTGGTACATGTACAGGACCATTGTCCACTCTGAAAGCTTCTAGACCTGTATAAAAAAGCAGAAGCATTGTAGTGCTCTGCAAATGTTTGGGGAAAAGTCAGATAATTTTGTACAAGTGTTGCAGGATATCCAGCTGTCTTGATCAGCCAGCGCTGGCAGCTTCCCCACACAGTATATAATATACAGATCCACTGAGATGCAGGTTCAACCTGGGGCTTAACTGTCAGACTTTTTAACCAGAAAACCTGGATGCTTGCATGGGAACACTATAAATCAGGCACTCGTCCAAAGCACAGCGCTGGAAAGATAATATGGACATTGCTTCGTAATGGTTGTTTGCAGGTTACAAAATGTCCATGTGCCTGTAGATGACACTCTCGGCGTCCGTCATCAAAGCGTGAAGATGAGACTCAGGGGGGGGGCGAGGAGAGGGAGGGGGAAGCACTCCCCTACCTGTGGGTGACTCATGCAGGGACATGTCCACAAGCACCACCGGTAGCTCATTCTAGCAACACAATGCCTCATTTGGTCTTATACAGTTTCGTTCTCACTTTAATATTGAGGGTGCCAGTTATATTAGCTCGGCCAGTGCACTGATGATGGAGTGCGAAGCAATGCCATGTGGTGACTGTGCATACAGATGTTGGGGGGGGGACTTCTGGGGTTGTAAGGGGCAGAGTTAGAAGAGGTTAGATCGACAGCTTTGTGCTGCTGAATGACATTTTTATGCACTGTGGTTTAATGACAGGTCATTTTTTTCCATTTTCTTGGAAGTACCGTGTAATGTAAGCGAACTTTGCACCCACAGTTTATGCATGTGTGAGTCAACACATGGTCCTAACTCTGTGTCACATTTGGCAAGTAATGAATAAGGAAATACTTAGCGATGTCCATCTATCCACACTCTGAGTGTTCATGTCAGTCTCTGATGTTGCTTTGGAGGAGTCTATGCATTCACTGCAGTGCACACAATGTAGTGATTGAAGACAGTTTCTGCTCTTTATTTTATCTTAATTTTTTTAATTGGGTACTAAAAAGATTCTAAATGTTCTTCAGATTTGTAGAACCTGATTGCAGTTGACTGCCCCATTAATGTTAAGAACTTTGAATCGAATTCATGTGAACTCCCTTGTCATTTTTTTGCTGACGTCTTTTCAGAACTTTCCCAAATTCCTCGATTTGTAGTAATTAGTACAAGGAGGATTGTGTATCCGTGGAAAGAAATGTTTGTAATACATGTACTGTGTTCAACCTTCCTCAGCCCTGCATAATCCAATTAACCTTGTAGATTTTAATGGAACTTGTAAGATTAATTTAACATTCATCGCAGCTGTCAGAATTCCTTTTAATCAGACATGCCAAGCAGCATATACAGTATATACAATGTATGTACAACTGCATACCTCGTATAAAATGACTGAACAGTACAACTTTTGCAAGTCAAGAAACGTGCATAACACTCCAAGTTTTCCAGAGTTCATCAGTATGCTTAGTCTGTCCAAGGAAATTAATTAGGTAACTGCGTGTGCTTAAAACGAACTGTGGAAAAAATCTCCTCCAATTTACCCTAGAGTGACACAGTAGCTGGGTTCATGTACGCTCAACACGGCAACCCACATCCATCAATTGTTTCTAAAAAGTGCAAGTCATTTAATAACATCGGTGATCCATTCCATAACGGCACATCATTCTTACTCTGGTTTCATGGCTTCCATATTGTCTTTATCGTCCAGGATAATTGCAACGTCGTGTCCATTCCTTTTTTTTCTCTCTCTCCACCTGAGCCAGAAAGTGCAAGGACTTATCGAATGCTTCCAGGTTTGGAGTACAAAGTGCAGCCTCCCTCAGACATGCATTGAACGTGCAATTTTTTTTCCTGCCAGCCTACCGGGACAGAATGCCAAGAAATTGCCTGAAATTCGAAGAAGGTTTTGCCCTGTGCGGGTCAATGAATTTATATCCCCCCCTCCCCCACACGTGAATATTTGGTGCACGTGCCTCGACAGAGATGGTTCAGTCCTTCAGACTGAATTAGAATTGAATTTGGAGAGCAAGATTACACAGGGAAGAGCTTGTCCAACATCAGGTTCACATTCTGTCAAGAATGGGGGGGGGGAGAAATTGACAAGATTACATGTACTTGTAATTGTAGAACACCGGTGCATGCTGTGTTTGCTTACTGCTTAAGTCCATGCCCGTTGGTAAAGAGACTTGGACATTTTGAAAACAACCCGTGAAAAATAGTGGTTTTAGTTTAGTGTACGCTCTGGAATTTGTATCACAATGCTTCTTTGTGCTGAAAAATGGTGCCTTCTGAGAACCAAGACAATACAGTAGGTTGACAAGGTTTCCACAGGGAAATTCTACAGACGCAAAGGTCTCCACAAGAATTTCAGGAAATTGGTTTTGGGAAATAATTCAGAAAGGGAGGAAATTGTAATGTGTAATTATAGCACATGGAAGTATTTTATATAAGGAACATTTGGTTGAAATTTCAATCCAGGAAAGTACACTGTACATGCACATGTAGCTCTTGTTCATATGGGAGCCTTTTGAAAACAGCATTTCACACCCGAGTGAACAAAGCACAAGTTTAAGTACATGATTACGAATGGAGTTGGTATAGCTTGGCAATGACAAACCAGAAAAGTTGGTGTTTTGGGGCTTTTTGAAATTGTGCATCATCTGCATGTATGGTACAGCGGAGATCATTACTGCTGGGTGGGTAACAATGTCTTTTGTGAGGAAAGTTAAGGCTGCGTTGTGGGGACCAACATTTGTCCCTGTCATGCCTTTGGTCCCCACGTCTACCGCAAATGTTTCAATATGAGTTTGATTTCCCCACAACTGTGGAATAAGTGTTATCTTTCCTTTGCCTGCGTGTATGGATTCTTGATTGTTCACATACACTAATTACATGTACGTGTACACACTGAGCATGGATGTGCACAATTTTGACAGTTCAGTAATTACATGTACATCTGCTGGTGCTGGTACTTGACGGGGCCAGTCCACTTCTCAGCATTACACTTTACAAAATGTATCCACACCGTTAGGTCGAGTTCATTCCCATACTTTTTCATTCTCTTTAATAACAGCGCAGTGCTGCAGTTCCTTTTTTTCCTCACAGTGTTAGCATTTTGTGTATAACTGCATGTAAAATTGTACAGTGACTCCCAACGTATCACTGGCTTCGCTTTAATGATGAAATTATCCAAGCGCCACCTGATTCTATTCCCCGCTGATTGAATTCTTGGTCTGTAGAAACAACTATTGAAATTGGACTGAACATTCATGCTTTTTGATATGGTCCATTGTGCTCCTTTGGCCCCCCCCCCAGATCTTGTGATTTGAATTCAACGACTGACTGCTCAAATGCCACAAAGAGTGTAGAAGGGTGACGGCGGTTGGCGACAGCAAAATTGCAATCTATGCATCATGGAGCGACAAGCTTTTAACCTTTGAATGATCCTTTTCAAAAGACAGTCCCCTTTCTTTTCTTTTTTATTTTCCCAAGCATTTTTGAGATGTCTGGCGGGCTGTACATGTACGTGCCGACAAACATTCTTTCAGCCGCTCCAAAATTTCAGGTTGCCATGGTGCAGCTTGCAAAATTCATGTCTGTATGAAATAGTAAAAATATTCCTTGGCATGCCCAGAGACTCTGAAACCACACTTGTGTCCTGGTGCTGCGTGATACTGTCAACACTTGGCCGCCTGGTTTCATCATCAGTCCTGGAACTAGGTGCGCTGTTTATTTAACCATACCTGAACCACTATAAACACATGTCTCATTAGATGTGTGGGGACCCCCCCCATGGCTACAAAAATATCAATTTGGTCCCGGGGAAATTAAACCGGCAAACATCTTGCCACACTACTATTGGTACTAGCCTGGACCACGCTTGGGGAGTTTGTAGATTTTTTTGGGTGATGAGTAGTTCTTGCATGCAGGAGGTACAGATGTAGTGTAGTAAGAGTTTGTAGCAAGTCAAGTTCACATTCAGGAATACTTGAAGTTACTCTCTTAGCACCAGCTTACTACGACAAGCAATAACAACGTTGACAAATGGCAATATGCCATGCATACATGTACGGTACAACATCGGATGAGATGGAAACCGTTTCTGTACGCAAATCGTAAACTGACTTTTCACAATTGCACCCAAAGGAAACTGGAAGGCATGACAGGGAACGACTCAACCATATGAGCCAGTCTGCCAGTCTCAGCACAATATCTTTGAAAAAAAAGACTTGCTTTTGTTTCTAAACACAGCAGTTTCTTTGATATAGAAAAACCGCTATGTTCAATGTGGTTAACTGCAGATTTTGCTAGTGTGTTCTGTCTGTGTTATAAATGGGCACTTGTGGGGAACGGTTTAGGAGGGCAAGTTAACCACATGTATAAAAGTCTTTCCACATTATTGACTCACTGTCCAGTGTGCGTTTACCCAGCCGGGATTGAACTCTGCTTGGTTAGCAGGACTCCAACTGGAATATTTGAGAACAAAAAACCTTCCAAGTTTTAATTAATAAAGTACATTTTTTGCAACGTACCAATTTTTTTTTTAATGCAGCGCATTGTGTGTAGATGTAGACACATGCAAATATCTCCTTTGTAGACATAGCATACTGTACATGCACCAACATTTCCAAGGTAATCAAATCGCAAAGTTGGCTAGGTTTGCCTGAGCCCTGGTTCCAGACAGTCTCCGAGACGAACACAGCCAGTAAACAGTTTCTGCCCTTTTTTGTGAGATTTGTATAAGTTTGTTCTTCCTAAGGATTTTCTGTACATCCCGCACAAACCCTGGAATTGTGTGCCTCCTTTGACTAGGCCCTACTGTACAATGCGTCTGTGTGCATGAGCCGTGTTTTTATTCCTCCTGGTATGGCGTCTCAAGTCCAGACAAAAGTTGACAGTTTAAACTGTTATTTTTTTCGTTTTCAGACAGATTTCAACAAATACTCTACGCTGTCTCCACCACCTCACATATTTTGCTCTTGTCGCACAGTGTGTGAGGTCTGTGCTGAATGTTTTCCCATAAACAGTCCCCTGCCAATCAAGAACCACTCTATGAGTGGATGTGCACGATAGAAGGCAACAGTACAAAGTGAAGAAAATCTTGAAAAGAAGCCAAATCTTAGGAATTGAAAACACATGCATGGCAGAGTGAGGTCTCCCTCCTCGCCATCCATTTTTTTTCCCAGCCTGCGTAATTTTGTGCAACCATAGATATTTATTGATCGCGCTTGTAAATGGACTACCCCTACCATTTCTCGTATTACCTTTAATAGCCGACAGCTGAAGACCCCGTGTTGGTTATTGCTGGACACACAACAAAGAGAAAAAAAGGAAAAGGGTCCGCCGCAGTCTTTTTCGATGAAATTTGAGTAAATGTTTGAGTTCGCATTTGGATGCTATTGACAGTGTGTTCTCCAGCCTCGCGGTCGTTCAGCCCGTCGCTGTCTGTGATGCTTTATCGTCTGACGCCTGTCATAATAGGTGAGGGCATCAAAGGCAAATGCAGAATGAAGTTCAACTGGACGTTATAACCCCACATCCTTGAGATTTCTTTGACTTCACTGAACCATCTTTTTTTATTACCTTTTTGTACACAGTCGAGTTCAATTTTTTCTCCCGTTTTTCAATGACTTGTTTGGGAGTGATGAATTTGAGCCTTCTTCAAGGTATCTGATGCAAAGTCCAACTTAGCAAACATATCGTACTCCAAGTGACTTCGTTTGTCAGGCTCATTTCTTGCTCATCTCATTTTTCAGTTCTTTGTATGGTGCTCGTACTTGTCGGCAAGGACACTCATTGTAAATTCACTTTTTATATGGCGCAGATACATGAAAATGCCTTTCATCATTTTGATATGGTTTACATGACACTGCCTTATTATTTCATTTATTATAACAACTATGAAGTCAAGTTTGAAGAAAAGGAAAAACAACATTTTTGGGGATGAACATTTGTGAGTGAAAATACATGCAAGTTAAATTTGCCATTAAATGCATGCATTTTGTGTTTTGAAAGTTGTACATGTTTATTCAGCGTTTCTTTGTTCAAGTTTTGGCATGGACATGGACATATGCTGGGTACCAGTACATGAAGATCCGTTGCAGCCCATGTACACGTAATCAGGGCACTGAAAATTTCTTTCAAGGAAAGGCACCTTATGAGCAGGTATCACAATTATTCAGGCAATTGAAGTTTGAATTGGGTTAATCAAACACTGCTTGTCCGAGGCCAAAAATAAAGCATTTCCCCCCCCACCCACCAGATGGCAGGCTGGACATACAGAATCGACTTGTCAGGTGAGATGGTGGCTTTTCATATTGACATATCTGTAACAAGGCCCATGCCTGATTGGGCAGCTTAAAGGGCCAGGATTGTCAAGAAAATTTGAGCTGATCCATGCTGTGCAAAGTGGATATGGGGCAGCGTGGACATCCGGGAGTTTCACAAAATTGCGGGTAGTAACCCGTGAAAACAGCAACTATGGCAATAGACCCTATTCACGTGGAGGCCATTTTTGATCTTTTTCCCCAAATCTGTTTTACATATTGCAAACTCTCAATTAGAATGGCACCAGACTGTTTTATACTTCCGTGTGTTCCAAGCCTCCCTTTCAATCATTTCAGAATCTGGCAATGTACAATTCTATGTGTTCAGTCATGAATTTAAAATTATTCATTAGAGTAGACAGGTGCAAATGTGTCATGCAATTCGTTTTATTGCTCCATTTGTACTCTCAACATTCAATAATGAAGAGTTAACCTCGCTTTCAAATTCAATATGGCCAGCCCCGTGATTAAAGTCTATGTACGCTTGGCATGCAGCATCCAATGGTTTCAACTGAAACTACTGGTATGACTCTTACAACATCCGGAAATTTTTTTTTTACCCTTTACAGATTTTAGCATGAATTTTTTTTTGAGCTGCTTTTGCTTTGTGCTCCAGAGCAAGTGGAGTGGCCCCACTGAGTACCGTATTTCTTAAATTAATTAGAGTTCGCCTGCACATTTCATGTGACATGCACACATACTGTACATGTACATGTACCCATGTGCAGGCAGTTCAGTGACCTGTCAGGAGGCAGTTGATGGGCAAAAGCAATAAAGCAACTCAACTCGGAAATATCAATAATATTTGACAGTGAATACAGGCTGTTTGAGAGAAGATTAAAATGACTGTTACCATCAGCCAAAAAGCTGTCAAGGGGTATCTGTGTTGCAGGTGTTGGAAAATGCCAATTGCAAAGGTGAGACCCAACACAAGGATCTTCACATGCATAAAGAGATTGGTATTAGTACATGTTGACTGTGATCAGTATAAAAACCAATACAGTACTTTCTACATGTACATGTATGTGCTTACTCCTGTTGGTCAACTAGATGTATGTACATGTAGATTGCAAGAACACAGTGTGATGTTTGATCACTCTTAGTCCATTTCCCTACCTTTTGTTTCATTTGCAGCTTTGGTAACTTGTCAAAGGAAAACCTCAAGAGCCGACCTGCCAACATGCCCTGCTCCTTCATGAGGTCAGGCGTTACCACACAATAGATTAAAAATTTTAGATGAATTGAAGGCTGATTGAAACACCTTTTAATCAATTGTGTGGTAATGCCTGACCTCAGGAAGGAGTACCAAGGTTGGCCGGTCTGCAAGAGGTTGGAGGGGCCAAAGGAGGATTGCTCAGTGCATGAATCCATTCTAACTTCCCACCAATCGCCTCTCTGTGTGAACAGCGTGTTCGGTTGAAAGTTCATGAAGATAATTGCAGAATCCCTCACGTCCACTCAGTGATCTTTGTTTAAATTCAACAGATCAGGTGTACCGGTTCCCCTTTGTGTTTCATCCACTTTATGTTGTCACACTGGGAATTCCTGTGTTTCCAACGCAATCCACCTATGAATAGCTAATCATTTTTCCACGCTGCTGCACTTTTTAATGGAGGTCTATCCCTCTTTTAACTTTTTGTTTGAATGGGGTTTGTTTGTGTGTGTGTGTGAAGAAAAAAAAAGGACAACTAGACAAGCGGAATTAAAAACAAAAACAGCGGGCGTTTAGGGTAAGAAATTATTTTCGACAGCAGTCCTGTCTCTTTAAGATAGTGCCAGCCACTGCAGAATACCAGTCAGGTGATTGATGCCTTTTCAGATGCTGAACGGGATTAATTGTGTGCAACATCCAAGACCTGCACCAGTGCCAGGCATCAATGTCATGCTGCTGCATGTGAGCCATACATGTGTGAACCACACGTGAACCAAACACATGTGGACCATACATACCGGTATGATGTGAAAAGGGAGAAAAAAGTAAACAATCAAAGTCTTTGTTCCTCAAGTTGTGGATTTTTTTCAGATGCAATTCGCTCAAAACTAACGACTGGTTGGAACTAAAGGTTATTTGCAGGTTCTTTTCTCTATGAATTACCACATTCTCTGTAAGAAATGCACTGTATGATTTTTTCACAGTACCCAATTGAATTGAATGTACATTGTACTGTGTGATCATTTATTCTTTTATCTTGGGTCTATATACATGTAGGTTAGCTATTAAAGAAACAAATGTGCATAGGATTCAAATTTTTTCCCTGCATACAACACACACTGAGTATTAGATATCTTTCAGAAATTCTTCAGAAAAAGCCCCCAGCAGAGTGAGCAATGATCTTTACAAAGAAATAAACGGTTTTAGGAAGTTGGGTTCTCAAATCACCGAGTGGTAGGGCCCTGGCAATGCAGAAGCACACTTGGCACAAACACCTACCTGCAGCCGGTGCCAGTCATTTATAAATGTCAGATGAACTGATCCCTCAGTTCATTCAACTCACTGTGAAAGATGAGAGACATTGTTGGCCTTCTCTATAACTTTTGGTTTGATTTTTCATCCCTGATCTCAAGATCGGCTGAAAGCACCTGAGGTCATTTGCCATGCCGACATGCCGAGCGAACGAATATGACATTGTTAAGCCACAAGCGATCTTTGCATCACCATGCAGACTGAACATGCATGCGGTACACATGCCCTCCATCAAAGGGAAATTTTTTTAGACCAAGGGCAGACCCCCTACCCCTTTCCTTCCAATTTTTATCAAGCCCCACAGTACCGGTCCCTCCGCAGGAGTCTTCCTGGTCATCTGGGGGCTGAACCAAGACACATCGCTTGCCTGCGAAACACCTGTCTGGCCGAAAACACCAGCCGGCTCGGGCTGGCCGCAAACCCACATCGGTTGACTGTTGCTAACTAAAGAAGTTGACTTGCTCCAAACTTTTGCGAGGGGATTGGCCGGTGAATGGGACAAATTTGCAGTACAATTTTGGATATACACACCAGGGGCTTTCAAGCATTCCTGCCGCACTGCTGACGGGGAGAAAGAGATTGATTTGATTTGATGAAACCCCCTGCCACGTGTTGTAGCCTCACAGCGCGTATCATGGCGCAGGCTGTGAATGCAATGTTTCAGTTGCTAGGGTTTAGGGAACAACACGCACACACGAGGACGCACGTCAGGGCGAGAGAATAATTTGAGTAAGTGCCGTCTTGATTGCATTCCCAGCCTCAGCCGCCCTTTTATCAGCTGGGGTGCAAGATGGAAAGAAGGAGATGAACTTTTTTGCGGAGCTAGATAATGTGATGATCTCGCGCATTCATCAAATTATACACATGAGCTGTTATCTTAATGAAAGAGCCACACACAGAATTCTACACGGAGTTGTTGGCAAGCAAAGGTTTTGATAAGGTTGTATTCGATTTTTTTGGATAAAAATTGGCAAAAAGTATTTCTGTAGTACACTGATGTTGTAAAACTCATTTCTTTCGACTGGGCTCAGCAATATCTGTATGTTTATAAACGAGGGCCAATGTTTGTCTTCCTGTGCTTTCTAAAGGCTCTGACGATCAAATGTGTTTCTTCAAAACAGCAAGCTACATGCATAAATTTATGATTGAGTTGTCCCATCTGTATAATTGTCAGGCTTTTCATCTTGGAATCAGCTCATCACGGTCGGAAAATCAGTGCAGCTGCTGCAAAGTCGGCTTCTCACAAATGTGGAGTCAGAATTGTTGATGTGAGTTTGGAATACTTGGTTGGCTCTACCATGTGATTTTTCTGTTCGGTTCTAGCATCGTCACTCAACTCTATAGGGTCTGCTCTTCTGCCATTACAGTTGCGTTTTTCCAACAAGTGGCTGCCAAAACTATGGTTTGCAATCGGTACAGAAGTAAAAGAGTAATTCACGGAGTGTTAAAAATCCCACACAGCTAGCAGAACACCAAAATGTAATACAACTACTGAATAGTAAAAGAAAACTCAATCCTATGTACAATCAGTGAGATAAAATTCTATTTTGAACGAATTTGGAGGTGAAATTGAGAACCAACCAAAACGTCGTATTGCTCAGCAATAAAGCTTTGGCCGCTCATACAAGTTTTAGGAAAAATGAGAATTGTCTAAATTCAGTTTGATGGACATACACGTATCTTATACAATAAGAACTTGTACATGGTTGATTCACTAGAAAGCAACTCACTGCTACAGAGTACATGTACATGCAGTTTTTCTTTTTAAAATGTTCTTTTATGCATACCTCCCATCCTGTTAAGGGTCACATTTGAGGTCAAAAAACAAATTTAACATTTGAATGTCAACAATACAGAACACTTCTGGTAGGAACCATGCAACATCATTTTCAGAAATAAATGTAGGCTAGCTTGGCAGACTGTCAGTTGAACTAGGCATTGAGCCTGTTGAACTGCATCGTACAGTGTACACTGGAATGCATTTGTTGGTGGAATGTTTCCATCCAGAAGATTTTGTTGTTTGGTTTTATCCACCACCAACTGTACTGTGAAATTCAACCAGCGCTGTGCTTTCAGTGCTGTCCAAGGGCTTGGGGGGGGAGGGAAGAATCGTAGCCTTGCTGGGAGAATGAGTGTCGGAACCCGTGACCTCCCAGAGCTTGCTAGCATTGACATCTGAACTACTGGCACTTGACTACCGAGCTTGCCAGGGTCAAGTGCCTAGCTTGATAACTAACTGGCAGAATATGCTGTCTGTAACAGACAAATTTTCTCCTAAATACGTTTGAATTGTACTCATGTACACGTACATGCACCTGAGCTGCGCTGTGTTCAATACATTGTCAGGGTACATTCATGTAAGTATGCTTTCTCCACATGTCACCTAGGGGCTGCGATTTATTCTTATCGGCTAATTGCAATCAACAGCCAATCATGCCTGGGCTAATTGTCGTCAATAGCTAATCTAATTGATTTTTTTCCCCCCCGGGACTTACAGTCTTACGCAACGTCGCGTCGCGCTAAGTGGTACGTTTAATTGTTTCTGTCGTCCGCTGGAACTACGGAGCTGTATTGAAGGGGCAGGTCTGGCATGATATAGTTAACTGTGGTTTTAGCCAGCACCCACAAGTTACGCTTTGAAGCTTTGAGCTCAAACTTTAACTTCTCTTTATTTGAATAAACAGAGCAAACCTGACGTTTGCTGAGCTGGTTGCTAAATGTGTGATGAGCCAGTACAGGGAGCTGCACTGTAAATTCAGGTTGCAATGTTGACTTCAATCAAGGTACATCTGTGAACATGTCAGTGTTATTCATTTATTTATTTTTTTTTTATTTATCTATTTTTGTGTACAGTACATGTACAGGCATTACATTTTGTCGCTTTGTAGAAAAAATCTGCAGTTCCACCTAACCGAACGTTCAAGCATGTTATATTTTATTGGCCGAGATCTTGACAAACCAAGAAACAGTGTGCTGTGTCCCCTCTTGTTATGCAAATGAGATGGCTTGTTATTTTGACAGGTGCTGAAGACTCTTTCGATCGAAGCATCCTTTTTTTTTTTTAAAGCTGAATCAACATCTTTGTGATTGATGCCACTGAGACAGTTAAATGCAGCCACCAAGTTGAATTTGTTAACCCACACTCCAAATGATTGAAGCCTATCGCAAAAGAGGTGATTGTCTTTTCTCTCTGTGAGCAATATTGTTAAAATCCATCATAGTCTACAACTCCCACCTTGCCAAAGCAAAAAGACTGAATGAAATCTGAATATGAAATGATGAAATGAAGCATGTGTATATTTACACTGCTTTACACAGCTCAAACCACCCATGCTCACTGAATGGTACCGATATAATTAAAAGGAAACTATCCAGAATATTGTTGGGCTACATATCATTAGGGGAACTGGTTTACCTACTCTGTAGCCTCAATTGGCCATCTCTGCAAGACCAAAATGCGGCTAAATTATGAATTTAAGCTGAGCACTCGTGCGTGTGCGAGCCCTGGTCCAAAATGGTGCCATGCACGTGTAAGCAAAGCCTTTCGGATGAAAATGCAATATCCCAAACGGCATGCAGGATATGTGTGTGTGTGTGTATCTCTGTGAGCGTGACATGTTTGATGAATATGACTCACGATCAAGGGAAGTGTTGGGACAGGGTCGGACAGGAAGAGAGTTACTCGGCGTGGCACGCTCATATATCTGATAAGTCGTTCTGTCTTTTTATACGCACGCATGGCTAGGGAATTTGGCAGGGACTTAGAACAGACAGGATTAACTTGCCCTGAGCTTGCCATTGGTCACGACAGCCTGAACAGGTGTGGCTTAACTTGTAATGATTGTCATGAATCAGAAAAGTATTGTTGTATTGGTGGTGAAGTATTTTTAAAGACCCAAGTCGACAAAGAGGAGAGCCAAGACGTGGCCGAAGGGGTTATCTTTTCTTTCTGTGAGATATGGTACATGTTTGCTCATCCTTTATTTGAAAACTATCCAAATTTAATCCTGTTTTCAGTTTTTACCCGTACCTGTATCAAACAAGCTATTTGGTTTTTGTCCTGAAAAGCTGACCCTCTCTCCAAAACAAAGCTTTGCCTCATGCACTGTTTTGGAGGTGAACCACTATGTCGGATTTTGAGTGGGTCGTATTGCTTTCTTGAAATCAGTGTCCATCCTAACTGATTCTCACCATTTACATGCACATACGTACATAAATCCTTACCATCCCAACTTGGCAGGACCTTACTAGAAGAGAAGAGAACACTGGTCCAAGTTTCCTGTTGATTTGTTAATTGGAGCGTTGCACTTAGAAACCCGAGGTGGCTCTGGTCGATTTATACGTACGTACATGTATATGCAAAAGCATTTGGAACAAGCACAAGCCATCATTTTAACATGCAGGGGTTGACGGCCCCACATGAAGAAAAAAAACACATGCTGCTGGAAACAGAGACAAGGATCCTGTTCATCCTGAAACATCTCTGGTTTCATTAAGGAGTGAAATCTGCAAGAAGATAAAGTACGGGGGGGGGGAAGTGGTACCAATAGTTCCCGAAACTGATCCATGATGCCGGAGTAATTTTTTTTTTCCTTTTTTTTTTTATAAGTTGATGTCGAAGCTGCGCTAAGTGCAGTAGTTTTAGCTTTGATATCCTGATTGGCAGTGTCCAGTTACAGTTCATTGCCTTCTCCATTTCAAAAAGCTTCATAGCGGTCATTCGAAACATTCTTGTGTGTGCCAGTGACCATTGACCCCAAAGCGCCCCCCATCGAGTGTATTGCTCTTACCAAAAAAAAAAATTAAAAGAAATCTTTGCCTGTTTCTTATCTCATGTTGAAAAAAATATTCCAAGTTATGCTCAGTTTGGAAAAGATTAAGGGTTGTTTCAGAATTAATTTTTTTATTTTGGGGGGCCGAGGTAAATTTGGGGGGCTTTTTACATGCCTTTGAGAGGATGGTAAGTGAAATGGTCCCCCAAATTGCTTTTATCTCATATTTCCACTCACAAAATTTGCCTTTTTTTTGGGCGGAGAGGATTACCCCGTTGGCCCCCCCCCCTGTGTCTGCCAGTGATTCATTGAAAATTCCCATATTTCTACACGTTCATGTATACATCCATCTTGACTTTTTGTTCTGTGTTTACATTACAATTTTGCAGTAAAACAACAATCCCTTTTCAAACCCCTATGTGCTATTATCTCCCCCCCCCCCTTCTCACAGTCTAGATTCCAATTGTAGTTAGGCAGAGACACCTGCTCGGCTGGCTGCCCGGGCCAGTTCAGGTTCTGTTGTGACAGTGCAGTACAGAGGGAAAATGAAATTTTCAGATATTGACCCGGGTGAACTTCGACGCAGAGCTGAAGCGGAGCTAATGAAGAGCCCCGATGCTAGCCTCAAATCACAACATCACACAACACCTGGATTATCTGTTCAGTGCTTCCCTCAACGGCTCAGCTGAGATGTTCGGTTATGTTTGTGTTTTTAGACGGGGAGGGAAATTCAAAAATTACAACCCTCTGTCAGAGTTATTTTCTCTCCTGACCCTAAATATCATTCCTGTGTGTTGGCTTATTCCAGCATTTATTTTAGACCCCACTAATTAGATCTCTAGGGCTGAGAGAGTGTTTGAGGACTGAGGCTATCAGGTTGGAAGGTTTGGAATGAGTCTTTTGACACCTCCGAAGTTATGCAGCCAGGCCAGGACAGCCACAGGTCAATTTAAAGGTTGATGGATCCCAGTCAAACAGGCAGGACAGGACTCATCATAAAACAATTTTTTGTGTGTCTCCATGGCCATTTACTGGACAATTTATTGGGATGTTTTGCCCCTTGGGCTCTGCCATGTGGGTTTTTTTGGAGATGGCCTAATGGGGCAGTTCAGTCAGTGACCCTTGACTCAGGTTGTGTTTACTACAAACTGGTTTTACCTTTTTGAAGGAGTGCTGAAGCACTACCCTTCCCTTTAGGAGATAAAAAAAAAATTCGCCAGAGGTTTTTCAAATATTACCTTTGCTCAAAAGAACTTGATTGAAAAAGTAATATACCGGTACCTGACTTAATACAATACATAGTGTGTACTTGTAGTTCTTACAAGACTCACAATTACATGGACATCAGTTCAAATCACTTGAAATAAGTTGGCTCCTTCAGACTTTTTTTTTGGTAAAAATGTCAAAGTGTGGCAAGTTATCAAAACACACTATATGACTTTCACAACCTTGCCATCAGCATTTGATAACAAATATGCATTATACATGTAGATCAGGCATTTTCACTGTCATGTTCATGTCATTTCCATTATTGTGCACATTCTGTTAAAATTAAATGTAGTTCCATGGCTTGATCTACCACCCATTAACTGGTATGCACATCCCTGTGCTTCCTTGATAGCTTTACGTACCTATATGTGAGTAGGCCACAGATGCATGTACATGTACAATCTGGACTCTCCATACACTGCCCATGCCCCCTTCTTTATTACAATACTGTAGCTATTATACATCGCCGATTTTTTAAAGTTACAGAAAAATGGATGCACACTGCACAATTAAGACCACAAGAGAGATGATATCTGAACCCGACACATATACATGTATATTGTACCAGTATTTCTTCCCCAGCTTAAGGTATAAAGATATTTTACATGTACCGATACATATACATGTACGATACTTGTACACTGTTACACCCCAAGTGAAGCACATGCATACGTTGGGGCCCCCCAAAAAAATTCAAGAGTTGTGACTAATCATTCGTGCATTGCCCCTGAAACATTCGTCATGTTGTAGGCTTAGTTATTAATACCTGGGTCACTGCATTGGCAATGTGCATTCCTTGGCATATCAGGCAGAATTACCGTAAAACCTGTAAAAGCATTTTGTTCCCCGACAAAACCCCGGCCACTTGGCCCGCAGATGGCCTCAGCGACCCTAAGAAGAAGTAGGTAGAATGACAGGGAATGCTAACGGGATTATTTCCATTTCAGATGGTCCAGAAGATTAGTCTTCTCTTTTCTTTTAAGTTTTAGAGCGTGGCGGTCAGGAGGCAAGATTTCACAAGTGGTTTCCTCGGCCAGAAAGGCTGGGCCGGTGATATTGGGAATGCATGCTTAAGGGGGGACGAAGCGTCAGGTTTTCTGCTGCTATCGCGACCCATAATGGCTTGGATTACATGTACATCACCTTGGCTTCCTTTTTTTTTTTTTTTGGTTTAAGTTTTATTTTTCAAGATTGCCGGAACCGTTATTGGCAGATTAAAAAATTGAGTCAAGATTCATCACCCGGACTCGAAATCGAAGAACTCGGGACATGAGAAGGAGACGGCGTTGCTTCATGATGACAGGCGTGCGGGGGAAAAAAACAAAAGATTAATCTGTGCGCATGGATGCATATTGTCGCAAAAAGACTGATTGGCTTTGATTACTTTTGCAGCTATACAGTACCGGTACATACACAGACATGCGCTTTCTGAATTCACAACGTTCGGGAATTGGTGCTAAGTTTGGCAGAGAGGAATTTTGCACACAAATCCTTGTTTGATTTGACGTTCACCGTCCTGTCTGCCAAGCATCAGCCAGGAGATAAAGTTGCAGCCAATAATATTCGGCCATATTTGGTTAAGACCACGGGAGAGGAAATGAACTGTAGATTTGTTGGGGTGGGAGGCAATAAAAGCATTGCATGAGCAACACGTTATTGAAACATTTATCTGGAATTACATTACTGAACATAATTTAGAGAAACTTCAAGTGAAGTAACAGAATTTTGGTTGGTATCATAAGCAAGCATTTGTAAGATACCGGTAAGCCCAGACATATTTTGCCATCAAGAAACAAGGAGCGGTTGATTCAGTCATGAAATGTAGCCTTTTTAAAATTTTTGCTGGGGGTTGCTGCCTTTTGTTGGAAGGCAGTCGTGTGTATCATGTACATGTACGATTCAGAAAGGTCCTAATTCACAGATAATTCTCCCCGTGTTATACAGCTGAATTCCTCAAATCCAAGTCAATTTATCACCAATTCTTGAGCCTGCGCATGCTGTCAGCAGAAAAACAGAAAAATTGCCATACCAGTACCCCAACTTTTAGAAGTTAATCATGGTCATTCATGAGCTTAAGTGGCACATGAGTGTTTGTCCTTCTGGCAGTCCATCCATCCCACATGAAACCATGACTTCTGTTGGAGTCCATAATAAACAATTTGCCTTCTTTTGTTGGGTGGGGAGTATTTTTTTCTCCGGCCCAGGTTATAAATTATCCACCTGTCATTATCCATCTATTTGATGTACGAGGCAGTGTTACTCGAGCCGCCCTCAGGGTGAGTGAAATAAGGAAACAGAAGGGCCCCCCCATTCCAGCTGGTCATAAATCACAATTTGCTTGATGGATGGGCTTGTAATGGCGCCCCCTGTCGGCCTCAACTAACCTGTGATCAGGCTTGCCACAAGGCAGTCATGTAAAACAGAATGTACATGTAAGGAAGAGGATTTGGAGAGGAGGTTAGGGAAGTTAGTTTCATTACTTGTCAAAAAAAAACACAGAATTGCCCATGATTATACCCCAATCTGGGTAAAAAAAAATCCTCTAAATGTAGCCTAATGCCTCATGGCCATAAAAGCTCACATAAAGATGTTCCCCAATTCTTTGAGTCCTCCACCCCCCTCCAAACAGATGTGTGCCCCCCCAAACAAAGTTGGTTCTGCACCCACCCTTTCCACTCTTCTGGAGAGTTACAAGCCATTCATATTAGCTGTTACAGTGGCATCCATTTCAGTACCTTGGCATTGTTATTCTCCTCTTGCTTGTGAACCAACTTGTTGACTCGCTCCTTGCCGTTCCTGTCAGTCTTTTGGGGGGGCATTATTACATCCTCCTGTTACTCATGCACTGACTTTACCACCTGACTTTTGATTTGATCTTTGTTGGATCTCTGATTGGTTGTTTAAAATTCTCAAAACAGAGACAAAAGAGCACAATTTATTTTGCAGATGTTTACTTTGACTTTAATTACGCATTCATGTATGAGTGGGCTGACAGCTGCTCAAGATCAGTCACAGAGGTTTGTGCACACCTGATTCGTTGTTCCCCAGCCATGGCGAAGGACAGGATCCCAGTCTAACTGCTAATTTCCACATGTCAATAAAGTGTCAGTTACACTGCCCAATTGCAGTTGTCGCTAGACATATTCATGTGCCAAAGGTTCTTGAGATCTGCTTTCCGAGCGTGAGCATGATCCAATTACACTTCTTCAGTAACGCCATCACAGGACTCGGCATCCAATTGGAATGGAAACGATTTGTGTGAAATGAAATTACTCTGGCTCTGTCTGTAATTGGGTTTTCATCAGAGCTAATTACTGCGATCAGTGGTTTTTAATTCTAGGCCACATGTGCATTGAATACTGACAGGCTAATTTGGGCAAATTAAAGTCTTAAATTTGGGGGACAGATGTGACCGTGTACTAATTGTTGTTTGTAGAAATAGACAATTAAAGAAACACCAACTTCTCTCGCCGGTGAAAGTATGTATGCAGGCGGTATGTTCAGTCGGGATGTATGTAATCTCCGTGTATAATTACAAGTCGCCTACTTGACTGCCAAGCATGGCTCGGAGTGTCGATGACCATTCGCCGATCTCTCACTACCTGCTCATCAACCCGTGTAATTGCAAAAAATCTAATGGCCCCCACGAGTCTCATTTTTGGTGGGTTTTTTTTTTTTTTTTTTTGGCTGTGTTGATTTATGGTGTGGAGAAATGCACCCGAAATCAAGGGAAAAAAGGTCAAAAGATGCCACAGCAATGGTTTCATTCAGCCAGTTGCCCTCGCACTACTTTCCAGGCAGAGGTTTAAATCAAATATGCTGCGAAATTGAACTGGAACATTTGCCCAAAAGGTGGAAGCGTTCCTTTAGAGCAGTCGGGCTGTTAACTGGTGAGAAGTTGAAAGAAATTAAATAGTTGTGGAGAGCTCAAGCATACAGAGGTTGAGTAAAGGATATTTTGGGTGGAGGGGGTTTAAGAGGTAGTTCCCCAAACTGCACTCACTTCTCTCTCCATTTCAAATACATGTAGGCCTTGCTGTTGAACAGGTCATTCAGTGACTTACAGGCAAGTGAAGTGTTTTGGGCAGGGTAGAGCAGAGTTTGGGATAGCTACTGTACATTAATTAGGGAAACAATTTGTTAGGAGAGGAGCTGTCAACAGGGGGGATGCCATTCTTGGGCAGGTAAATATTCCACTGTAGACACTTGCCAGCTTTAAAACCCTAACCCTCCTCAATCCTTCACCTGTTGGAGGACTGAGGAGTGTTAGGGTTAATCCAGAGATAGACAGGATTTGCTGTTCATAGAATTGCTTTGCCCTAGTCAACTGTAAGTTTAAAATGTTGCCAGTGTGTTGCTGTACATGTACATGTAAATAATTGTAGAATTAAGGAGCATGATACAGGTCAAATCATGTAAATGTTGAATTTGTAACATTTGGCCAGCTAGTGGCCAACAGTTGAATGAGATAAGAAGAGGCAAAGTGTTAGATGCACAAGTCGCTGTTAAAAGTACCGGGTACATGTAAAGTACATCAAGTTTTCAGTTGTGAAATTTCACAAGTATTCTATTTGATAACAGATTATTGAAATGTACAGGAATTTCCCTCAAGATATTACACATCCAATTAATGTGTTCCCGTTACATGTGACTGTTCTGGTGGAAAAATTTGCATAATTTCTAGGGCTTGCTTAAATGAACTTTTACAAATGCTCTTAATCTGCCTTGAATTGAAAACTGGGAATCCAGTTGCTAAAGGGTCATTCTGTGGCTGGATACCCACACACTCCCTTGATTTCCTCTGGTCAAACAAAAAGCCCTCAGCAGTTTAGTTTTCTTCTCTCTGATTCTTCCATCCAAAAAGAGAAATGGGCCAGGAGCGAATCTTCTTGGAATCTGGGACTCCTCAGAATTTGCATAATTGTAACTACCTGTTCGGAGGAGCGATTTGCACAACAAATTACAAATAAATCCCCAGTCCCCATGAAACCAGTGTCTTTACACAAGAGTCAATTGGTTTATCCAGATTACATGACAGGTAAATTTAAACTGTCCTGGATTCCAATCCAACAAAGCAAATATACTTATTAAGTTAGTTTTCTCCTGTGCAATTGTCCAAATGGTAGTCAAATAGCCACAGGATTCCGAATGCATGAAAAACAAATTTCAATTTTTTTTTTGGTTCCTTTCTCTCCTTACAGCTCAGTTTCTTTACATTCTTGTCGGCTGTCTGCGTGGTCCTCCACTTGGTTGCCACAGCGCTTTCAGGCCTGAGTGGTGCTGACCTGCAGACTTTGGTCCACTGCCGCGATGACATTCGACCTCTGACCTGCCACTGCTGCGAGCCGCACCAGTCCCGCTGTGCCCAGCCGGAGGACATGGTTGCCTTCGAGGGGGTGGGTGGGTGCAGGGTGATCACGGCCACCGTCAAGGAGCTGATGTATTCGGTCTGCGTCACCAACATTGTGGCCTGCGTGGTGTGCATCGCGGCCACCATCATTGGCTGTGCTTACATCGTGAAGAGACATGCCTCTAGAAGGGTGAGTCCAATCCCTAATGCACCTACCAGTTTATAGCGAATTCAGTATTCAGACAGGGCACGCTCAAAGTGAAGCATGTCGTTCATGCGGATCAGTCGAGAAGAACAGTAATCGAGCAGAAGATCAGCCCCAGCAGGACAGCCAAGTGCCAATTCGCATGCACACACTTGAACTGGCTTGGTTTCAGCCAGTGCATAATTCTTAAATGATCTTGTCTTTTTGAAATGCCGAACTGGCTCTTTTCTTTTTATCTTGACCTCACACACTACATAGAAAGGCAAACAATTACTCACTTACACTTTGCCTCAGGGTCGGATTGGAAAAGTGGCAATTCCCACATCATAGATGGGTCATCAAGGAGAACAATTTACTGGCAAATAAGCAAGTCTTAAATTGTTTCTCCTACAGGTAGGATTTTAGGTTTCAATATGTGACTGGGGTTTGCATTGCAAAAGAGAACTCCTTTGTTTTTTGGTTTGGGTTGATGCTTTTACTTCCTGGTCTTTAACTCACTGATGTCTCAGAGAATAGAGAAAAATCTATATGTAATTCAGACCTGCAATTTACTCAATAACTTCTACGTACATTGTAGCCGTGCATGTACATGTAGTTGCCTCAAGTCTTTGCAGATCTGAGCGTAAGACAATGGTACACTTGGAAACCCTTGGGAATGGCACAATCAAGAAACAACTACTCTGTATGCCCATAATGTAAAGCATGTAAGTAGGCAGTTACTAAGGGTTTTTACCAATAATTCACTTTGTCTTCATCTCAAGGTTTATCTCTGTCTCAGGCTTTGTCTCTGAGATTCAAATGGTCCAAGGGTTTAAAGTGTTTGAATTAAATAAGAATGCTTCTTCAGTATGTGTTCTGCTAGCAAGTTTTGACTTATTATGGAGTTAACAACTTGAAAATAAGGGTTTTACAAATCAGGCCAAACTCCCAGTATTGGAAAATTGCACCAGTACCGAACATTGTGCACATGACGGTATAAATCATTTCAGTGTCAATGTGGCACAGCGCCCTCTGTTGACAAAATGTAATCAGCCAAATGGGGGTATTTATTGTGTACTTGTGCCCGTAAAATGGCCACCCATCATGTGTATAGGATTTTGTTGATTGTTTGGTGATTTGGACTTGTGTTAACAAGGGGCAAGGCCCATGGTATTGAACAAATAATGGGCCATTTTTGAAAGGATTCAGACATTTTTGTCATAATCTGAACCTTTTCAGGTCTTCCAAAATCCACAAGTTGTCTGGAAAGACTTAGTAGGACTGAGGAAGGTAAAGCCCCATCCACTGCACACTTACATGCATCATCACTTTAGCGTGTTTGGAAGGTTAAGCACAGAGAATATACATGTACCTTTCGTTTCCTGCACAATGAAGGATTTTTGTCCAGTGCTCAGTTAAGTTTCTTGGAGAAACTGCCAAGGAATAAGCCTTTTGTGAGTTGAATTTAAATAAATTCTGGTACACTGAGTTCTTTAACTTTACATAAACACAACAGTTTGAATTCTCCATACTATAGACACTGTTGACATACTTTGTGATTTGGGGCAAGCTTTTGCTTAGTTACATGAGAGACGCCTTGCATCAATACACTGTTTTCAATGGATAAGAAGGGCAAAACGGAAACAGTCCATTCCAGAGATGGTGCTCACTATGCAAAAGCTTGCCCCGAATTGTGATTGATAGCAACAGGGTCTTTAGTCTGGGAAATTCAAATTGTTAAGTTCATTTGCAGTCAGACCACTAAGTGTACCAGATTTTATTCAAATTTAACTTGCAAAAGGCTTATTAAGGCTTTCTACCGAGTAACTTAATAGTCGGATTTGATTTAGCTTTTGCCAATTACACTTCAACCTGAATTAAACTAACCTACCAGGTTTCAGACATAGTTTGAAAATGCCATTAGTTTGATACTTGATAACTGGCACTAAATCTGGAACATGTATTGATGCATCCAACCTTTTGTTGAGTGTACTGACTTATTACCTACTTATTGGGACTTGCCAATGCTTCTCGAGTTTCAACCACAATTTCAAATGTTGATTTTTCTCTGAAGATGAGACTGAATGTGCATTGTGCCCATTCAGATCGGTGGCGTCACCGCAGACTTCATTTGTGACTATTTCGAAGTCAGCTCTTTGCCTGAAGTTAATGTGGACCCATGCAAAGTGTGCTGAAGCACAATGGAGTGGACTTCAAAGAAAAACGAGAAGTGTGCTTAATGCTCATCTTGTCACACAGTCAAAGGTTGCATCTTTGTGAGTCAGCTCAATCCCTACCAACCCCCCTCCCCAACTTGTCAAATTGTCAAGCTCACCACCAGTCCGTGATTTATGGAAAGTTCACACTGGTGTGAACTTAGGTCCAGTCCCACAACTTACTGAAATCATTCCAGGAGATATAATGGGCGTAATTGTCGGCCCATGTATCACTCCTCTCGGGACCAAACACCCTTTCCCCAAACCCCACCATGATTCCCCAGCGGGCTGCTGGCATTCTTTGTAGGTGACACAAAACACAACTGTGATTGAGGCAGCGGGGGATTTTTATAACCCTGACAATGGTTTCACTACTTCCTTCAACTTCACCATGTATGAGTCAGACTTCTAAATTTAGAACACTCTACAGCAAAAAAAAACTCCTTTTTACATCTGTTTGCATTTTTAAAGAAATTTGAACTGGAAATTTATTTTAAAAAAGTAGTACAGTAGTTTAAAGGGGGGGTATTCATATGTGAATACCTTCCTTACCCTGCTTTAAACTACTTTTTCCTTTTTGATATGTCAAAGGGGGCAGAGATCTGGGATAATGGAGGAAGAGAATATAGCTAATGGATCTGTAGACTTGATTGGGGCTGGTTGTTGATTTGTAGAAGTTAAAAGTAATTTATATGTAGTCACAGCATCAGATAAGACAAGAGAGCAGTTGTTCAGGAGCAATGGAAATCACTTCAATGCAACAAAACAAGTTTTGCTATGGACTCCCCTCGTTTGTCCATTAGGCCTGTGGTACATATTTTTTGCCTCTCTTTTTCCCTTGTTTTCAATCAAAGGGATTCTCAATTTTGGTTGTTAATTCTCTCTTCCTTGCCCCAGTTAAGAAAAAAAATCCACATACATGTACATGTATTTGCATGTGCAGTTCCAAACCTGTACCTGTATACATGTACCTGTGCGTACATGTACATTGTAGATCCCTCACAAGTGGACAATGTACATGATCCACCTCTGCTCTGGAAAAGTAATAGGAATATCAGCAATGAAGAAGTAGCCTATTCCTGCAACAGAGAACAAAGACTGGAAATTTTAGAATTTTAAAGTGGAACGTGTCACTGAAAAAGACAGAAATCGATACGAGTATTGTGCCTTCTGCCAATTAAAATTTGGAGAAATTTATTACAGTCAACTAGAGCAAGAAGCTGTCACGGGAACGACGGAACACTGGAGTTGACAGTAATCTAAACCATCCTGTTGTGATCAGCAACAGTATCCCCGTACTTAGCGCTGGACCCTCCATCTGCTCTTGATGTCATTTTCGACAGCCAAGCGTGGCCCAAGTGAGTCTGTTTCGTCAGGTTTTGAATGAAAGCAACTGTAAAAGCTTTTAGTTTCACCTCACGGCACATGTGGATGTACCTCATGCGGTGATTGATAAGTGCCTTACAGCGCTCAAGTTTGCCCAATGCTAGTCAAATTGGCCATAAACTTTAAAAAGTTGGCAGTGCTTTGCGAGTCGGAAGCACAGGTTAGTCACTTGCCTGCCGAACTCGTGAAATGCAGTTCTGCAGATGGAATTATAGTCATTTTGGAGGGTGGTAGATTGTTCTCTTGGATGAAGTACAGTGTACATGAACGGTACATGTACATGTACATATAGGTTCAAGCTGGAACCCATGGCAAACTCACCCGTAGTTAACAGCTCCAGGATTCACTAATGGCAACATCCACAAATTGTGCTAAATATTAATTCTGAAACGCTGTAAGAAGGAAAACTATACTGGCACTGCACAAAAGGTCTTCAGCACTGAAGATCTGAATAGAGCAGATCTAATGTAGGCCTACATTGTACATGTAAATCCTCTAAGAGTCATTAAACTTTCCAGCTGCAGTGCTGATGTGTATGCTATAGGCCTATGCATCAATATGCGTAGAGTTCTCGGTATCCCCAGAACTACATTTTGAAACACCTTGTGACCAGTCTCAGTCATGATCTGGAAACACCTTGTGACCAGTCTCAGTCATGGTCTGGAAACACCTTGTGACCAGTCTCAGTCATGGTCTGGAGACACCTTGTGACCAGCCTCAGTCATGGTCTGGAATCCACATTTCCTTGGTCTTGGTCACAGTACCCGTATCTTGCATTTTCATCTTGATCCACTAGGTCTTGTCAGCATGTATAAGAGCAACACTGATGTGCACCCATCCAGAAAAAGGCCGTCTTTCCATGAACACTGTTTCTTGGTCCATTCTGTATCAGTCTCCAAATCTGTTAAACACGGTACTCCCATTCAATTTGAGTGAATACTTTGCAACTGACATACAGTATTTGGAGTCGAAAGGCACCTTTAGGCCATGTACAGTTGTACTTATAGTTTATGAACAGAATGAAAAACAGGGTTTACTCATTACCTTCCTTTAAATGTATGCTTCCCGAATTCACAATTAATGTGCAGGTACTTTGAAATGCATGTACACGAAAAAAATCTTTTATTTGACTTTATTTGACACTGGCAAAATGCGTAATTACATGTAGGCCTATACTTGTGGGGATGTGTACAGTAATGAGCATGCAAAGTAAACTTCTCTCAATGAATTTTATTCGACAGCCCGCACTTAAGATGTATAGAAAAATAATTCAGCAGTGGAGCTGGGATAGGGAGCATTATTAACTTATCCCACATGTGCATTAACTTGCTTAGGTGCTATGTACATAATGTGTGTTCTTGATTTGTGAAAATTGAGATGTGCACCTGGTCGGTTACTTGATATTCAGAAAACCCCAGGTAGACAAAAATTGATGCTAAATTTGGTGCCGGTTGCCAGCAGCGCACCGGTAAGTGGCAAACTCTCCAAACAGCTTAACAGTTGGAGCAGGAAATTACATGACTGAGGTCTCGGAATGGAAGGACCTCACAATGGTGCGGGAGTCTTGGTGAATACTGCTGTCATAAATTGGTGAATATTTGTGTTTGAGGCTGTGTTTCACAAAGTGGTGATATAATTTCTCAGTTGATAACCTGGCATGTACATGTATTACAAACAGAGTTTATCAGTTAAGTTCTGCTATGTGGTCAGTTGCCAATGTTAGTGTCAAAAGTAGCAGTTGATAGTCTTTTCCATTTTTGAAACTTCCTTTCAGTTCATTAACAACAAAGCTGTGTTTACAGTTGAAGATGATATGAAAGAAGTTATTGTTGATAGGGGATGAAAGGGTTTCCTTGAGGGGTTTGCCGAATTTTGAATAGCTGCAGCAGAGAATTACTATAGAATTTTTTTCAGTTGCCCCTTTTAGATAGTCCCGACTAGGCTGCACTTTTGATCTGCAGTTTAACTGTCTGGGACAAGAAAATGTGACATTTCCCAAGTCCCAGGTGAGACCAGCCCTTGAGGCATCAATTTCCAGGCTACAAGAACTGATCTTGACCTCCCTCTATGAGCCCCGTAAATATTATACCTGGCCAACGCATCTCACTCAGCTGGCGTTCTCTGCTCAGTGGTGTCAATTTTTCTGTCAAATTTGGTGTTACTTGGGGCCTGTCATGTCCTGTTACCAGTCTGTCCCATTTTATGCCATTTGCCTGTCCCATTTGTGGGAGCTGCGGGGAGAGTGAGCACAGTTAAGGTCTCTTCCCCCAAAGTTTTGATGAAAAACACTCCTGTTTTAGTGCCTCTTTGAGCCCACAGTGTAATCATTCTGCACCTGTGCATGTCCTTGTTGTGTAGGGGGGGTGTGATTGTTAGTTGGTGATCATCAGACTTGCTGTTAAATTTGTCCAGGCCAACTTGGAGATTGTTGAATTTGGCTGTGCAGAAAGATAAGATTCTTTTCTCCAATGCTAGATAAAGCTTAGCTTCTCCAAATACACATATTTCTTAGTGAAATTGGACTAGTTTGAAACTGTTGACATTTGCTAATTGGCTGTGGAAATGCATGGTCCGGTACCGTACATGTACGTATACTTGTAATTGGCATCAGATGGTATTTGCATTGCATACATGTACATGTATGTGACCCGGTACATCGTAATCAGGAATAAGTCGCTGAGGCCATTTTACGTAAGGCAGCGTAAAGTGGGGATGTGGGTAAATGTTGCAAACAATCAATGTGGTTTATTTTGGAAGTGTATGAAGGTTACCAACAACACACTTGCAATACATGTATGTACCGTTTGAAAGCTTTCTATGTACATGTACATATTTCAAAAAGTCAATTTGAGACTTACTCCTGTAGGCTACCAGCTAACATGCTGTCAATTTCAATTAATGCTTTGGGTCGGTTGTCAGCTTTTCTTAACATTTGCCGAGAGCACGAAGGGTGCATGTACATTAAGCTTTTTTCTTTATTTTTTCATCAAACCCACCCGACATGTCTGTCTCATTTTTTCACTTCTCCTATGCTGGTACATTTTAGCTCCACCATTTATAAACATGTAGTAGTTCCCCTGAAATTAACATAATTTTGTTAGTTCTCTTGTGGAAAGCACGTAGTTTCAAGGGTACTTTATTCTACACTCAGGCACGATGGTTGTTTATACATGTGCCTGTGGAAATGTATAGATTTCAAAATTTGCTGGATAAACGCTCATGACTTCTGTTTTTCCCATTTCAGATGGCAACACTTAAATGCTTGCATTTTATTCCCATATGGCTCCAAGCTATTTTCTGCCATTGAAAGTTGATCATTTTACAAGCTGTTGCTTTGTGTGAGGTGATGAAACCGAGACCAAAATACTGTGAATGGGAGATGCTCGCACCCAGCAGAAGGTCCCGGGATATCAGATTGTGGGATTGGACTCTTGCTGAAAAGGCTTATGCCTATAAATGGTCATCTCTGCGGTGACACATACAGATAACTAGACTGGGCAGAGACAAAGACTGCTTGCAGGGGCAGGCTGGAATAGTGACAAATTATCGTTTGTTTTAACAAGCACTAAGACCTGTCAGTTATGTAAAGGAGGCTAGATGCATCTTTGGGAGCAGAGAGATCAATCCATCAACACGGTTTCCTGTGCTTAACCAATATTTTGTTTCCCTCTGCGTGGTACTGGTATGCAGCAGAGCTGGAGAAACTTACAGAAAACCCCCTGAAATAGAGATTCATCTCGGTAATCAGCTAAAACCCAGCTCTCGGGCGCATGCAGTTTAATAAGTTTTAAATTGGCCATGAGGAATTTTGCACCTTATTTATTTGGGGGGCAGATAGTGCAGTTAACTAGTCATCGTGGATGGCATTCCTAATGTGAAAGGTTTCACAACTCCAGTTGCCGGTAGGGGGCATGGGAAGATCAGAAGTGGGGGCGAAAGGTCATCCAGTCAAGAATGCTGTACTTTGTGGGATGGATGATCACTGTTGAGCTCATTAGAAAAAAGGTTGGCTGGGCTCTTGTTAGCCTTGCTTGGGAGGGATCAGTCAGTGCTTAGGGGGATCCGGAGTGCTTGGACAGGGAATGGCTCCGTGGTCAGAGGAAAAAGGAAGAATCTGACAAACCTCAACTTTTGTGGTCAGAGCAATCGGAGCAAAGACTCTTGAGGCTACTCTGGATGGGTGAGGTGCATGCAGCATAGCAGGTAGAGTTGTGTCTGGGGTTCTGTCTGGGGTTGTCAGGGCACAGTATCAAGACATTTGTTGCAGAATTGGCAGTGGATTAGGGCCAGACAGATTTGATCTTGCAGGAAAAGAAGGAAAGGAGAACTCTCTATAAAATGTACATATATTTTGTGAGTTTCAGTCTGTTTATGCAGCTTTGAATAAAATCCCAATTCTTTGTTTTTTTGCCTGGACATGCTTCATGAATTTGTGAAAATCCAGTATCACGCAGTCAACAGATGGTGTATTAGTTGCACGGCAACAAAAAGTTAAAGACATTGAGAAATTATAGACAGTGTCACAAAAATTAATAGCAGATGGGCTGTGCGTATCTGAGACCCTCAGATACTGCTGAGTAAGTCAGCAGATTCGGGAGACATGTTTGCATTGTGATGGAAGTTTAAGTTTATATATTTGTGTGCCATCTTTTCTTATGTGCTTCTTTTTGAGTGGTCTTTTTTATTGAATGCCGTTTACAAATGCTCACAAATATTTTTAAATGCCTTCATCTACAGGAACTTGTTCACTTTCAGTGTTTCTTTGAAGTGCATATAAAATGTAAGGGTATGCAACAAAACAAGGTTTTTTATTCTTTCTTTCTTTCTTTGTGCATTGTAGCACACTTGTTAATTGGATGGAATTTCTTCTGGTTAATCACTTTTGTTGGAAGAACTCTGGCAAAGAAAATCTTTCAATTATCCAAAATGTCACAGCGGCTGATTTGAATAGTGTATTGTGTTTTGTTTGGTCAATGTATTACTTAGACTTTGTAATTTTAGAGTGCAATTCAGTTTGTAAGCAGCTGGCGGAGATGAGCAAAAAGAGGCATTGGGGAAAAGGGTTTTGTAGTGTACTGTTGCTATTGATTGTCAGAGCCGTCTTCGTTTTTGTTTACTTGTGATGTTGATTTGGTGCTGATTTTACATATACATTGCCACACCACAATCCTTTTCTGGTCTGAATCATCAACAGATTGGAAGACACATCTTAGAATTCCACTTGTTAGCTTGCACCGTCTTTTGAAAGAGAACATTTTGTGTCAGATTGAGCGAGAAAGCACCGTCTGGGATCTGAACCTGCTACTAGTACCTTCAGAACTTGCGTAGTGCTCAGCTCACCCATATGAGCATTTCTGCCACTGTAAAGGGGCAACACTGGCAGGGGTACTGTGATCAACTTTATTATCCCATCAAGGGGATCAACACCTATTCAAGAAGGTCAACCACACATTGTGCCTGCAGTAAATGTAAATCTGAAAGCTCATAAACATGACTCATGACAGGTGCTAAACAACAAGGAACTGCCCTACCACAATGGCAACACTCACATGGTAGAAGTTAATACTGTAATAAAGATACAGCCAGATCATCATTCCAGCTGTTTATTTCACCACCTAATACACTGCTTAAAAATTAAACAAAACAGTGACCTCATGAATAATGAGCTGTGACATTTTTGCTTGGCACTTGGGATGAGATATATTGTACCTAATTGCTGGTTTATACCTAGAGCTGTATGTACAATTTCACCACTTTTTGGAAGCAGGTAATGTTTGGTCAGTTCCCTGTTTCTCTTTAATAGGGTGTACATGTACATGTATATACTATTTCTGCCTGAGTAAGTGTTTTTTCGGCCATCCCGCCTGGCTCTGATGTCCACCTGTTGCTTGGTGTAAACAAAGCATTTGTAATTTGAGAGTTGTGCCATCCTTAGTTGATTTGAGCTTAGCAGGAATTAAAGTTTAGTTAGCAACAGTTGGGCACAAGAAAGAATGTGTCACTGTATGTACTGCAGCTTTTTATGGTGGGACAGAGCACAGGAGCATTCAAGTTCATAGTAGATGATGCCAGCTTGATGCCAAGAACTTCGTTTGCTGTTGAGATCTGCAAAATTGCTTTTTAGCAGCATGAAGCAAACTGTTGAAAAGTTAACTGGAGCCAAAGGTGTGTGGTACAAATGTATATGTACTTCACTCCTGAGGTGCCAGGCATGTTTGTCTTGTAAAAAGTACTTCATGCAGTGTGAGTTTACCTAGTCACAGTATTGATATAATGACATCATTCGCTAATTACTTTTCAGCTTAACAATGACTAACACCACCTCATTTGTTACATTAGCAGATTTGCAGTTGGTTTGTTTTTGTTTGGAAAGTAAGCCAGCACGTTACAATTTACTCCATTAACTCAGATGCTAGCAAAGGAATTGTGCAATCTTAAGTTCTGGAAAACAACTTGCAAATCCATTCTTGAACTGCTAATGGAGTGAGAAGGATCAGACAGTCTCATGCAGAGCTCCAAGGTATAGTTCAAGATAGGTTTATTGTATACATCGTACCAAATGAGAATAAGGTCACGTTGACTTACATTTACAATCTACATTCAGAATCCTTCTCGTATGTACTTTAATGGCAACTGTGTTACAATCTGCTGTCTTCAGGTTATTAATAGTTGTCAGGTAGAGACCGCACTGGATGAAATTTTGCTCTTGCATATGAGCAGTGGTGTCCACCAGTTTGCAGAATTTTTTTTTTTAATTTCCACTTGGTTGGCTCGGGTTTGAGTCTCCTGTCACCATTACTTCACATCTCTTTTTTTCCCCAGGTTTGGCTGAGGTTTGAAGTTACCTGTAACTGCCACAATCATCTCACTTCTCTTTTCCCCAAGGTTTTGTTTACTGTTCCTTGTGGGGGAAAGACCAAATTTTGGTGATTTTTGTTAAATCAAACGAAGGCTCAGGTAAATTAAGTAGTTCCGACAAGTAACGGTACCATAGGCAATGGCTGTGATTATTCCTGTTTTGTTTTGGACAGATGGTTGTGCGACGGTCACAGTGCAGCAACCTGGCACGGGACTCTTTCTTCAGCGACATCATTATGCCCACCGATTCCGTTTTCACCCCGCCCGTGGCCCCACCTCCGCCTTACTCCCCACCAGACTACACAGCCATCTCCAACGACCGGGTGCTGATGGAGTCCGGCGAGTTCATGGATGACCTGTCCACGCCCACTCCAGTCATCGGCCCCCAGGACATGCCGCCGCCCTACTCCGTCCTGGACCTGTCACCAGGTGGGACCATCGAGTGCGCTGTGGCGCAGGAGTACCAGGTGGACCCAAACGAGGTAAGTCGTCACCCGTTTCTTGGTCCTAGGCTAGCTGCTAGTGTCATCACTGTGGCCTGGGTTCAAATCCCAGTGTTGGCCATTTGTGAGTAGAACTATAGTTGATTCTCTCCCATACCACAAGGATTTTATTTTCCCACCTCAGGTGCCCTTCCTTTTCAAGAATTTTGACGCTTTCAATCTCGGGCTATTATTTTTGGTCATACTAGTCAAGTGTGGGTCGCATAGCAGCTGCTGAAGCCACCCTCATATGTGTTCAATAGTGTTGTACATGTAGCTTGGTCCTTTCCCTTACGGTTATGTGTGAGGATGATTCCCCCCTCCCACCCATATCATTATTATAGGCTGTACTTGTACATTTACCATTGTTTAAGGAAGTACCAGTACTTACCGGTCTGTCTTTTAGGGATATTGATGTGAACAGTAATGTTAGTGTTCATATATCTTTGAATTGGATGAAACACTTACTGGTATGTTAGGGATGTACATGTATGTTAGGGTTTTTGTGTATCTATATGACAGACTTACATGTATTTAGAACTTTCAGTGGTTCCAATTGGCTATTACAACGAATCCATTCGCGGTGTGATTAAGCCAACTATTTCCTTTTCTTGGTCAGACATTTTTCCTGAGCATGGATTTTCAGTTCTCATTTAAGCATGCTTGACAGAGCTAATCCATCACAAGTGAATGGAAGATGAATTTAGTTTTTTTTTTAAGTCTCAATGGAAATCTTCTGTATGTAGTGTCACAAAGTTCCCCAAAGCCAATTTGTCAGAAGTCTGTCTGGAGTGGAGGTTATCCCCAGACTGTGTTAATGACTTACAATAGGCTCCACAAAGCCTGCACAGATTGGAAACCAGTGATTTCTAGTCACCAATAGGCTCCACAAAGCCTGCAGCAATTGAAAACCAGTGATTTCGGGTCATTGTGATTATTCCATTTTTCTGGAGCCGGGGCCCATTTTCTCCAGAGTGGGTCGGTCTCTTTGACCATAGTTAACGACACCCAGCACAAAATAAAGAAAGTGCCAGCAAAGAAACGGAATCTAATTTCAGACTTACCGAAACTTTTTAGGGGTTGTAAAATACCAGTATGAAGGCATCCGTCTTCTGGTTGCCTTTTCTTCACCTCTGCCTTTTGTCCGAAATGATTGTGCATACACCCAGAAGTTTCTTTCTCCCGGGACTGTTATTCCATTTACAGGATGATGAGTCCCAGCGGTACATGTGTGCATACATGGGCCACTACAATGGAAAACAGAGTTGTTTGTTAGTCTGCTTCAGAGCACTTACTAAACCCACTTTTGTTGTCAGCCGCAGGGCGGCGTGCGGGCAGCTCAGGTTTTTTTGGGGGAGTTTGCATTGTGGAGGGAGAGGGGAGGAGGGGAAAAAGACAGACCAGAAGGGAAACCGAGCTTGGCTGCTGCCTGGGTAGAAATTAGATCTGGTTGGTCGGGATCAGTGCGGGCCGTGTTATTGCTCGGCCAGCGGTGCATGTGTTGCAGAACGGGGAATCATTTGAGTGCGGCGACAATGTGCATTGTCTGTGCCGGCTGGCGTTTGTGGATGTGGTGGGACTTCGGAGTAGGAGATAACATTGGTTCAGATCAAGGTATAGTAAAGGCGTGCTTCCAGCAGTTACATGTATGAATTTTTCTGGGCATTTTTCTTGTTTCATCTTGTTTGCATCCTGTGTCGAGGCCAGAGCTCTTGTGCTGTAATTGGTTTGCTTTTCTTTTAAATGCTTAGGTACCTATTCTGGACACTTCATAGTAGTTGTAAATGGATAATAATTTATTTCTGTAACTGCAAACAAGCCTACCTTGCCAGTGTACATGCAGATGTGCATACCATACACAGTTTGTGGCACTGACTTTGTTTAATTTACAGGGGCCGTACCGGCAGGTGTGCTATGCTCAATCACCTGCAGCAGTTGGAGATGAGACCGTTATCTTTCTACGTGTTCCTCTCTTGATACCTATAGTCTTTGATAACAACAGTATCAAAGCATTTAAGGGGGAACAGTGCCTCATAGTTTCCGTAATTCCAAGGTGCTGATCTGTAATCCTTATTTCTTTGATGAGCTGGCTACTAGTACCAGTACAATACAGCAATTGCACGGGACTTATTGTTCAAAGTGAAGGGTACTCGCTGTTCATGACTTCTTGGTTGCACAATGAAGTTTGCATCAGTATATCAGCATCTCATCAGCATATTATAAGAGACCGACATGTACATGTACAGGTGTGTATGGCACGGTGCGTAACTGCCCTTCTTGGACATATGTGAACACAAAATCAGTTTTCGAAATACAAATGTTTTGCTAGTTGAATCATGCATGTCATTAATTACTAAAACCTATAACATGTTCATGTATGCGGTAGCTCCTGGAGTATACTTTACTACCCCCTTTCCCCACCCACACAAGAACTCCCCCCTCCCCATGAACTTCTACAGTACATTGGCCCAATGGATCTGAGGATCTTAATCATGGAATGATGGATCAGCCAAAGCAAGTTGAAATGAATGTCCTGAACCTGCTTTATGAGTAAATAAGACGTAACTGACATATACATGTACATGTGTGTACCTCCATCGTATCTGTAGTGATACTGTCCAAGATGGAAAAATAGACAACATGCATATTTGCTTGGTCAGAGTGCTACTGTTGATAGCTACATATGGGGTAATACACTCATGCATATATGTACTGGTACTGGTACGTGTACATGTACGGTAAATGTGCCTCAGTCATGGTGCACTGCCTCAGTACATTGCATTGATTGATCCCTGAAACCCCCCCCCCCCAGGCACTTACCTGCCAATCAAATCCAGTAAAGTGTGTGTATGCAAACACCAGTACATGTAAATGGACGTGTGGACATGCATTTTGCTGATAAGGCTGAAGTTGCTTGCAAAACTCTACTCAGTGGTTGGTACATCCAACTCTGTTTGATTTGGAGAGGGGGGTCCAAGTAGACCCTGTTTTCCAGGGCAGCAGAATTCGTGCTTTTGGGGATTTCTGTCAGTTTGAACACAGAGAGATGAAAACTCATCCTTGGGTGGAAGGTGGAATCTAAAAAGCGGCCAGTTTTAGAAAAACATCTTCAGGCCTGTTGGATCTGAAGAACTCAGTGGTTGGAATTTGTCTGTTAAGGTTTCGTTGAATGCACGTATTTAAAAAAAAAAATAAAAGCATGCTTTTACATCAAACTCTAGGTCTTTAAAACTGTGGATTCTTTGCACTAGAATATATAATGCCATAGAAAGTGATCCTTGTTCAAAAGCATCAAACTGTTTCCTCTCTGTAGTCCTTATAATTTGCCACTCACATTCATAATGTAGAGGTACATGTACATGTATTTACATTGTATGCGTCATGATGAATTAAAGTGTTGGATGCCTTGAAGTTAATGTCATAGATGCCAAGAAGTGATTTACAGCTCTCTCCTCAGGGAGTGAAATTGAAAATGCAAATAAAGTATTAGGTAAGGGTATTTCAACACCATTTGCATCGATGGGCACGTTCCTGACGTGCATAGTGTGCGTCCTGACATTGCACATGCATGAAGTTGGTCGTGCATTCCCTGTATTGTCTGTGGGCAGAGCGTGACTTTGACACTTGCAAACCAGTCTGGATGGGCTCCTTCCACTTTGCTCTCTATGGATTGCCATACAACATTACATGTAATAAGCTATGGTAAATGTTGTTTTGGCAACAATATCGCCAGCTTTTTTCCCCATAGATTATGCCATTGCTGCAGCCCCTCCAAACCTGTTCTGCATTTGCCAATTAGTACATTGGCTGGCTGTAACTGGCATGTGACAAAATGGTTGGCAGCCATGTTAGTCAGGAGTTATATACGTAAATATTGCACACACTAGTAAAAACAGATGGGAGAATAAGGTACTATACGTTTGGACTTAGTACATGTAGTACTGGCGTGGATTTTTCAGCCAAAGTAAAGAAACACAGAAAGTATTGACACTGCGGAACTTGACATTTTTGAGGCCAAAATCAATTTTTTTGTTTTCTTTTGAGGGGGAGGACAAATAATACCGGTATGATAGGTTCAAAATATATGTACAAAGCCAGAACATCACTTAAGTCCATTCAGAAATGGAATTTCTAACTTTCTGGAAATTCATTACACTCTAGCATTAGTCTTCAGTTTCATTGGATTCCTCACATGGCCCATTAGTTGTCAGCTATCACCTCTGTGTTCTGACAAATCCCATAGCCAATTCATCAAAATAGTGGTCTGTTGTACTGTCCAAAAAGCCTGCCTTGAAATTTCTCAGCTACAGTTGTCAGATCATTTGCCACACAATGTCATCAGTATCCCTTTCTGCTCTCAGTCGAAAGGAGTCAAGCCAGAGGTGTACAGTAAAGACGGGAGTGTGATTTGTGGCAAACAATGGAGACCCATTCATCCGATGCCGTTCAGTTTCCCACCGAGCTGGCAAACATGTTATCCCAGGGTCTCAAAGACTTCATTCCGAATTCCCATCGTGGCTGGGGCAAACGCAGAGTTCTCTGCTCAATAACATTGCTGTTTACAATAATATGGGACAGAAGCCCCATGGGAAAAGCTTTGTGGTCAATCTGGGTTTATGGAACATGCATATAAAGCATTTCATTTTGAATTGTTCTCTCCCCAACATTCTACTCATGTCCAGTCCACTTTCCAGTTCACATATCATTTGTCCAACATACCGGTATCTTTTGACACCTCCACAACATATTGATAAACTTGCTGGACAAGGTGCAGCAGACATCAACTCTGCCTTGTGTGTTTTCTTTCTTATTTCCTTCGTCTTGTTACTCCAGACATGATATATATTTTAAAAAACTGCGAACACAGTAAAAATGAGGAAAAAAATCTCACTATTCTCCAACTTTACTACCACTGCCACATTTAACTGAGGCCCTCATCAATCCACTCACTTCTTGACAATTTTCTAGACAGCAGTTGGTAATGGTATTGTACACAAGGAGGGGAAAAAAGCAAGAAACAACAGTCCTCCTCTTGAAAAGTGCTATTAACTTGGGCCCCTGACCATTTATTTTTCTCCATCCAATCAAATTACTGAGCACTTGATGCAATAACAACCTCAGCCATGTTTTGACAGCGTAGTTGTAAATATCCCCCCCCCTGCTTGATAAGGATCACACTTGCTGTACAAGTAGGGGGCAGTGACCTGCACCCTTCTTGTGGGAACAAGCTATGTTTGGAGTTTAAAAAGTTGGCCTTGATGGACGCAGACTGCTGTCAGTGAAGATCAGTATGAAAGGATGGCTTCTGGCAATCTGTTGAAATTGATAAGGAAATTAACAGTTTTTGTGTGATAAGGGATGACCGTTAAACCTTTCTTATATCATTGTTCCAATCGGTGTCATGCAAAGCTACTACATGTGGTATATATTTTCTGGTAGCCTTCCTTTTTATTAATTTGGGGGTAAGTTTACTCTGTTCGTTTTTTTAAGTTACTAAATCTTTCTTGAATCAATTCAATTTGCTTTTTATTGCTAGAAGAGTGCCACCTACTCAGAATTGTCTAAATCAAATGGCACTGTGAACCAGCCTTCTTGTCAACATGGGGAAAAATGTGTAACACTGGTTGCAGGAACCTTCTTGAGTTTGTCATATTTCAACTGCACTCAAATCATACAAATGGTGCAGGGCTTGTACCGATACTCAGGAAAACATGGAGAGCATTTAGAATTATTACAGTGGCTAGGTGGCGCAGTTATCTGTTCCAGACCAGGGGTTGGACTTTGGCCCTTTCTGGATTGGGTAGACTCTAATTGGCCTAGATTCTGAACCGTAAATGTAGGCCAACATTTAAATGTCCAGGATACGTGCACTGTTGTGCAGAATTACCAAGGGGTTTTGGTTTGTCAACGGCAACAGAAGGATTTTCAAAGTGGGGGTGCCAGTTGTGAACCATCAGGCATCGGCCATTAATAGACCAATCTATTGAGCCACACCCCATTTTAGGATCTGCAAAAAGTGGGAGGGAGCCATGCCCTCCCCCCAGCCCTCCCTCCTGACGAAAAAGTGGGAGGAGCCATTTTCCCCTGGCATCCCCCCCATCCACTGCCATGGGATCTGCACAGGATTGAGATGGGTAGAGCTGCACGTTAATTGGGACTGGATGCGGCTTGGGAAGTTCAAGGAATGCGCCATTGGGTCCTTGCACCACATATTGATTGGATGGTTTCTCAAGACTCCTTGAAGTTGGTAATAGGGAGTTTAACAGGGTAAATGTGTTGAAGTAGATGTTCAGGTTAGTCACTGATGCCCGCAAGTAGAGGTTTCCCCCCTCTTCATTGTTCATTGTTTTAGTACCAGACTTAAACCTGTCCAATGTGACAACATCTGGTTTGTTTCAGAGGTTTTCTCATCAGTCTTATTTCCTTATTTTCACTTCCACCTCTCCTCAAAAAACATTAAAAAGCGGAAGCCATAAAATTTCAGAAATATTTATTACCTAAATGGGTAAGTGTCATTTCACTGTTCTAGAACTCTCCCCTGTGCATGCTTTATGTTTTGGCAAGGAGTAATGGAAGTGCTTAATGGTAACCTTGTGTACATATGTGGGTGTCCTTGGCTTGGGACAAGGTATTCTACTCTGTCTGGCTCAGGAGGTGGTCATGTGGTCAGGGTTGGGGAGAAGGGAAGTGTTGTTATGTCTGGGTCTGTGGTATTTCACCCTTTCTACATGTTGTGACAGAGTCTCTCGGTCTCACCATGTGGGAGGGGCCCTGTACTTTCCTGGTACTTCTTTAAATGTGCTGTGTATGCTCATACATGTACACTGTACATGTATGTACATGTAGGCCTCCATGTACCACCCACAAACAACATTAGCACCGTACAAGGCATAGGCCCGCTTGGGATGGTTGGATTGAAGTGCTGTGAGCAGTATGCAGTAGCAGCTTACATTGTTTTGCAAGTGCAGCCTCTGTTTGGTACCAGTGTGACACTGTGCAAAAGAGTTACTCAGTATATCATGGTGTTAGATTTGGTTTTAGTCAACCATTTTCTTCAGTTCTTGAAAATTCTTGGTTGGGCATTGAGACTCGAAATCACAGTTTGTATGAAAGTGCATCCAACAATTCTATTGCATGGATTCATTAAAAGTTATACAGCAGAATTGTAAGTTGAGAAATCATCATGCCAACTTAGAAAATAAGTCAGAATATCAACCACAATGGGCATGTACGATAAAGGTTTGTCCAACAGTGGCACTGTGAACCTGTAAAAGGACATGCAACAGTGGACCAACGTTGGTGGTTGAATGAAAAAATTGCTGATTCAGAAAGAACTTTAATGAAAAAAAAAATCATTGCTTTCCAACAAGCCCCCAAGTTACATCTATGTACATGCACGTTGCACGTGTAGATTTGAATGATCATCTGTGCCATTTGTCAGAGTTCACTAGACTCGTTTCACCTGCTTTCTCGTGATAAAGAAGCTGGATCAGAAACATTTTTCAGTTTGCGACTGGAGATGATGTACACGCTTTGGCCATGATCCCATGCAGAAAGGCACAGTAAGGTCATTCTGTAAATTCAGGGTCCAGTTGTTGGTGCCACCGTCACATCTGTCGTATTATTTGAAAGTTTGGAACACGTTTTTTAAATTTCCAAAATTGATTGTATAAGCACATTACCTACCGGTACCAACAAAGAACAATAGTTTAATAATTTTAACGATTTCTTCCTGTCAAATTACACAGGCCAGGCGTAACAGGAACACAAGATGTCCCACTTTTGGGCCCAGTGTTTATAGATTAACCCAATATTTTGATGTGTACATGGGTTTGATATGTAGACATTTTTTATATGTATCATGATACAATGTACTAGTCATCGACCATGTGCTTCCAAGTATGCACTTGACTGTAGGTACATTGTTTACAGGTTCAGAGGGTTTGGTATGTGTGCACAGCATGTCACCCAGAACAGGCCTCATTTGCCTTTAAAAGTAAACAGAGGCACTTGATATACCGAGCTTTGAGGAATGCACTCAAATCACATGGATCAATGGAAAGACCTACAGTGCAACCCGTACATGTACATAATTATATGCTATTAGTGCAGCACTGAAGCTTTATGAACAATAAAAACAATGAGAACAGGATATAGTCAAATTGGAATCATGAACCGTGTGAAGTGTAAAGATGGAAGTGTCAGAAATTTATTTTGAGGTTTCATCTCCATGTGGCAATAAAAATATTACAGCCATGTATGCCCAGTCTCTGGTGTACATGTTACTGGCCAATTTTTGAGAAATGATCTTCAGTGTACATGTGTGCATTAAGACTACACAGGTAGTGAATTTCACTTCATATGATTAATGACTGTCTGCATGGAAAGACTTTGTACTGTAAAAGTTCCGAAAATGACCGAATATTTTTGCCTGAGTACCAGCACTATTGCAGCAAATGCAATGGCAGCAGTTCAGTGTTGACCAAGCGTGATTCAGCAGTTTTCAGGCTTTGTACGGTAACTTCAGCTTTCTTGGTTAGGCAAATACATGTATTTCTGTTTGATAGAACATTAAACACTTTCTGTCCTGTTGTAAATATTACCCAACGTCATTCCACACATTTTAGAAATTGAATTTGATCTTGCCAAATTCCCAACACCCTGGTGTGCATACATGTACATGTGCATACCGGTTCGTGTCCTGCAATGCTGGCATTCAACATGAATACCAAATTAAACCAGACAGAGCACACCTAACTAAATTTGGGTTGAAACATGAGCAGGGTGCGTTTCCATTCAAGTGCGGCCCACAAATGTGTGTGTAACCTAAATCTTTGAACGTCAAACACACCTGCAATTATGTTGTCTGCGTTCTGTGTAGGGTTCGGTGGAGGTGTATGGTACACATGTTTGTGCAGACCAGATACTTTTCCCTTCCCTGTTTATTTGTGATTCGGCAGTCTCGTGCAGCAGATATAGATTACAATGCATTTCTGTCATTTGTTACCTTGCTGTTGTATGTATGCGAGCTGGACCAACAATAGTCACCTGCCTTGTCAGGCATTTATGAGAGAGTGAACCATTCATGTTGTGTTTGAAATGTTGCTCTGATTAGATGGAATATTGTGACTTACATGTGCACTCTTCACTAAAAAGGACGTCTTACATGTATGTCAAGATGGCATTGGCATAATGACTGCAGTGTATTTTTATTTATTGACTTCAGGTTCACTTGCCGATTTTCTGATTTTGTCCAAGTGTTCAACCACCTTTTTTTATCATTTAAGCTTTCCTCCTTGGGCATTTTTAAAGGAGTTACTACTAAAGCTTTTCAAAAAAATTACCTTTTTTGTTGCCCCTTAACCCTGCATCTTTGCACAAAGTTTGTAATTTTTAAAAACAATAGATGTTTTTAAAAACAATAGATCAAATCTTTCCTAAGAGATGTCCCAAATGTTCTCTTGTCTTCCCGAAAGTTTCTTAATTATTATTTATTGTGATTGTTTCCAGGTTAGTTTGTCTTCTTTTTTCCCTCTCAGCTTGTCTGTCACATTGATTGACACCAAGCTTGTGGCATCCAGTTCTTTTAGTGGGCACATTTCACTACTGCATTGTGTTTGTTCCTTAAATTGAGACTTCCTTTCACCAGCAGAAACCCACATCACAAATGACCGGGTTTTATTCACCAATTATTATTCTACGAACTGGTTACGGTGTATAGAGGTTTATTTGACTAAAGACAGAAATGAAAAGGCTACTTCCAAGTGTAACCTTGATATGATAGTTGAATGGATTGAACGGCATTCCAGACATTTAGGCCAAAGCCGATTTTTTTGGCATTTATTGATTAAACCGGATGGCCCTGTGCCATGGAGCTGATGCTGACTAATAATGGCAACAGAAGGAAATCCTTGATCTGGAATGGGCACAATGGCCAGTGGTTTTTACCCACTGAGGATTAGTTTTGAGAACTTTGAGGATTAGTGAGAAAAACTTCATTGTTCAAATGATGGATGATATCTTAATTGTTGGGCACATGCATTGTACGGTTCACAGAAAACTTCTGAGTGATTTTGAGCACACATTGGAAACTCAATTTCATTATGAAAACACATGACAGAATATATTTGCTAGCGCTCTGCCTGAGTGCACTTCATTGATGAAATATTTTTGTGGGTAGTTTTTCAGAGGTTTTATGTCTTGTTTGGTTTGAAATTCATCAAGAATTGACTACATGTCATTTTGATAGCCCACATACATGTACATGTATGTGACTTACAGTGGAAATCCCAAGAATGTACCGCCTCAGGTGTCTATGTCTTCTACATGTAGATGCCAGTAACTGATGCATTTGTCATTCCTGAGATCCATGTATGTGGGAACCATGCAACAAACCTACGCGTAAGTGCATTCACTTTACTGTGTGACTGCTTGCATTTGATTTGAAAATGGTAACAATACTTTTGTTAGATTCCTTCAAAAACCCCAGCTCTATCCTGACTAAGGTATTTTTGTTTTTTTTTTTTTCTGGTTTTGATTTTTTCATTGTTCGTATTCCCTTTTGTAGCAAATTACATTGAAATTGACATGTTTTTTTCGTGTACATGCTCATATCAGCCTGTCCAACTTTGATAAATAGCCTTCCTTCAGTATGCTACCCCACCGATCGAAAATATTGTGCTGCCGGTACATTCAAAGTTGTAAAGGTTATTGCGGTGTTTCATATGTCTACAATTGTCATTGTTCATTTGTATTTTGTAGCAGTCTGGGCTTTTCTTCACTACTGGAATTTTGTAGTTCCCTTCATGCCTGTCCTCAATTTATTGTCAGGAAAAGAAAGTCCATGTTTTCTCTGCCAATTCCTTTCAGATTCTTCAAAACCCTGTCTTGACATACAATACCATGTCAACCGTTCTCCAGCCACGTCAAAACTGCAAATTCAACAATTTATTTTGTTTCTTCGTCTGGCAAACAGTACCTACATTTCACTTGGCAACGGAAAGGGAAAAAAACGAAAAATAAACACTTTCCAAAAAAGCCAAGCCCTTTGGATATTATTGCTCTTGATGGTCATCCCACTCAGCAGAAATAGGAAGTGTTTTGAAAATATTCTCAATTGCCCCAGGGATGCAGACCAGGGAATTCTCTCTCTCGGTTCAATATTGCTGATGCTATCGCCTTTGATTTGGCAATATAAACTCTCAATATATTCATTGGTTGTTTCTGTGATGGTTTGAATATCAAAGGGCTACCCCCCTCTGAGCTACAGGAAGGTATGCCTGAAGTTGTGAGGGTTGGACTAATAATGGGAACTGTACAGTAGCGGTTGATTTTAGTAGAAAGACAGGGGATTTATGAGGACTGAAGGCATGTGAGTAGTTTCAGTCGGGTTCTGGGCATGTTCGATAGATGCCCGGTGCACATTAAGTTTGTGGTACATGGCGGAGAAATTTGCACATGAGGTGATATAATTTGTGTGCATGCATTTTGGAGGCTTGGATGGGGGGGGGGCAGTGTGGGACCACATGCCAGTGCTGAAGTTTGTCAAACAAGAGAATGGGGGCAAGAAGACCTTATGTGACATCCTTCTTGCGGTGTTCCCTTGTTTAAAAAAAGAAATCCCACTTCTATAAGACTGTGAGCACTGAAGTCTCAGTTAATTCACTACTGGCAGAAAGTTTCTTTCAGAAATGTACAGTTTCATGAGTTTACGTCAACTTTTTTTAAAAACAGTTTGTCTTTTAGTACAGTGGTTGTACATGTACATGGGCAAGTCATCAAATACATATTTAATACAAAAGAAAAGTTACAAGGCCGTACAAATAAACATGCCGTATGACCGCCTACAAACGTCTAAACTGAATAAAACTTGAAACTACCAGTCCTAGAATCGCATGTACACATGTACATGTATTAGTCTGCAGAACAAGCAACGATCGACTGTCCAATAAAATCTCAATGACGGCAAAAACCTTCAAGTACTGTACAAGTACTGCGCCTGTACATGACCCTCCAACACCCAAAAGTTGTCTTTTACTGATAGATGTATATTTGTGTAAAAGGCGCCCATAAAGTGATGCTGTAAGCTGATAAAGGCTTCCTATAATTCCAGTATCAATGTTTGTATTTCGGGCTGACAAGAATTCCAAAGTACTCCACACAGGAAGTAGGTTTACCGCATATTGAAACGGGCTTATTATGACACGGAGCCCGGGGAAACAATGGCATTTCAATGATTCCACTCCTGGAGTTGACATTGTGGTAACTCTGTCTGACCCCATTCTCAAAACGCATCGCTGGAAAGATTTCTTTTGGCACGTGGTCATGAGAGGCTGTTCGTTCGTTTTGGTTCTACTCTGAATAAGAGTAGACACGGTGGCATAGTGTGTAAGGAGACATTGACATTTATATTACTTTCTTCTCCTTCTGGAAGCTGATGGTGTTTACGTTGTGAAGTTAATACTGATTTCTCCAGTCAGGAAAAGGTAGGTCTAATGTGTTGTTTTCTGGCGTGTATGGTACTTGCCAAATCTGCTTTCACAGTGGTGTTTTTTTTAAATCCCGTGTCTGAATGGATGTGAAAGTCCTCCACAATGGGGAACAGGTGTGAAGGGAAACGTGGCATTCAGCTGCACAGTTTATTGATTCCATTTGATCTACTGTATCATGAATCTCTACATGTTTTGTACACAGTGCCCTCGTGGGCCACAATGCACCAGACACTCAGTGAATGATACAGCCTTTCAAGCAGGTGGTGTAGGTAGGCCTACTTATCATTGTGAAGTCCCATTCTGAGGAAAGTCAGGAACTATTACTGTTCAAGAGAGGACCCACACCTGCATGCAGGTGTTCTAACTCTGTGGCTAATAAGAGGGCAGTTTCTTCAGTTCAAGTTCTGATCCTCATTTGGAAGAAAGAAAAGCCTGTTCATCCACATTGCTGAGCCCCTTGTGCCATTTCTAGGCTAATGGGATCACTGCTTGCCAGGAAGGGCCGCATACATCAAATGTTCTGGAGGTTGTTAAACTTCACTTCTGTTTGGTAGGTGTTCTGTAGCCACAAAAATGTGAAATATTTTTCTGCAGTCACACACATAAGTTGAAGACTAGTTTTCATCATAAAAACTTTGGATAAGTTGTCAGACCTCAATCAAGTCTGGTCCATTGCCTTCTTGCATGCTTTAGGAGTCTTTTTTCAAGCTTGTAAGATACATGTATTTGGGTGGGGGGTTGAATTGAAAAAGATTGGCTTGCAACACATGGCAAACACTTATGTGAGGTAACATGGACTAGGGACATACATGTATGTGTAGTGTTGAGAAGGAACAGGTTATTCAGATCCCATGCAAGGGGCTAGCAGTGACAGGGCATACAGGTACAGGATGAATAAACTCCAAGGTCACTGCACCCCAAAGGGAAAAAAATTGCCAAAAATCTCTTTGTCTTACATGTAAACAAATTCAGTTTGACCGCTTGTAATTGAAATTTGATATCAAAAAAGACAGGACAGTGGAACTCCCAAAGGCATTTGATTTGTATTGTCGAGTTATTAAAAATCAATCAATAATAATAATAATAAAATGACAGGCATCCACTGGTTTTGGGGTATACTTCATGTTGGTCGTCTTCTTTTCCAAGCAATACCGCTCAAAGTGTGCAGTATTAAAAGCGTTGGGCCCAAATACTGGTACCTGCACTGAAAACCACTTTTATTTCTATTGGTATTGCAGTGTGTAAACAGTCTCAGAGTAGTGTGGCCTTCTAAAGCTCCATTGATGACTCTAAAACCAAATAGATTAGCCGGCACCCAGTAGCCACATCATGTACCAGCATTTTATGACAGGGCAGGACGGCATTGAATCCTCCTTTCCATTAACAGTCAAGTGAAGGCCAAGGTTCCCCCCACTAATCCCAGCAGTTTGGCCAGTGGGATTGTTCCATCCTCCATTACTCATGTTAATGTTGGCCCACTTGGACCACCGCCAAGAACATTAACCTGCGGATGAATAGAGAAGAATGAATAGAATCCAGACAGTGTGGACCCGTGCTTTTTTTTGGGGGGGGGGCTTTTCTCTACTCCTTTCTATTGGGGGTGGTCGTGCTCTTTGGAGTGGTGGGATATTAATGAGGAAACCTTTGGTCTAACCTGCTGGTTATGGCCCTCTCCCACTCCACTCCCTCAGTTGGAGCGACACAGACACACATCGTAGGAGAATTACTCACCCACTTTTGGATGGTTGGACCTGTTGCATGAGGTTAGTTGATCTCCAGTCTTTGCAGTTTGATCAACTTGACAGAACTTGACAGACGTGCATTTTAAGCTGATGGAAGGTGAGAATGACATTGACTTCAAGTTTGTGTGATTCACGGTGGTGATGATCTGACTGTGTCAGTGAATGTATGTATACTCCATTTAAATTGTCCAGCTGGACTCTTTACACAGTGTAACTTTGGAGGCAGGTTATTCTGACTTGTTGATTTGGTTCTTAGGGAAACTTAATTACAGGCTTTGCTGTTAGTGGAGGTACTTGCACAAGAGATTGGGGAACATATATCACATTCAAGTAAGGCACTTTTTATGGCTTAGCCCAACAAAATAGGACCAGATATTTGCCAGAGGTGCTTTTGAGTTGCATACATAAGACCTTTAAATACAAACTTACACTGTGGAAATCAGTAGAAACTGTCAACCAAATGTCCTTATTCTTCAGGATGTTGAACTTTGTAATACAGTGTACCGGATGTCAAACTGGAGAGTTTAGTATGCTTCAAAACATGGGACAAACTAGTGAAGAGGATTAAGTGTGAAAGATTACTTTGCTGGATCTGGTCACTTTTTATCTGCAGGATGTGGGTTTGCTTGGTGCTATTGATTTTTTTTATTTCACTGTACAAGTACCATCTTTCTGTGTGTTCAGCTCATCAGGAGATATTTAGTAGGTATTAAGAGTGGCTGGTGTTGTAAAACATTTCTTTATCCTCGCTGGTCGAGTGGTTAAGAGATTTGCACTAGTAAGTAGGAAGTCGTGGGTTCGAGTCCCACCCGAGTATGTCTGTGTTTTTTTGTTTTTTGGTTTTTTTTAAACAAGCCTTTGGGGGCAAACACTGAGTATACAGTGTTATAATACACGTCTGCCGGGCAGGGCAAAAATCCAAAATGAATTATCACTTCCCGGCGCAAATCCATCCTTGGCAATATTTCTGTATCCTGCTGGCATTCTGAGGTGTTTATTAAAATACCATCCTTATGGCAATTGCAATAAAACGGCAATAGTCATCTGAGTAATGAAGTATACTCATTGTTAATGAGCGTACATGAGATGGTACAATAAAATAAACGGTAATGCCTTCTACGATAAACTATGACTGGCATCCGTGCCAGTGCTGTTACTGCCAGTGTATCCTTCTAGTTTTGTCAACAGATTGTTTTATGGAGGTGCTGTTGCTTCTGCAAAGTGTTTTCGTTTTCCACCTCAGCGAGGACCCGTTGCGATTTGTATAATTCTGATCTCCCCCACACCCTATTCACAGAGACCTGCCATTGTGCCTGCCTCCTTGTGAAAACTTCCCCAGAGGTCTAAACAATGCCTGCCACCCTGGGCTCTCGAGGTCATTGTTGGGGCCCTCATGTTGTGAACTTTACAAAGGTGTTTTGGGTAAACAGTCTGAAGGCTGTCAACATGTACCTGGAGTGTTTTTTTTGGAGGGGGGGTACAGATCAGTAACTGTCTGGCATCTCCAGGAACAAAAGCCTGTCGTTACCCGAAAAGAGCAAGGTACAGTGTACAATCATTGTTCAGATTTTTCTGCAAGCCTTTTATGAAGAGGGATGCGTACAGGCAGGATAGATATGAACGACAACTGCTGTAACCGTCGTTGGTTTGGAACCATGGCAAAATCCCTGAGAAATTGTTGTCGGAGATTACAGGTTGGAAATTGTCTACCAGATACCTCAATGGGAGGATATGGACATCTGCAAGTGCTACATCATTGTCTGGCGCCACCAAGGTATAAAAGTTCTTTTGTGTGTGATAGTGGATTGATTGACTCGATCATTGGATGACTAATCTGTCTGGAAATGTCTAATTCCATTGTCAGCTGACCCATTTATGTGTAATTGACACACTAGTTTGACAGGCAGTTTTCTGAGAGCAGCGTTTGAAGTGCAGGGATTGTACAGTATCTTCATATACAGGTAGGGATATGTCTGCTGGTTGAACTTGACTGGAGTGCCTGCATATGAACTGATGGATAAACATGTGCGTGGGTTGACAGACAGAAGACAGAAATCATTTCCCTCTTCCCCCCCCCCAACACTGCAGAGAGTTCAGTGTTTGACAACGTGGATTGAATGGTCTGAGAGGCACATGCCCGTGTCCTCATTTTTCCAAAGTCATAAAAAGACACTACGGGTGCGTTTACTCAGAATAAGAGAACAGTTGGATTACTTCTTTGGTCTGTGCACTGTGGATGCTTGAGAAACTTGACAAACATTTGGGCATTGTAATCCATTTTATTAGTAGCTGGACACCTACATGTACCTCTGTTGTATTCTGTTGTCTCCCTTGAGATAGGTTGCCTTTGAGAGCACCAGGCTTTTAGAAGCAGTGCTACCACCCCCTAGGGGATGAGGATCATGAGGACTCTTTTCTGAAAACTATGAACAGTCCTTTTTTGAAAAGTATTTCTATTTTGCCCTGTGGGCCAAGGCCCTGATTTGCAACTGTTGAGTGTTGTGTTGGTTCATTCCAGAAAAAAAAAACTTTGAAAACTTTTTGGAGGAATTTGCCTAAAAGTGCAGGTAGATGATGTATGTTGGCCGGCATTCTGCTAGATTTCCAGAAGCAGTTTTCCAATGTCTGTCAGGGTATGAACTCAACAGCTGATTCCTGTATAATTTCATTTATGGAGAGCGACTGGAGACACAAAAAAAGCGTAATTTCAAACATGCACTGTAAAGAAGGTCAGTGCGCCTAGCGTACTCCCTCTGCCTTTTCAGGCAATTTCACAAGATTATGAGACAAGCAGAACATCACCCTGTGCGATTGTATACAGGTACATGTACATCTATTTGTTTGAGCCCCCTCATCACGCCTGTTAGAAAATATCCCCTTTGCAGTGCATTGCTGGCGGGAGGTTCATGCAGTTCAATGGAATGAACCCATATTTCAGCTTTTGGCAAGTGTAGAGCCCACGGTTTAATTATAAAAAGTGGACAAACCATCCAATAAAACTGCCACCGTTTTTTCTTTTTTTTTTGGAGGGCTTGACGTGTAGGGCTTAACCTCAATGCCTACAGCATCTGCTGAGACACACACAAATGAAATTGGAAACAGGAGCAGCACAAGTGAAGCTGTAAAGTTGGGAGTCAGGAGAAATAAATGTCAGACGGGGAATTGTCAATAAGGGATATATTGTCAGCTACAAAGGAAAATGAGTTTGTTTCCAGTACTAGGAACAGTTCAGACTAGACTATTTGTTGTCTTTTGTACAGAATAAATTTGATAGCGCATGCACATGTATGCAGTTGCCGGTGTGATGTGAGTGATATGTGTACCTTGGGACTGTCAGTGTTGATTACCGGTGATATTTGACTTAATTCTGATCAAACACATTAGCAGAGCCAATATTTGACTGTCTGATGAAATGACTTTAGCATCCATTTCACTTGTGTGAGTTTTTTTGGTAATGCTTTTAAATGTACAATGCAAATTACTGGCAGACTTGAGGCTTTGCAGTCACTGCTGAAAGGAGGGAACGATTACATTTTGGAAAGAAGCCAGAACAGGAAATATCCTTTTTTTCTTTTACTGGAGCAGGTTGATCTTTACTTTGTGACCGATTCTCACATTCTTGAAGAATTTGTGTGGACTTGAAATTAAAAAGCACAGCTCATACTACTTACTTTAGTTTTAAATGGAAAGTTTTTGAGGAAGACTTTTGTTTATTTTATTGATTTTTCCCCTGTAGACTTGATCCTCAGAATTATCCACACTAGCTGGCCATAATTGTACATTCCTGTTTGTTTTTTCTGCAGATACATCGCTTCGAGCCACACCGTCTTACCGCACAAACTGCCATAAGCAATTCATATAATCCAGGCCGAGCCATTATTACTGTCTGCCAGAGGAATAACACGGAACAGATACCGACCCCACCGCTAAGATGGGACAGCCACCATGTGGCCCGAATCACCCCCCTGACCAGAATGGACCAGTCTGGTGGCAATGCCATTGAGCCTCAGCCCCACCAACACCACCACCAGCACACAGCCAACGTGCCCGTAGCACCTGGACAAACTGTCGGCAACAATAGACGGCACGCAAAAAGTAAATCTCGGCCACGGTCTGGGGGTTCCCCGAGGGCCAGCCCGCGACACCGTCGGGAGACCAGGCAGAGCCTGCCTGCTATGCTTCACCGGAACGGGGAAGGGAACGGCAACTTCATTATCGTGGACAACGGACTACCAGTGCAGTCTCGGCTACACCCAAGCAACGGCAGTTGTTTGCCGGTCGTGATTATGCGGCATCACAGGGGGAGGCCTCCTCCGGGGAATCGTGTGTCGACGGCTTCCCAGACGTCCCTGGAGGGACCCGACAATATTGCATCCAGCGGGAATGTGGGTGCAAACACGGAGAGCATCAATGTGGGGGATAAAGTCATCGCTTCCATCCCATGCTCAGTCAGCCAGGAGGCAGCTTCCCGCTCCCTGCATCCAGCCGGGTTTCATAACACTAATGAGGGAACTGAAGCGGTTTACGATAACAACAACCCTGCCATTGACAAACCGGAGGGGGCCCCTGCAAAAACTGCATTGAGTCTGATAGACAGAAAAGCCAGCTCGTCGTCTGGCAGCGTGTCGGGACCCCCAACCAGCGTGCCTTCCCAGACCAAATCCAGCAGCAGCAACGAGCGGCTGACTGGCACCAGTAGCAGCCACACGAGTCGGGACTCTGCATCGGCCATTGGACGAAAGCAGAGGCGCCGGCATAGCCGTCACACTGCCGAACGCCGGCGAGTGTCGTCCTCGACAACTTGCAGTACATCCCCAACAGATTGCAGCTCTCGCTCCAGCACCAGCGGGAGCTTTGGAAGAGCCCGCCGATCTCGGAACAGGTACATTTCCACAAGTTCTTCCAGCGACAGTGAAGAGGACCAAAGACCTCCCCCGCCCAGGCGAGTCATCATCGCCAGGATGGCCAATGGTGGTGTTCGACACGAGATGCTGGACCCAAACAATGCTTATGGATATACTGGTGCTGTCCAGCGTGAACACGCACACAGGAGAAGCTCTGGCTCCTCCGCAAACACACCACCCAGGGGCAGACCCAAACACAAAAAGACAAATGGGGAGAGAGCTGGCTCTGTCGGCAGGAGAACCAACAGTTCCGGACCACCGGTGAGGTACGATCCACGGATGGTACAGAGTGCCATGCAAACCCACGTCATCCCAACTCCACTTGCTGTCTCATCTCCGATAGCACCACAGGAAACAAGCGAACAAGTTCACCTCAGGCAAAAACGACCAAACTCTCTTAACCTGCGCCTGAGCAGAAAGTCCCACCCGGCTGCCCAGCCAAGGCCAAGCCAACATGCAACAGTGACCTTTGTCGAGGAGAGCGACCCCTGGATTCACAGGGACACCGAAAGGACGTATGCATCAGTGGGTGTGCAAAGCATGCCAGAGCAGACCCAAACTGGCCAAGCTCTGCCGGCCAAGTCCATCCAGCCCCCAGCTGACGTCAACCCACCTCTGATTGGAAGCGCTGCCAGCGCTCCCACCCCATCCACCAATGTGGACCCCCTCCTAGTGCCTAAGCCCAAGCCCCGGCCCAAGTCCATGGTAGAGCTGAGTCAGGACACCAGTGTCATAGTCTCCAGCTTCCTGCGGCAGGCCGTCCACGGCCTGTCCCCAGCCATCAAGACCGTCCTGGAGGACATTCAAAGTGTCATCACCACGGATGAGCAGTACCTCGCTGAGGCCATGCAGAGCCACAGCATCCTGGATGAGTACATCGAGAAGTCAAACTCACTGGACAAGCTCCTCGAGGAGAAGAAGGGCACAGATTCTGAGCTTCCTGATCCCAAAGTCTCACCCCCAATGCCCAGCCCCGTCAGCTGCAAGAAGCTCTTGAGGGAAACCCTTGAAGAAAAATGTGGCATAGAGGGCAGTGGTATCCTCCCCATTCCCGATACCAAGCTCCAGAACCGCCCTGACAAAGACCTCATGGGGATCAACAGCGGCAAACACGAAGCCGTGCTGCAAGATTGTCTGGTCAAAACACTAGAAAGTGCTAGGGAAACAGTCCTTTAACAGTTGTGTCTTGTACAAAATATACATGATTGTATGAGAAATGACTCAAAAGCCTTGCCTGCTGGTACTCTGCACAGCCTGGTTTCCAAGCAAAACATTGTAAGAAATGGTATGATGTCATGCCTTTAACTGCCAAAGAGCGACCACTGAATTGCAGTGGGTTTATACCACAGCACAAACCGTATTATTTGTTGTTTGTTAATGTTTTTCAACCTGAGGAGATACAATGCTTGCCGAGGAGCTAATTCATTTCTTTTTCCATGGACTTCTCTTCCCAAACTCTTTGCAATTCTCTGGTACACTAAAATTGTCAGAGCAGTTGTCAGAGCTGAACGTTAGGAGCAGTAACAAAAAATTTGTGCTCTTTTGAAACATCACTTGTATAACACTTCACAGAATGGACCAGAGGATTAACATTCTGGGGATGAAGAGTCATTTTGGAAGCGTGATAAATTTTGCCATGGTATTTTGGATTTTGATCCAAGAATGGGAAGAAAAAGCAACGTAATCAAGGTCCGTTGTTTGTTCGTTTGTTTGTATTTGTTCTTTTTTACTTTGTCGTTTTTTGCTCAAGTAATGGTTGTACATCAGCTTCCACTTTCGCACTGCAGTCTTTGGTTTTCTGTTTTTGTTGAGTGGATGGCTTTGTTTCAACTAATTAAATAATCGTTCTCAAAATGAATTTCAAAATTCTGCTCACTCCAGGATAATATTCTCAAGCCCTGTGCGCGATTACCCAATGCATATTCCATTTGCGGAACAAATGTAAAACATAGCCAGTGGCTTCGGGTAAACTTCTGAAGGCCACTACCTATGCTTGGCTTGGCCTGGGGGAATGTGCATTGGTTAACCACTGATTTTGCAATGGAGATTGGGTCTGGACCGAGTCAGTCTGGAGCTTAATGGGGCACTTGTATGATCAAAAATGTCCACAGTCCGAAAGGAAGAGGCCTCTCTGCTGACTGACGACATCAGAAGAGGCCAGCATTGCTGTTTATCTCCAAGGCCTGACAACTAGCACTGTCTGAAGAAGTTGTGGACGAGGCAATGAAAACTTGCTGGCAGTGTGTGATTCATAAGTACATGTTTAAGATCATGTTTGTTGTTTTTGTTTGTTTGTTTTTTCCTGAGGGTGTACTGCCTTGTAAACACAGTTGTGCAAGCGTGGTGTACGCAGTGTGGACTTTCGCACTAAAAAGGTCCGCGTTATGTAAGGGTAAAAGATGTGTGGACTCACGCATGCCCGTACAGTGTTTTCCCCTCTCTTAAAAACTTCTTGAGAGGCATTTTGGGGTCAAGGTTTTCGGATGGCAAAATGAAAAGGAACACAGAAATTCAAAACTCCAGCTTGAAGGGGTTATCATAGTGGGTTCCAAACAAATATCTGATTGCCCAAAGCTGACTGTGAATGATACAGTGATGGCTTAAACCACATTTCTGCAGACTTTGAATTTCTTATTTAAAACTCTAATAATTAGTTTTAAACAGTCAAGAAAGTAACAAATATACAACAACATATCCCCCCCCAAAAAAAATTGATAATCGCCATGCGCCTCCTGCATCCCCAGAGTGAACTCGGTCATTAAATATGCTGCGGGCCTCTGCTCCAGAATGGTTTACAACTTCCTGGTGTCTCCCATCAACCGAGCAGAGGCATTTTGTCAAGCATTGACATGGTTTTATTAGAATATCAATATTTTATTGTGCAGCATGCTAAGTTCTTCCACTAGTTCTGTGTTATTTATGCATATTTTATTTTCTGCCCGCTACTGAGAGCGGGAGAGTTTTTCTTTAATGTACATGTATAACATTTATTTTTCTCCTTACTCGTGCAATAACTTGTTTTTTTTATACCAAGTCCCAGGTGTGTCTCGTCTTTTTTGGTGTTTTGGATAGAAATGTATTCTATGACATAAAATGTGAAGTTGAAGTTTATGCCATCCTGCCTAGGCTCCAGCATTACCTTCTATCATGCATGAAAATGTTGACATTTTAAGTGAAAGGTCTGTGGCAGCGCCTTGCAACGATATCTCTCTTGTGAGTATGTGTGGTTCAGAATTGAGGAATCCTCCGGTTCTTTGCTGAACTCCGCATTCTCACAAAAGAGATATCGTTGCACGGTTCTACCACCGACCTTTTACTTAAACTTGTCACTCTCACCATGAAGAGCTTCAAAGCTCAGTGCATGTAGTGGACATTTTCGTTGGATATGAGGTGCAGACAGTTAAACCAGGCACCGTCTGACATATTTGTTCCCTGACATGTATTAGGAACGTTTGTGACAACAACATGTTTGCATTTGCAGGGTCACAAATCGGGTCTTGAGCTGTACTTGACCGTAGAAATGTATCTCATTAACTCAGTTTTGGCCTTCAGTTTTAAGAAGGCCTCAGTCCAGGGCAGTTGTACTGTCCATTTGGATGTTTTGGGGTTTATCATGTGCAAGTCAACCTTTCTTAAAGTGTTAGATATCATATGTAAAACAAGTGTGTTTTTGTCTTTTTAGCAACGAAAGTTTTGAAAACAAAATGCCTACCCGAATAATGCAGATTCATAACCCTTTTTCTACTTCCAAGGTATTTATAATATGCCTATTTAACACTTTATGGATCCATCAAATGGATTTATCAAATGTCATTAAAATAGTTGGCTTCAGTTTAAAGTCTTTTGCAAAGGTTGGGGTGGTATCACTCAGTGAAGACACAGCTGACACCCCTGGGTATGTCTCTGCCACAAACACTTTCAATACGTGCATGGGCCATGTATGAACCCTCGGGTTCATGTTTGACGGCAGCCTTGTGCTCCAGGTCTAGTTCCTGATGTTAGAAACTGTGGCTCAAAGTCTGTGTGCCCTCTCATTGAGGACCATCGGACTGTATGCAGCTGTGGATCTGAGCATTTCTGTTTTGGTCAGTCTGGGTTTGGGTACCGGGGGTGCGAATGAAGCCAATAGCATCATGGAAGCTGAGATTTCAGGGATGGCGTTGGTCAGCATTCCACCATTTTATGCTTCACCAAATTCCTGCTAAGCAGGATTATCATCTGTGGTAATTCTCAACGCTCTGATACTGTGGACATAAAATCAAATTGTTGGTAGAAACCACAAATAATGAAATATAGACCGTCTCTCACAGGCAGAGGGATAGAGAGAGGGTTAAGGGTAGCATCCAGTGGACTGTCTCCCTCAGTACTAAAAATAAATGAGCACGCAAACCAAATTAACTCAACTTCTGATGCAGTAAATAGTTTCGGTTATTTTCTCTAGGCATTTCTGCTTGCTCCACTTTGATATAGTTTCCAGTGATTATTTTTCTGAATTTTCAGACCTCTCTGAGAATTACTATGGTTCTTTTTCTGACTACCCAGGGGTGTTTGGGTATTTGGGTATTTGAGAATGCTTGCAAAGTCAAAACAACAAACAGAACCAAAAGGCGGTTGGATGTTTGCCCCCCAAAAAATAAATTGGTAGAATGTTCAGCTTTTGACCAACAACCAAACACAGTGCATTTGTTGCAGCCATCAAAATGCAGTGCAGATAATGTGTACATCTGGTATATCAAATATCCCTATGGAGTCGCCACCCAGAGTAGAACCCATTTCTGAGAGAGGGTGCACATTTGACTTTTGTCATAAGAGGTTAGCATTTTTCATGGGGGGGTGTCTCAATCTGCTCCTGTATACTGTTTGGTAATTTGTCTAATGGAGGCATCCGGTCAAAAAGGTACAGTAGTTCTAGTGCGCTTCATGGGCACTTGGGCAGTGCAGCATTTCTTTGAGGTGTCTTTAGAATGTTCCCATGGATAGTAGTGCAGTCAAATTCAAACAGTGTATAGACAATCTGTAACCAGACCAAATATTGATTGATATGCAATGATTCTTTTTCTAAAACTCTATTAAATTCAATGCAATGAAATGATCTTTTATCTATTGATACTGATGTATTTGAATTCAAAGAACAAGTTTGCGTGCCAACTTTTGTCCCATTGAAGTCCAAAGAGTTAGTAGTTAGTCTCTTGATACCAATATGCTTAAAGGGACCACGTTATCAAAATATTTTCTTAAAATCCTTGAAATTGTACCTTTTTTGTCAATTAACCTTGTTTTTGTTTTGCCACTTTTTTCAGTGTTTTGGGGCCACTTTGGTTTTATGCTAAAATGGATTTCCATATTCATGAGCAGAACTATGATGTAATCTAAGGCACTTAACCTCAATGCTGTATTGAATTTTGCACAAAAGATTGCTAGATTTTTTATACTTTACTATTCACGATTTCCATTTACTTCACTATTCAAGATTTCCATTTACGTAGACAATTTATTGTTGTATAAGTATATGACGATAAACAATCAAGCAACTTTTTCCTCAAAAATATTTCAAAAAGCAATTTGGGGTTCAAAATTTAAAAACGAAAACATGGACACTGAATAGTGTCTTCCTGGATTGACATCACAGTGCCCTCACATGTTTGGAAAAGCTTAGTCATTTTTGATTGTTTAAACAAGTGCTCTTTGCAGTTTAAATCCAAAAGGATTTCAAACAGATTTCCTACATTGGAGAAGAGTTTAACCATGCACGAAAGGTGAGTCTAAAAAAATCATCGTCTTGTTCCTTTAAGCATACTAGTTGATATGGGTTGGCACCCATACTTGTCCTTATATGTAACCCGTCATCACTTGGTATTTTTAGATGTATAAATACTCTGTATAAAAGTGAGATGAACATAAGTGTTATGTTGAATGTAAACACTTAAACTTTTCGTATGAACAAATTGATGATCAAGGTTTTTGTAATGATTTTTCCATCTCAGCACAATCTTCCAATAAACATTTCCCCGATAATTCAGGACAAGATCCAGGCATGGACATTACGTGAGAATAATGTAATATAAGTGTATGATTGAGAATCAAGATGTTTCTTATTTCCTCCCCGGATCCGGAACGGTGCATGCTTATAATATGTTGTAATAAAACTGTGGAGAGTGCAAATGATAATAAAAGAAAAGTGAAGTGACATAAGTTCATAGAATCATTGTCTTTTCACTTGGAGTTGATATGAAGTAACTTATTAAGCTCATTTGTAGCTGGCTGTAGACGAAAATTGTTCCTATGAGGGTTGAACAGTGTAAGTTTTAGTTGCTAGTTCCAGACGAGAGCGTTAAGAAAAGCTAGTGAACTGTTGTTGAATAGATGTACATTCCGTTTGGGGATCGACCTGATTAACCTCTTTCCCCTCAAGGTTTATTGACAGACGACCAGCAATTGGTGCTTGAAGTCCATCCCAATAATTTAGGCGATTCACAATAGTGTACTTCCACGAGTTTGCCACGAGTTTGCAATGCGTTGGCCAATCACAACGCAAGAAACTTCCACCCTTTCGAAACGCGCATTGGGCCGACAAATTTCGCGCATTGTGACTGGCCAACGCGTTACAAACTCTTGGAGGCACACTAATTGTGAATCGCACTTACTTGCCGAGTTTCGATGATCCACAGGTATATCGCTCCGAGCGGGACAAAAGAGGCGTGCTTTTTAATAAAATTAACAGCCTGTTGGTCCAAACTCACCACTCAGGCGCGGAAGTTTATGCACGGTTGACGTGGAAGCCTGTATGTAACTCGCGACGAATTTATTCTGGAATACATGTATATGGTCTTCGCGTGCACACCCAAAGTGTGCAAAAACCTGGTTGGAAAACTTCGTACCAGCCTGTCTTTTTTCGCCGTCTGGGGCGCACTTCACCTCATCGCTTTAGGACCTTTGGACGAGACAACCAACGTGAACGATCCCGCGCCAAGGTAGAAATATTAAGATCAGCGTAAAACGCGACGTGCATGCGTTACGCAGCGGAAATGCGTCTTTCCCTATTTACGTGTTGGCCTATGTTGCGTGTATGATGCGCCCATGCGTTTCAATTTCACCGACACCAAAATCGACACTATTAACATAACATACGTGTGCGTTGAGTTCGGCCGTCAAAATTGCTCCGGGAGCGAATTTGACGGACAGGCCTACGCAACGCTTGGCGCAAGTGTTGACGCGCATATGGAAAGGTGCCTTAGAATTAACAAAATCAAACCGATACGTCTAAAGTTATTCAAATGTTTTATACTTGAATTAACTTAATCTTGGAAAAAGGTAAACTATCCGCCCCGAGCTGAAGTGCACCCCCAATTGGCGAAAAGAAAGACAGGTGGTTACAAGCAGGTTCTTGCACGCGTTCTGCATGTACGCATGTCCGCAAAGACCATACATGCCGGAGTAAATTAGTTATGCGTACTCAGCGTGCTCCGCGTCAAACGCGCATGTACTTACGTGGTGAATACCAAAAAACCACACCCTTTTTGGTTCCGCTCGGGGTTGCCCTCACCCGACTGACCCAAAAGTCTTGGAATCTCTGGTTGGGTTTTGTTTTGTTTTGTTTAAGTTAAGGTTTGGCTTTTATTCTGCATTTCCTCAAGAAATGTCAGTTTAACGCATACGTGTAACGGATGACGCGTGGTTGTCGAAACCTAGACCTGACTTGGGGCATAACCGCTCACGATCTCCATTATAAGCCGGGGTAGTGGTGACTGACACCAGGACAGGCACGAGGATCACGTGATGGCTAAACGAACGCTCTTGTCTAAGTTTAACTTACACGTGTGAGCTAATCGAACACACCCATATAGACTGGATAAGACATCGTGTCCAAAATGCGTCCGGCGTATGCGTATTTTCAGGAGGGTAAATAACGAGTGTTGCGAATTTCGTTGTGTGTACTTTTAAATGGAGTTTTTCAGAAACCGGTTGAGGTTTCTGTGCTTCAATCGTCAGATTTCAAAGAAAAACTGAATTCTGCACTTGGAGTGGATAAATTTGGAAAGAATAATGGTCGACGTGTACGCAGCAGTGAATTACCGGAAATCAACGTCAAGTGTGGAAGAAGGAACAGAAGGAAATGTGAGTCGCACTTTTTTAGTTTCAAAAAGTTTCTTAAGTTGTACTTTATAATGCTTGATACAAAGCCCGATAAGCTAGATAGACTGTCTTAAATTTCTTACTAAGCCCATATAGGCTTAAAGTTCATGAGACTTCACTATCTCGAAGTTGGAACCGTCAAAAGTGGTTTCAAAACTGAATGACTAATTTCTCGTTTATTTTCCCCAAATTTCACTGGAAAAATCTCCACGACAGCCATAATTTGTGTTTGTCGGATCTAAAGACGCGCTGAACCCAAACTGAACCCGTCCATGTGACAGACGATGTGGTGTGGGCGACAGAATTCTTCTTTGGGGCAGAGATGAAACCAAAGTGAGAAGCGGAGTGCTGACTTTCTGTTGAATGAAGTTACAAACAAGGGAAATCAAAGTCAATGCAATGAAAGAAACATTGTCTACACAACAAAATTATTCGTTCTCAGTTAAAAACTGACTTTTTATGCCGGAAAGTAGTTGTTAAATGTAAATCTTCAAGTCATGTTGTGAACTCAACTTTTTAAGCTGATATATAAGCGTCTGTTTTAAAAATGTTAGGCCTAGTTTGGTCGCTCATTTAAAGCTGCGCTCACTTTGTGCTCACAGAGAAGATTCTCATACTTTGGTATGCTGCATGTCGGTTTTCAGTAAAAAAATTACTCAGTATATGAATGAATTTTATGTAGTATCGGTACAATTTTTCCTGAGAGTGTGTAAAATTAAAATCATTTCATTGATGATTTGTTTCAGTGTTGGCTCATCGAAACCAGACGGAAAAAACACATAGACAGTTTGGACATCATTTTCACTGACAAAACCTCTTGCATGTCCTGGTGGAATTCTCAAAGTTTTACACAATGAACAAATCTCGATTGAACCGATGCAAAGTGAAATATTGCTAAAGCGAGACCGTAAACAATTGGTGTAAAAAAATGAATTAAAAACAAACAGTAAACTTGATGACATAATTATCTCGCCAAGTCAACTTGCTTGTATTAGGAAGTCGACTTGATTACATAAATTATCTTGCCAAGTCGATAAAGGGAACTCTGGAAGCAGGCTTGGTGTCATAAAATATCGCGCGATGTCGACTTACTATAGTTAGCAAGTCGACTTAACTACATCATTTATCTCATTAAATCGACTAAATACGCTTTATAAGTCGACTTACTGAGATAAATTATCTCGGTATCTGGACAACTCGGATGGCACTCACAGAGCCCCGTAATATTTAATGCGAGTGGTCGTTCTTTCCATGCATTCTTCAATAAAACAAAACGGTACGCTGCGGTGTGCACAGTGTGTAGGATTGAAACCCCCCCCCCGTCGGTCCCATACTCCACCATGCAAAGGTTGTTACCCGTTTCTAATCAACAGAGGGCGCCAAACATCACGATTGGTGTTCTGGCAAGGGTGCAGCACACCAATTCTGGTGATAATTTCTGCCGAGGTTATTAGTATGAAAGTACCCCGTTTTTTAAAGAAAAAGTCTACTGTTTGACCGTAAAATTGCAGATTTTAATAACACAGGCCAGGATCAACTTCTTGATTTTGGGAGCTTCCATCTAGGGCACAGTTGATGGAATAAAGGTTTAAAATGGTCGTATTAAAGTGACCGAGAAAGTAGAGGGATGCTAGTTGAAAAAATGGCTGCTTGCAGACTTCAGAACTATCACTTTTCGGGGATGGGTTTGTTTTGTGTGAATAATTAAAACGTAAAGGGCTACCTCCACCAAAGTGAAAAGAAACTGAAAGGTTAAGAACAAGAAAAACAGCAAAAGTTGTGTGGTGTCGACTGCGCATTCAAGCGCACGCCCACGAACTCCAGAAATTCATAACGAATCGTAGTTACATACAGGCTTCCCTATAGGACTCCTCTGGGTTCCCGGCTCATCAATCATCCGCCCTGGCCTGCTCATACAATTAACCCAAAAAGGCTCGAGCCCGTGTGCTCTCGCCTATCGTATAAGATTATGAAAGGACTGTGGACTGGAATTCCATCCGAAAAGAACACATGTGGATAACTGGAAGTGAAAAGTACACGGTAGCCTACTTATCACACATAGGAGTCAGCCAAAAAAATGCATAATTTATTTTTACAACCAGTTTCTTGTATGTACTATTTGCCCCAAAGTTCACGCAACTCTCTTCTGTCAAAAAAAAAGAAAGAAAGAAAAGAGCCTCCGACAAATGGTATGTCATTCACATTTTGATCCATGAAGATATTCAGAAAGTCTCGGCCAAAATGGCTAAGATGTCATTATAAGCATGCCTTCCCCGGGTCCGACACTCTTCAGGGGCGCATCTAGGGGGCGTGGGGCGCACGCGCCCCCTTTTTTACCAAATAAATTAATAAAAGCAGAAGAAAAAGTGGGAGGGGGAAGACAAAAGAGGGAGGGACCTAATCCCATAAAAGTGATAAAGGCGTAAAAACGGTACCCAACCTCCCTAATTTTGCAGCCACGACCCTCAATTTTTTAGTTCACGCCTCCCCCCGGAAAACCCGGGATCCACCCCTGCTCGTCGCCAGCTCCCTGGAGCACAGACCGTGCAATGAGAGACAACCATAGAGCTGTGTACACTTTTTAAATATAGCGCTATGGAGACAACATTGTCCGTAAGCCGGATGCGCAGGGCCCATGTACGTAGTGAGACTTGGCTGAGATTGTAGAACAGGTACATGTTATTGGGGGGGGGGGCTATTTCCTTAGGGGCAAAATATTGGCCGTTTCTTCACATGACCTTTGTGGCCTTTCTGGGGGGCTAGATTTGGGGGCTTTTCAAATGCTTCCTTGAGAAAAACGAATGAAACCGATGCTAAAAAAAAAAAACTCGAACAAACAACTGCTAAAAAGCCTATCCCAGATATTCAACTGTGCATCTGTCTGCAGAACCTAGTTCCTTCCAAGCTTTGCTATCGGTCGTACTTAGAATTATATCCTGCATCAAGATCGATCACAACGCGGACAAAGCTTGAAACGAGTTTTTTTTTTTTTAAATTATCTACCATGTTTCGTCGAAAACTTTGCTTACCAGCAACTACCTGATAAAAAAATACGTGCATGTAACGTATTCAGTGTCATAATCTACGGTGGTTTTAAAGAGACATGGTAGGAAAAAAATATTGTCAGCAAACGTACTTTGTTGAGGGAACAACATAATTTGGTTGAGGGAACAACAAATGTTTTTGAGGAAACAATAAAGTTTGTTAAGGGAACAACAAAATTTTGTTGAGGAAAAAACAAAATTTTGTTGAGAGAACAATTCAGTCAATGCAGTCTAGTGCAGTCTACTAATTCAAGTAAGAATTTCTGGTCAGCTCATTAGCAGTTTCTTTTGAAAAAGGAGATTGTTTCCTCCCCCCCCCCGCAAAAAAATTGTGAGATTGTGTAAATGTTTGCCAGGAACAACTCCATGCTCTCTTTTATGTGAGAGCAGAATGGATAAAAAATACGGTTGAAAAATGGTCCTAAGTGCCCAAGAAAGTTGAGAGTTGCCCCTTGAAAGATGGCTGCAAACACTACTTCGGAAAAATCACTTTTGGGGGGGGGGTGATGTTGTTTGGTGGGAATAACTAAAAATGTAATCGGTCAACCCACAGAAAATTGGAAACAAACTGAAAGATTAGGGACTAGACAATAATTTGCTTTGTGTTTCAGAAACCTCAGGGATGTTAGTATGCATGTTATTGGGCTCAGAACAATGCCAATTTTACACTGTTTTCAATGGGGCTTGAATTTCATGGACTAAACCCTGGTCTCTTTGTGTTGTCCGCAATAGTGTCATTTCAGTGTCTATTTTCATAGAACAAAATTTGTTGTTCCCTCAACAAACTTTGTTGTTCCCTCAACAAGAATGGTTGTTCCCTCAACAAAATCTGTTGTTCCGTCAACAAAATTTGTTGTTCACTCAATAAAATTTGTTGTTCCCTCAACAAACTTGGTTGTTGCGTGAACAAAGTACATGTACGTTTGGCGACAATATTTTTTCCGACCATGTCCCTTTAAAAACCACTGCGCCGTAACAATCCCTGCGGAAACATTTTCAAGGAATTTTTCTCTCTTGGAATCACAGGTAAAAACTGAATGGTATATCCTGGCCACCGTACTATCGCTGGTAGCTTGATTTTTCCAATGAGTTTACTACCTCCGGTGTGGTTACCACATTTTGTACATGAAGCCTCATGTGTGTATGTGTACGTATGCACGTGTTGGTGAATCGCCGGCCGTACCGGCATTTTCATTCAACCTCTTGACATAAACGGGGCCCGCTAGACGGACCTTGTGCGATAGTGCAAGCATGGAGGTGGAAATAGATGGTGCATGTAAATAGAATGTAGTGAGTCACTGTTAAGTGTTTGAGGTGACCTCTTTGTTGTTTAGCAGTAACATAATGAGCTCATCGTCGACTTGAAAGCGAAATGATTTGCAGATTGCTTGTTTTGAGTGAACGCGGGAATCGATCAATTTTTTTTACATGTTGTTGAAGGGATAATTCAGGAGAATTCAGGTAAGACTTGTACTGCTAACTTTGTCATGCTAGTTTGTGTAACGTGTACCGAAACATGCTATGTCATGAGAGGGTAGGGCCTAGCTAATTAAATGTGTGTGGTAGCCTACGTCAGAAGTTCATCATTAAGTCGTCACTAATTTTCCCATGCAGTGGTCTTAGCCATAAGAAAGTGATAACATGTTCTAGTAAAAAGTCAAATTTAGCAGTGAAATCAATATTTTTAGCCTACTTCAGAAACTCTTGGGATTTTTTTGACCCGTTTACATCTCATCGTGGTCTCATAATACTACTAGTGCACAGGGTGTCTAGTGATGTCTGGATGTGGATCTCTTTCCAGTCAAACCATGGAGCATGACAGTCTAGTCCCTAGGTCCCTTATTTCTCCACATACTGTGAAAACCAATCAGATTTAAGGGAACTGGCGACTACGTCATGGATGTTACACTGTACCGGTACCTCCTACCATTAGTTAACTTTTGTTTCATTGTGTTCATGCTTTCTTTATGTACCTGTAACGCTGTAACCTGCTCAAAGGAACTGGTGGCAGTGGTAGCAACTGACTCATGAACGATTATCAAACATGCCTTGGCCGTAGGCCTCCATGGTTTTGTATGTAGTAGGCTGGTACAAAAGTTTCAGAGTACCAGTCCCCAAAGTTTCAAAGCTATGCAATTGGCAGCAACAGCAATTACAGCATATGTCGGGTGTGATTGGGCAATGCTGGGATCGCTCAGTCTTTGCAAGATCTGTAGATGTTTTTGCGGGATATGCCAGTAATTTTGTCATCAGCCAAATACGTTTTCTTTCCAATTCGCAGCTTTGGTTGATTAATTTTAAAAAGTGAAGTAAAATCAGAGATTTCATACTGGAGTGACCAATCATGCAGAGGGATCCTGCGATCATGCAGATCAGCCAATTGCCCCCAGTGTTCTCTATGAGGGGATGAGGGGTTTTAGCAGGGCTGGCCACCCTGCCAAAAGTTTAGACTGCCCCGCTAAAGTTTTGCCGCTCCGCTAAAATTCTCACCACCCTGCTTTTTTGTGTTGGATTTTCTCTATTCTCCACCATCTTCACAGTTTATCTAAATGCAAAGAAGTTTACCACACTTTATGGAATGAACATGATGAGTTTGCCATCATTATTCAGCACAACAGAAGAGCACTTCACACCATTTGTGATCAAAGCCAGACACTGTATAGTACATGTAAGCACAAAAATAAATTCTGGACTGGTTCCAATCTCCCGGTCATGGCATTGTCATTTTAATGTGTCAAGAACCGATACCCCAAATGCATTTTTTTTTCTCGGAAAATACAGCCGGTTCCCTATATGTAGTTCCGGATTTCTCCTAGATCCAGATCACTTGAAATAAAACTTCTGTTCTTCTGCTTCTAGAACTGCTTCTTTTGTGTGCTACAGTCTCAAACAAGTTCAGTTAGAAAAGTGAAATGTGAGCTTCTTGTGCAAAATTTTGTTTTCAGAAAACGTCTAGAAAAGAAATTTTCTGCCAGCTAGATTTCTGTTTTGAACTTTGACTTTTTTGAATGGTTTGTCAAAAATCACGAGAGCCCAAAAAAAAAACCGACCAAAAATACCGGGTGATGTCAGGTCATACTCTATGTGTGAATCCAAATACTTTTTTCTTACTTAGCAGTTCTATAAACTTGTGCATCTAATGTACAATGACTTTTTTACTAAATTGGCCCAAAACTGAATGCATATTTTTATCCTAGTTATGGATTACACCATAAGTGCACGCACGTCCATTGGCGAACTCAACTACACCGGCATAACAGAAATGTACATGTACCGGTGTGTGACTTAATGGGTTTATCAACTGTGCAGCGTGGGGAATAGTCGCTGATTGCCAGCAGTACAGCTGAAAAACTCAGTCGAAATTTACGCCAGTGTCACTTTTTAATTCTCTGAAACTGTGATTTATGAAGTAATTTTCTCGAAATCAAGAAATTCTCAATTAGAAAATCAGCTTGCTATAATGGCTCTGGCTGATTTTTATACACGAAAAAGTTGTTGCAATTCGAAACTGGTTCAATGGATTCAGAACTATATGTAGAAAAAGTGTCACTTTTGACGATCGTAAGTCCAAATTAAAAGCTCAGGTTTTGAAAGTAATTTTGCAGTTTTTCCAATACACAAAGTGGACTATTGACTATATTTCACTGGTATTATAAGATTTTGTCACTGGAAGCTGTCCATGGAGTTATTTTTGATGTCCGGAATTAGGGAAATGACTGTACATCATCCACTCATGCTGCGCCCACGTACGTACATGTAACCCCTGAACCATCCTTTCGATGGCAAGTTCCGATGGGTAAACAAAAAAATCAACTTTTGATGACTTCCCAATAATAACCTTGCCTTCATTTCAAATTGTTACCATGAACAAATTTGATTCAAGAAGTCAGAAGAAAGTGCCCAGGAAATACCTCAGATTGCACCACAGAGCATCTAGAATCCAAAATTTCCTGGGGCCCTTAAGCAGGCCCTGGACCCTTGAGCGGGACCCAGACCCCATGCCGTAATGGCTTCGTGCTCCGCACCCACATTGTGTGTTGCTCTGCTATACTTAAAGGCTGTAGATAACACTGGCACCCAACATACAGTACATGTATGTACACTGTACATGCACAGGAACACATGTTTAATATGCATCAGTGGTTTGGAACTGGTTGCAAGTCGGACCGTACCTGTATGTGAAACTTGCCGGGCCTTGAATTTTTTTTTCTCACAGCCATGAATTAACTGAAGTGAAATTTCTTTTCATTGAGAATCAGTGGTTTGGAAAAAAAACCTGACAGTTGTAAGAAAAATGAATATGTCAGCCCAGCAAAAAGTTGACCCTCAGACTTGTGTAGTTCATTGGAATACTGTAGTGTTTCATTGGCTGCTACAGGTATCATATCTTATGTTGTTTCAAATGCCATCAAGTGCTGAAGCATGTACATTGTTGCTACTGGATTCAAGAAGTATCCATGCAATATTTAGGACAGTTTAGCCACTTCATCAAATGTCAATAATTTTTGGAATAGTTTAGGAAAGTAAGCCCGACTCAGAAAGACAATGTATGGTATGTAGCCATCTCCAAATTCCTTAAAAAAAAAAAAAAATAGCCATCTCCAAAATCCTTTAAAAAAAAAAAGAAAGTCATCCTTAGTTATTTTACTGTCTTTCTTTGTTCAGATGAATATCGTACTGCGCATGACTGATATGTAGCATATAGTTGCTAATTTTGTTCGTCATTGGCCATCATCATCTTCCACGTCTTTCAAAAGTACAACCCAGAGAAAATCACACCACAGCTTTCAGAATGGCCAACATGCCAGAGTCCACGCCATCAGGGGTGTTTTCTGTCGTCGACTATGCGGTGTTTTCTGCCATCCTTCTGGTCTCCGCGGTGATCGGTCTCTATCACGCCTGTACGGGGGGACACCAGCGGACGACCCAGGAGATCTTCGTTGGGGACCGCCAGATGAAGTTCCTCCCCGTCGGCTTCTCCCTCCTCGCCAGCTGGATGTCAGCAGTGACTTTGCTTGGCACACCATCTGAGTGCTACAGCCATGGCACCATGTTCTGGCTCATCAGCGGCTCATACATATTCGTGACCTTGATCGCTGCCCACTTGTATATTCCTGTGTTTTACAGGCTTGGCCTAACCAGCGTGTATGAGGTATGCTAATGAGATTCTCCCAGTAACAAAACTTGAACCTTTAAAGACTGGTCCACACTCAATGTAAGTTGCTAGGGGTTCATTTACTCGGCAGATTGACAAAAGTTAAAAACTGTTCAATTCCATTGTATATATTTCTTATCATCAAATATACATTCGTGCAAAGCATGACGTAGTCTTTTTCCCTGTAAGATATGCATCGTTACCCCAGTATGGACAGACAACTTAATATGTTCATCCGGGCTCTTTCGCAACCTGAGGTCACAGCGAAGTGAAAAAAATGTACATGCAGTGGTTTGTTTTCATTGTAAAAGGTCACAAAGCTCCCTGATGTCATGGAGAATTGCATCCTTCATACCATACTGTACATGTATCTGCGAAATGTGAATTGTAAATTACCTCTGTTAGACTTTTGACAGTACTTTCTTCCATCCTTCATGAGGAAATAAAGAAAGTTGTAGTTATACGGCAAGTTTCCACTCGGATGATTAAAAAAAAAATTTTTTTTCAAGAAAGCAGTTTCCCAAATGGAGGGATAAAAATTGTAATGGGAATCTGAAATTGATTTAATCAACCTGGCGTTATCATTTCACATTTCAATCATTCCATTTGTACAGTACCTCCAGCTTCGTTTCTCCCATGCAGCCAAGCTGATTGGTGCTCTTGCTTTCATATTCCACATGGTAAGTTCTCCTGGCCTTGGACGAATGCCAACATCAACCTTCACCCTTTGACTTCTCCTTGTCCCGGAGAGTGAGTCAAGCACAGGTTCCTGTGCGTTCAATTGTGCTCATTTATGTTTGAGTTCCCAAAGCAAGAGTCATGTTTGTTGCCTGTCTGGTCCATCCATTTTTTTCATGTGAATGTTTCTAAAGGTTTGCTTGCCTCTTGTCAACACCACCAACTTGTTTCACCTCCATTAGGTTTTGTTAGGAGGCTTGTAAAAGAACATTCAAACTCAATTTTTAATATCTTGGAATCCTTTGACATTTTTTTACGAGAAATCGCTAGAGCAACCATAACAAAGCATGTTTTGTCATCCTGAAACCTTGTACCCTTAAAAGCTTTTTTCTTTCCATTTGATGTGTTTAGTGTATTGCAAAGTCTTAATTTAATGATATCCAGCTCTTCCATGTGTTTTTATTTTTACTCAGTGCCTGCGATAAATTTGCATAGAATGTGTTTGAAATCAATTAACATGGATATAAACGTTTCCCGTTTGTTTCAGATAGTGTACATGTCTGTTGTCTTATATGCACCTGCTCTTGCAATAAATGCTGGTAGGTTTATACTTCTTGTGAATCTAGTCTGTAGACTGTCATTAATATTTTCATAAATCGAAGCAACTTCATAGAATGTCAACCTAGCATATATTTTTTAAATATACTTATTTGTATTTATTATTAATATTTAATAAAGAAAAAAAAGTTTTGCGCTGCCCTTGACATTATGTCCTATAAACATGTCACTAATTGCAGAAGATCAGTCACCCACTTGTAAAAAAAATCCAAATTTCAGTACAGGAATATTACCATTGAGCAAGAAAAGTTGCTGTCTTATCCTGTATTCTTTAAATATAACATCTGGCACTAAGTGAATATACTTTTTGACGCTTGGCATAGGAGGGCAAAGTCCCATCACGAACATCTTGTGATAAAATGTTCACAATTTGGAATCTAAAATTTCAAACTCTATTTGAGGCTTGTTGTCAGGAAGGGTTTTCCAATCAACTTTGGACGTCCTCTTCAAACTCTGATTTGACCGTGGGATTCACCATGGTATGTGTTTTTTACCAATGGTCTTAGAGGGTACAGGGGTGTGTGACAGTCATAACCTCTGGTGGACTTACATCCATCTTGTTTTGGAACATATTTACAGTGACTGGGTTCAGTATCTGGAAGTCCATTCTAACAGTAGGCCTTGTCTGCGTTTTCTACACAACACTGGTGAGAGAAAAAAAAAATTTGATCCACTGTAATCCCCCCCTTTACCTCCACTCTATGATGCCAAGAGAGGCCCATTGTGACGAGGGACCCTCACAAACCAGAAAGCTCAGGTGTTGCACCCCATGGTGTTATAAATATCAAAGGTTGTTGGGATACGAAGCAGATCACACAAGAATTTATAGGCACCCCCTAGTGAGATATTTCTAATCCTATGGCCGAAAAAAAATCCAAAAAGCCAGCTTGCAAAATTCAAGCGATTTGGTTGAACTGAAAATGAGAAATTTCTTGTTTAACAAGGCGAAGTCAAAAATGAAACATGTTTAGCCTCTGGGTTTTAAAAAAAAGGTAGGGCCTCTCTCTTTTTCCAGCAAGCACTTGTGTTAACACTTTTCAAAGACACACAAAGGAAACAGGTGTGTTGGATATTCCCCGAATCAAACATAGAGAAAGAGGTTTGCATAGTTTGTTCAGTAAGTTTATGGCAAGGTTTCTTCTCGCTTGTTGTGACCATAATGCCGTCCTGATCTTTGAGATTCCCTCAAGCTGTGTGGGCGTGCATATCAAATCATTCCCAATGTGAGACTTCAGCCTGAGCTGGCAAAGCATTCTAGACTTTATGCATGCCCTATGGAAAAACTGTCAAAAACTCTATTCAACAAAAGGGTGAACAAGTTCACGAGCTGTTTTGATTTGCAAGGTTTTACGCACTTGAGTTCTTGGCATGGGGATACATGTGAATGTTTAAAAGGAAAAAAAACATGAAGTGTTATCAAGTCCATAGTGTCTCAGGATGGCATGAGTTGTAATCAAATAAATTAACTTGATTGAAATGGCTTGGCATTTAGCAAGTGTGCAGGTCATTACAGAGTGTGGTTTATTTAATTGAATCATCCGAGTACGTAAGGACAGGTGCAGGGGCCAGCCACAGACTGGGGAGCCATTTGTAAATCGATGCTTGCCCGTGTTTGTTTACTTTGTGTGAGGTTCCACTCATGCCGCGTGTCTTATTTTGTCCTTACTGCCACGAAAGAAACAGGGAGCTTTGTACGCGTTGTTAGTTGAGCATCAAAACACTGAAGAATTAATTAACCTTATTCAAGAGTCGGCCATGATGAAGTGAAAGTAAGATTAACTTTTTTTTTATTTTGGGAAGCTGAGAATGAATATGAAAGGAATGAAATAAAAGTTAATCACAGATGAACTTCATTTACAATGAGGAATAATTTAAAATTTGTGATTTATTCACAAAATGTTTGAAGCAACATTTACAAATACGATATGGCAGTGAAGCATGGAACCCAAAATAGTCTGGCACCAATCTCTTTGACACATCACATAAAATAAGATTCGGGGAACATGATCAAAATGGCCTCCTTGTGAACAAGCCCTATTCAGCTTATTGGAGGCTTAGGTGAGGCATTCTGTTTAGATTCTGTTCAGTCAAGTATTTTCTAATAGTTAGAATGCAATCTCAAACAAAAAGTTGAGCTGAAAGTTAATACTCTTAGATGATCAGCTGATAATATTATTTTGTTTGACAAGAGCTGGATGCGTGGACAAAGAAAATCGACACATGTTTGAAAGGAACCAGTAACACTTTGAAAAACTAAATGAATCATTAAATAGTTCACACATATGGGAAGATTGAGTAGTGCTTATCATATTTGGGTTGTATTTTCCTTCTACTAGCATACTCGTGCAAACGAGCCAGGATATTTAGCCTGAAAGTTTTTGCAGGTGGAAATTGAAATGGATGCAGCCTTTATAATACATTCAGAATAATTTCAAATATTTAGACCGACCTTTGTACTGTGTCCTGTGTCCCAATTGCCTTCTGCATATCCCTTTCCATCCCTCTCCCCTCCCACAGGGTGGCATCAAAGCCGTGGTCTGGACAGATGTTTTCCAGACCCTGGTGATGTTTGCTGGGCTCTTGGCCGTCATTATCCAGGGAAGCATTGTTTTTGGTGGCTTCCAGAACATATGGCAAATCAACCAGGAAGGTGGCCGCATTGTTTTCAATGAGTGAGTCTTCCAGCAATACAGAGAGCCTTAGTATTAAATTGAATGCAGCCTTCAATCATGATACATAAATCATAATATTGACCTGTTGATAAGTAGAATATTTACTACGCAAATGACCGAAATACTGAGATAAGACAGAGGTTCAACACTTTAACATTGACTCAATGCCTAAAAAATGTGTAAAATGAACATGAAAGTTTTTTGTGCTTTTTTGGGGGGGGCATTTTGTGTTTTCCATAATCATTACCACCAATGTCTTTGTATACATTGGTCAGTCGTTAAAAAGGATTATTAAGCAAGAGTACTCGGAAATCGTAGCTACTGTAATACAGATTCTGATGCCAACCCCATAGAAGTTATATGATGTCACAGTTTCTCTGTTCCCTCAACACATCTGTTTACCTAGATGTGTCCGTACAGTTTTTAGAAACTGGTTTCTATCGAGGTCCTATGTGCAATAAAGATTATCCAGTATAAAAGATAAGTAAACTAAAACTCACAACAAATAGTATATTGATAGAAACAAACTTGGAAATTTAATACATGTTAAACATTCAAGAAATGTTTACACTAATAAGTCTTTATTTTTTAGAATAAATGTAAATTTTTGTTTAATTTGCTCAGGTTTGGCTTTGATCCAACCATTCGTCACTCCCTCTGGTCTCTTGTGATTGGTGGCACCTTCACTTTTCTTGGCAACTACGGCTGCAATCAGCTGTCGGTCCAGCGTTACCTGAGCTGCCCATCGGAACGAGATGCTAAGAGGTAATAGAATCTTCACTCTATAGTGATTGACTTGCAGAATTGCTGACCGCCCCTCTAAAAGTTGTATTTTGTCCCTACCAGCAAGATAGCAGAACAGTCAACAGATTTGAAGAATTGAGATAAATCAGTGCGTTTTAAATCAGTGCGTTTTAATCATATACCTTGTTAGTGCAGTCATCCAGTCATTGTGTTTTCTGTCTACTTTGGCTCTGTCATAAGCACTTTGCCAGGCTCTTGGTATTTGATACCTACAGTATCGTGAGCACAGTTTCAGTGAATCTGTGGCCCCACTTACACAGTAGTCAAACTTTAGTAACTTTGGTAGAGACAGGCTTTGTGCCACAAACATGCTTGGCTTTCACAGCACTTCCAAAATGATCCAAAGTTAAATTGTGTTTGGAAAAAAAATGCCCCTGGGGATGATCCAGATTGCAGCGCTTGTTTTCATCAGTACCACTATAAGTGTGAGTCTTTTAGAGGACGTCAGTCAGATTTTGTGATACCTAGGCCTTCCATTTCCCTGGAAACCGTGTTGCTAAGAGCCTTTTCCTTATTTTCCAGAAAACCATTGGGGAATTCCTTTAATCACACCTTTAATCCTCAAAGTCCTCCAAAAACCTACTAGAGGATTTTGGAATCTTAGGGTTGCATTTCTGGTCAACCAATTTTACAACCTTTCTCCTAATTTGTCTCATCGGTCTAGTATTTTCCCTTCTTCTTTCCACATTACCATAGGGTCTTGTACGTGAATTGTCCACTGCTCTTCATCATCCTTTCCCTGACCATGATGTGTGGCTTGGTCATGTACGCCATGTATGGTAAATGCGATCCCATCCTTGCCGAGTACATCGGAAGAGCAGACCAGGTATTTGAAAATTCAGACACTCTGCCAGAAAAAAAAGTCAAAGTGAGCTTTGAAAACAAAATTGCACTCTGCATATGTACATATGCTCATACTTATCTCAGTTCTATATACTTCTTAACAACGATGGGTATTTATTAAGTGCAAACATTCACCATTGCTGATGGTCAAAGTGCTTCATCATTATTAGCCAGCTTAACAGGCCCATAAACATTCCTTACGGCCATCTCATCAGCTCCCGAGGGAGTTTATACCAATTTATACTTGTGGGTAGAGTGAGGCAAGTAGGAGTAAAGTGACTTGCCCAAGGTCACAACATGTAACCACATGTACCTGCAGGACTTGACCCTATATTCAAGAGTTCCCTAACCACTAGACCACACAGCTACCTCGTGATCTACTGTTCCAAGAGACATATCTCCATTACCTTTTTAAAGATTGCATTGAGATCTGTAACAAATGCAAAATGTTTTGGAATACATATCAGGTTACCTACCGAAAGCCATGGTCTCTGGTTCCCTGACTTTAAGCTGTGTTTTTTTGTTTTGTTTTTGTTTCTGTGCAGCTGTTACCATACTATGTGGTCAATGAGTTGGGTTTCATCTCTGGTCTAGCCGGCCTGTTCATTGGTTGCATCTTCAGTGGTTCTCTCAGGTACATGTGAGACTTTATTTTCTTTCCTCAGTTGTAAGTTTTGTTTTTTAAATATTTGTAACTATTTTGTCAGTTAACAAGATGAAGTATTACATTATTAAAGTTGGAGGGTTTTCTGTGTAAAACCTGAACCTAGCATTTAGATCCCTGTAGCAATATGTGAATACAAGTTTTCCCAGTGACTGTTTTTCATTGCATAAGCTGTGAGGTGAATGAGAAAGAAAAATGGAACGTTTACTTCAAGTGCATTTTTGCATTTCAAGATACTGAAACCTGAAACTGAGAAACTGTCCAGCAACCGAATGTAACAATTTGTGTTAGAATGAAACTGAGACTGATAAGCCCCATTATAAACAAATGTAAACAGTTAATGGTGGTGTATACACACAGCCGTATTACTAAAATTGGACTAAATAAAAAGTAACGTCATTTACATGAGCCCTTTAAATTAACTTTCCAACTGATGTATTTATGGAGTTTTGTTCTTTGCAAGGGATTTCCTTAGACATGGAAATATGATTAATATCTGTGAGGCATGAGACGTGCGTGAACAGATGTCCTTGACAACTACCATTCTTTATGTTTAATTGTCATATGTGAGGAAACACTTCAGGAAACCTGTCCTGTCGTTATTTTGGTAATCAGCATGATGGAAGGCTGGGGGTCGGAAACGTATGGAGGATTTGTGTGTGTGTGTCTATAGGACGAACCTTTGAGCTGTATGGACAGTTTCAAGCGTTGTGTTCACTCCAACAGGTGCATGGAGTGTGCATGAGGCTTAACTAATGATGCCCATGGGGGCAGACATGGGTCCCTCCAGTCTGCACCAAGTGTGTCCCATAAGAGTTCTCCTTCCCCCCTCCCCACATTTCTAGGAGACCAAAATGAGCTCTATATTTGTTGAGCTGTGAGCGCACTCATCAATTGCCCATTCCTTGAGATGATGATCTCAAGTGCCCCCTTGACATCCAACCCTAGTTATAGAACTTGTTGACAAAGCAAATGTTCATTTGAATGAGCACAAACTCTTGCATACGGGTCAGCAACACCAGTGTCTTGCTTTTTTTTTCTGCCTGTATAGTTAAGTACAAAGTTCACAGATGTGTAGTCTGCTTTTTCAAGCTTTTCAGGGTTAGGTTTCCACACCATTGTGGTGGGACTTACTAAACTTATCCTATCACTGCAAGCCAGCTCTCTAGCAGTGGAAGTTTACATTGCAACACCTCAGTCTGTTTTGCCACACTGTTGGGTCAGTTAGCTGGATATATGGCAAATTCCCATCACACTGCGGGCATTGAAGGTTGATACATGTTGTCATCAAAAATGCCAAACCAGAGTGCCAATTGCACCTTCAGGTTTATGCTGGACAGTTGCCTATGACTATAGCCTGCGTGAGTTTTGTACAGTAGAGCAGATGGTATGTTTCTGAAGCAAATTTTAAAGTGATTTTGAAGCTGTAGAAAAACCAAAAGTTCATCTGAGTAATCTCCAAATTCAAGCACATGTCAAATGAAGTAATTCAAATCCTCATGTGAACTGTTGTTTCCTGTGTTTGCACAGTACTGTATCGTCAGGTATGAACTCCCTCGCTGCTGTCACCCTCGAAGATGTCCTCCCTAAGAAGCGATTTTCAGAGAAGACAGCCGCCCTTGTCTCTAAGTTCCTTGGTAAATATATTATTAGTTATATCAAGGTCGTCTCTGTTAGGACAGCCATGTGCTTGCACTGAACATGCAGGAGCTGATGTGACCTCAAGTGCTTCATTCTCAAATGACCATGCTCAAAAAACACAGAAGTGGCTCGCTGGAGACCATGCAATTGTCAATTGTTGCATTCTTTTTCCTGTCTGTTTGAGCAGCTTGCACCTACGGTCTGCTGTGCGTGGGCCTGGCCTACCTGGCCGGTTACATGGGCCCAGTGCTGGAGGTGGCACTGAAGCTGATGGGCATCATCGGCGGGCCGCTGCTTGGTCTCTTCACGTTGGGCCTCTTCTTCCCCTGCGCCAATAACAAGGTATGCCAGTCTTTGCACTTCACTGGTACCCGCTGCCCCCTTCCAGCACGTCGGCAGTGGCCAAATTTCTCTGGCTGCTCATTGGCCGGTGTTTGAATGAACTTTGATGTGAAGCTACCCCATTACCCTGTGCTTCCTTTACACTATTTGGTGAGGATTGGCTGTGACCTTTGTTGAGTTTGGATAGGGTTTGGTGGCATGTGAAATCTTATGTCTAATATATTTCTCCTCTTCACCAGTCAAAAGGTGTCAGACAAATGGGGGGGGCACTCTTAGGCAAGAAGCTTCTTGTTCAAACTGATTTCCTTGTGTGGTCAATTCCTCCACAGATATCACTTCCAACTGGGAAAAAACACTGGATGAAGTCCTGGCAGTTTCTTATTTGTTTGTTTATCCCAGAATGTCTCAGTTGCGTACCTGCCTGCGCTGTTTATTGAGGCACCCCAAAATGCAAGATTGAGTAACCACCCTGTTAATACTGAATATTGTGAGGCCCAGAATGTTATACAGTGAAGCCGTGCAGTACAAGAAAACTGAGTTCACTCCTAAAACAGCCACTGTGGCATACTCGCACACTTCTCACTTTTTTTTCAGGGTGCACTTGTAGGCGTATTCACAAGTTTTGCCATTTCAACGTGGATTGCCATCGGTGCTTTTCTCTACCCGACCCCACGACCCGGGCTGCTGACGACTCTAGACGATTGCCTCTCGTCGAACGTCACGTACACCGCATTCCCTGATGACAACTCCACCTACATGGAAGGCACCAGCTTAAGCAGCTTGTTATCCTCCACTGCAGAAGCACCCAAAGCCACAACTCAGTGTGTATTTTCTGCAAATCCATCCAGTTTCTGTAGCTGCCAATATTTCTTGTCATTTCATAATCAAGCAAGTTCGAATACAGATCATTCATGGTCACTGGTCAATTTTTTCCAATTACCTGTGCACAAAATATACCTAGGGTACCAGTTGACAAGTGTTTGTCACTCAAATTTGCCCATCATTGGTTAATAATCTGGCCAAGCGTATTCTACTCTTAATTTTTAATTATTCCAGGAACTTTGATCCAAAATTTGCTAGTTTTTAGAGGTTTGCACTAAAAGTCCAAGGGCAAGATTAAAATACATGTATCCATGACCGTTTCCGAGAGACTCGTGCCTCGTTGATTATTCAAAACTTTGAAAATTCACAGTAAATGCATTTTTATTGCGAGTCATGGTGATGCAATGTTAATGCAACCTCAGCTGGATGTTTTGTGGATTTGCCTTTATCTCCCGATTTTTCCCTGTCGAATGCTGGGGCGATTTTTTCCTTTTGATTTCCTCAGTCCAGTGCTGGCCAGCTTGTACAGCGTCTCCTACCTGTGGTACAGTGTCATTAGCATGCTGGCAGTTCTGATTGTCGGCTTGATCACCAGTCTCATCACAGGTAAAAGCCGATTTTGGTTCAGCCAAATGTCAACACGGGACACAATAGCTCAGTTGGTGGAGCATCGGTCCATTCAGTACTCAGAAGATGGCCAACATCACGAAATCTTGGGCATGATCAGGCAACTTGCCTGAGTCAATATGCTTAGGGAGCAGAATTGATGGAATTCAGGTCATAGGCATGTGTCATGTAGTATCAGGCATGTGCAGTCCAGTAAATGCAGATCACAGATCAAGTGGGACTGTCATTTTTCACAGGTGGCCAAATTTTACCAAAAGTTCACCCTTGGCTGACGAGGGCTTTCGCTTCATAAAATGCACTCCATCATATGCTTTAAAGGATTTGGGTGATGAAGTTTCTGGGACACCTTTATTACACAACTTGATGCTCTTCATTGTCTGAAAACAGTTTGACATCTTTTGGGGTTAGGGTTTCTCATTATTTCAAATTGTCCACACTTTTCTGGACAACACGGGGCATTTTTGCTCTAATGTCAATCAGGGAAGACGCTGTTCAGTATATATGTATACACACGTACATTTTTCTGTTGAAGTTGCGAACCCAAAATTTTCTCATTGAAAACATTTTTTAGAAAAACGGGATGGTAGTTGGTGCATAGCCACATACCCGGTCAACAATGAATCTACAAAGAAAAAGAAATTTCAAACAGCAAACTATCAAAACTGCCAGCAGTTATTGTTTTCTCCCTGGAATGACACATCACAGTTTTGCTCATGAACTAAACCAAAACAGTGCCAAAGTACGTCTTAAAATAACAAAACAAAAGTTGAAAATAAGGTTAGTTGAAACACAGGTGCATTTTCCAAAAATTGTAGGAAAAAAGTGAATGCTTTGCACATAAACTTTAGAGAGTCAAAAGTATATTTGGAGTAGAAATTTTTGTTTTAATAGCTGTGAATATTTTTAAATATGTGTTTGGTTTGTTTTTGTGCTAACGGTGAGCGACAATTTGTCATCCACTGGTTGGCAGAAGCTACAACCTGATCCTTGTTAATGAGTAACCTTTGACACATGTTGGTGTAAACGTGAGAGGATATTTTTGGCATTCAATAAACCTTTTGTGAGGTAAATTTAATTAATAAACTCTGGTACACTGAGTTCTTTACATTCCGTAAACATAAGTTGGATTCTCCACACTAAAGACACTGTGCTCTACCTCTTGATTGGGGGCTAGCTTTTGCTGAGTTACATGGGAGGAGATGCTTTGCACCAATATACAGTTTTCAATTGATCTCAATTTCAAAGAAGAACTCAAAGGAAAGAGTCCATTCCAGTATAGCAACAGTGTCTTTAGTCTGGGGAATTGAAACTGTTATGTTTATATGCATTCAGGTAGCTCAGTGTACCAGATTTTATTCAAATTTAAGTCATAAAAGGCTTATTAGCTTTTCTGTAAGGGTTAACCTTGATTCCTTTGCCCAAGTCAATCTGGGTGACTTACTCAAACGCTCTTATGCTCCTATCTTTCTACTGTAGGCGGCAATAAAGATGTTGACCCATCTCTGCTGAGTCCTGTTGTTAACTGCCTCTGTTCATGTAGTTTTCGGCGATCTGGTCACAAGCTGCAACGCTTGGTAAGTTCATCTGTTCATCGGTGTTGTAGGCGAGACCTCTGAAAACCATCACAAGACCAACACAAGATCTCCAGTCTGAATTCAAGTTACAGTCCTGAATGATAAAAAGTCCATTTATATTGCTTCAATTTTGTCATGAAATTTTCATTTTATTTTATTGGTGGATCCTCTGTAGCAGAAGTATTTTGTTTATTATATATAACTGGTTTTGCCCTTACCCAACGTATATTAATAAGCACTGTATGCTCAGTGCTTATCCGAGAGCTTGCGAAAAAAACCTCACAAGCTTACTCGGGTGGGACTCGAACCCACGACCTCCTGCTTACTAGTGCAGATGTCTTAACCACTCGACCACCGAGCTTGCCGGTAAGGGCAAAACCAGATATATATAATTAACATCTCCCCAACGCAAAAAAAAATATATATATATCTTGAAAATATTTTGTTTATCTTGAAGAGTTATTATGAAATACCCACAAAATCATAATGGTGAATATCACAAAAGCTGTTCGTTACTATTTGAGCATGTGCCTTCACCCAAAACATTTCCGTGTAAATTTTTGTTGTGTTTTTGTCGGGCCCTGTTTCATCATATACCAGGAGGACTTGGACATGATGGATGTAGATACTGGTAGCTACTGGAAGAGGACACCAGTGAACATGGATACTCATCTCTGACCTCAGAGTGGATAAAATGTCAGAGCTTTACCAAAGTTGGTATTTTGTATGTTGACCAGAGGATCTGAATTATGCGAAACATTTGTTGTGGACAGCAAGCTCATGAAATAACATCCTCTGGTTGTGTGGTCAAATGCCATCTGAAATTAGCACCTCAACTCAGCATGTCGTTAGCCCGTGGCTTAATGTTACCACAAGACAGAGCACCGATTTTTCATGGCTTTTTAATTGGAATCATATGCTGAGTTTGCAAAGTGGGTCGATTTGGCCTACTTGACATCAAATTTTAAGCCCTGGGTCACACGACCTTGAAAGGAAATGAGCAATTCATCAACCTGACAGAAGACAGCGTGAGGGGAAATCAGGGTTTGGGTAAAAAACACCAAAACCATTCCCCTAAACTTTCGGTTGTGAGTTACCAATTTGTACAGGGTATCTTTCACCCTCATATGCCAGGGCAATTGTTACCATGTTGTTGAAACATGGCTTATAGAGTTCTATTTTACTTATATTTATGGCACCTTGCTTTGCACTGCCCACAAAGTAGCTGTAACACAGCATATTCATTATCGATGTCAGTCATTTTGCTTTTTTGGGAGTTGTAATATTTTATTATTACTTTTTGCGTGGTGTTTACTTTGGTATATGCACTAGATAAATATAGCTATAAATTCAGTGACATTATACAATTATTTCATGGTTTGAGGGTGGAGTCAGCTTTTAGCTCTCTAAGGTTCTTGTTTGTCACCTTCCAGTACTGTGGGAGATGTCAAATTGACTATCTGTCCAAAGTAAACGATGCTATACTTGTTTTAGCATACCTCAGACACACTCTGTTGTCATTGAAATATCAGGGGCCGCGATCTGTTTATGTTTGGTGTGCATGTAGTGTAGCTAGAGTGATGCTCACGTGTCTATACTTCACAGGTTCACTGAGCTATTCCCGGGAACAGTTCGGATCACTGGCATATTTGACTAATGTGGCGATCCCTGTTTCTGTGTCTGACAGTGACTAGCACCTGATAGTGAATGGACCAGTGAGGATTGGGCTCACAATCATGAATATTTATGTGGTACAATCATTGAATTTATTTTTTCAGTGTTGCTGCTCTGCAAAACATGGCCTCTGAAATAGTATTGCCGTAGTATTTCTTATTTTGTGGTCAGGGTATTTGGTCCTGGTTTTGTCTTGATTTTAACCAGTCAAGCATTTATATTTGGAGGCAGTGGGCATGTTTGTGTATAGTATACATGCAGTATAGAGTGTGTCATGTGCCAGTAAAGCCTGTCTGGCCGACATTTATCTCTGGCACCAGTTGTATGAGATGACGGTACTTTTCTGGAGTAGACCGATCCAGTAAGCCATAGCCACCTTAGCTAGGGCTAACAAGTGCGTGCCTGGCACGTGTACAGCTCGTGTGTATTGTTTCCAAGTGTAACATGATATGCATGCATAGTGTACATACAGTACATGTAATGTTACTCCAGTAAAGGGCATGGCATAGAGTAGTTACATCTCACCAATTTCAAGTCTTTCTCCCTTGAAAGGGGGGTTGATTTGGATTGCTTTCAAGGTGTCAAATTAATCAAAGGGTCAAAAGAAATGGGATATTTGTTTTTTGTTCAGGGTTGTGTTCATGGGATTCACTTTGCAAAGATGAAGTAGAAGTTATTGCAAGAAATTTCTGTTCCTTGCAAAAAAGCCTTCCGGTGCACACTATCAATAGCTGTGGGTAGTACCACCTTAGAACACACAAATGAGTGCCTTGTCGTGTTCAGGTCCAGATGACTGTCGGGTCCTGGAGGCCGGTCACACACCAGCAGCAAACAAATACACTTTTCTCTATTCATCTTTGGCTTGGCAAATGGCCAAAATAATACCTTTCCACATTTCTCAAGGTACCAAGAGTCAGATCTACAGTTCATATAGGAACACTGTTAACCATAACTATGGTAAAAACCAGATTGATTACAACACAAGTGCAAAAACGAAACAAACCCAAAATCTTCAAAAACTGTGCGGTAAACAATATCAAAGTAAATAAAGTTCGTCAGACAAAATCCTGTCTACTTGTCAGATCTAAAATCATGCCCTATGATTGGTCAATTTTTTCAGGGGCGTGGCTTACTGGATTGATGTATTCTAGTCCATTGCAGGTTACTCCCCACCTAGTTCCTGGGTGCAGAGAGGCAAGTGGGGTTAATTGGCTTGCCCAAGTGCACAATAGATGGCCAGCAGCATGATGTGAACCCGTGAGGTTGTGGTCATGAGAACCACAGGATCACCTACACTTTCCTGTAGTAGTGGGGACATGTACACATTATTTCACCCGTTTTGTGAGGACCGAGAGTGTTGCGGGTACAAAGAAATGTCCCCACAGCTTTGTCCCAATTTGCCCAACTATTTTGCCCAATTAAGAGGAAAGGCAGTGTAAGCCTGCCAACCCCCTCCACTTAATGTGCACTATTAATGCACGCTTTTAATATTTTGAAAGACTTTTTGAAGGCCACACAGAGATTGCACTGCTAGGTAAAACTACTTTATTTTGTGAATTTTATTGTATTTCAGGCTTTTAGTAAAGTGGTTTTTGGATGAGGATGGGACAGTGCAAGAAAACTTGTTTTCTGTGAAGACAATTTGCAGAACTTTTGTGTACATTTGGTTCAAAGATGGTAATGAAATGGCATGATATACACTGCGTTATGTGGTATATGGATTGGATGTGCACCTGGTTGGCAAGTATTCATTTTAAATACAGGAATGATGCTCTGAAAGCACTATGGAAATAGCATTCAGTTACTTCATTCAAAGAGTTAGACTTTTTCTTTGCATTTTTGTTTCAAGGAAATTACCACAGCATTTCCTTCTCAATGAACTTGTTTGATTTTCACGTGGAAAGAAAGTGAGGGATCAGATTGTTGTGTGCAAATGATGTGTAGAAAACTCAATTCACTCGATGTGCATAGTTGGTGTATTTGTAAACACAAAACGTACCGTACACGACGTACTTACAAATTGCAATTTGTAAGATGTTAACAATTTGGCAAAGAATGTTTGGATTTCATTACTTCATTAAACATCTAGGATTTAACACATGCAGAGTTTTAATTGGTGTTTTTACAATACTTTTTCTCTGTGAAGAATGTTTTATTCCGTAATAATTTCAATAGTTTCATAATAATTGTGAGGCACTTGTACAGCACTTTCAATGTGTAACATGTATCTGCTTCAGAATTGTTGGCATGATTTGTAGCTTACTGCTTGCACTGCTTGGACAGTGCAAACACTGAAACAATGACTCGAATGCCCTGACATTGTTGGGGTCTAGAAAAACCAGATTCTTGCTTCTTTTTTGTGTTTTGTTTGCTGGATTATGCAATTTGTTTCGTTTAAGTTCGGGGAAGGTGGTGGTCCAGAGGAGCCATGCCCCACACCCGATGATACTGGCAATGCTGAAACAAGGTTGTCATTTACAATCTAAGAAGAGTCTTCAGTCCTGTTTTTCCAACTTCTTTGCCATTTTTGTCCCCAAAGAGGGATACAGTAAAACATTACAGGTATACGGACATTTTTGACACTTGCAACAATTCTGACACAAACAAGCACTTTATTCAAAGTCTCTGAGTATACATACTACAAAAGATACTGTTGGTTTAAAAGCCAAAGGCTTGAAATTCTCGTCTTGTTTTTGTTAGTTTCTGACAAAATAATTCTATGTGCCAAGCAGAACACTGAGAACCACACCCATATCGGAATTTCAAATGAAGCATTAAAAAATATTTATAAAGGATAAACTGTTATACATCACGGCTGTGCTGACTGCAGATTTCTGTTTCCGTTTGAAATTGAATATTCAGAGTGGAAAATAATGAAATACAATGGAGAAATTCAGTGTTTGTTTATAAACTTGCATTCTAAAAGTCAAATTACTGAAACAATTGAGAGCACAGGTGTGCCTCAAGATGGTACATGTATACTTGGGCTGTTGGGGAAAAAAGTTTGAACACTCTAAGCAAGTTGGCACACTCTCATCGGAGGTGTTGCACTTTTGGTGTCGTACTGATTGGATATGTTCGGCAAGGTGCAATGATTGACTCACACTGCCTTCATATGGAAGACAATGGTCTTTATATCTGATCGAGTCCTGCGATCATGTTTACAAAACAATTTAGCATTGGGCACTGCTGCCACTGACATTAATACAGGTACCTGTATGAAAGTTGTCAAGCAACTGTGTCTACTAGACTTGTGCGTATACTGCATTACCAACCATGAAGCTGTCACAGGTAACCTAAATGAGAAAATGTTAATCAACTTTCTGAGTAAACACCTTTAACTTCACTAGGCGGCCAGAAAAGCTATTTAATTTCAGTAAAAAACTTTACGTCTTCACAAGATTTCTATGTCTTTCAAACATCTTCAAGAGCCTGCCCTCCTGCAAACATAAATTTAAAGATCTACACACTTGTTTCACATCAGTAACATTTTCAGCGAGCAAATTTATGATTAGGAGTGATCAGAACAATTCCAGTTAATTTGTTCCGATGAAGACTGCATTTATTCAAGGCACTGGCTATTGTGCAAGCTGCTTACTAGAAAACAAATAGTTGAACAGTTTACAAAAGGACAGACAGGGAAAAAAGTAGATAAAGCCGACAAAAATATATTTGAAACTACACGTTCAACAAAGTTCAAAACAACAAAACCAAACATGAAGTTTACAACTTCAGATATACATCGTTATACAAGTTGATAGGCAAGGCCTTTATATTTCAATGCTGTGGATTCAGCCTTCTTTTTTCTAAGCAATAAAAGTTTGCTTTGGAAATACTGTTCACATAATCCCACACATACCAGCTTGTGGCTGTAAACCAAGACAAAAATTAACCCTAACCCTCCTCAATCCTTCACCTGTTGGAGGACTGAGGAGTGTTAGGGTTAATAGTTCTGCTTCTGTTCTGATTCATGGACCTACTCTCTGTTGACGGTGCGACCCTGATAGTTTTGGGGGAGAAAAAATTTTTAAAAGGGGAGGAAATAGGGAATTTAGAGAGTAAAAAAAGGGGCCTCGGCAGTTTGAATGTTCTATGGTCTTTTTATGAACGCAACTGGTACCTTGTAAAGTGTCGTTCATTCCACTGAAACAAATGTCACCTGACCTCTCTGGTGGTTGCTACTGTGAACCAGTTAAAACACAACTGCACACAGAAGCAGTAGTTGAAAAAAAAATTTCACACGTACATGTACATGCACCTACCAACCCTGATTTCCATTGCTATGGAACAGGAAGCAGAACTATTTTAGAGGGGAACTTATGTAGAGAATACTGATCAACAGCTGCACAACGGAATTGAGGTACAATACATGGGCATGAATAATGATGGCAGGCTACTTTAAGCAGACTGTCACATACGCTCAACAAAATGCATGTACATGTGAATATACATGTAAAACTGGGCAGAGAGCTGGCGCAGAACTGTACAGAAACCAGCAGTGCATGGCAGTTGGCAACCACCATTCATCCTCTGAATCCCCCAAATAAAAGGTATTTCTGCTCAAAAGGCCCTATCGTTCACACCCAAGTTTACATGGTACCCCCGTAGCTGTTCACCACAGGATGCATTCGGTGTGTGAATTACCAAGGTCAAACTACAAGAGTAAAGATCGGGTACATGTATTTGCCAAACCTCGGCTTCATAAATCCTTTTGGGATTCATGGAATTTCTTAGAAGCCCAACCAGACTCCAGCTCAGTATGCACATGTGCATGTCTGCCCTGTTACTGCCTCAAGAACATCCAAACCTTTCAATTTGAAGCCAGTATCTGCATCTGCATTTAGTTTGGACATTAACGGCCTCGGCATGATTTTTCCAACACGGATGTCGCCCATGCCAGAGATGAACCTGAGATATGGAGGATGGCCCTAGCCACGCACAACTGATGGCATGCCCAATTCAAATGTACCATGCACTGATGTACCATTTACGGATATTTCAATACTTGTATCTTGTACGACAGCTCTACAATGGATCAGTTGCTTGTCAAACATTAGGGATAGGGTCATCACAATAAACCATGTTTAGGTTAGTACAGAAAAACTGGTTCGCAAGCTTTGGAGTTTGAATTTCAGTATTCACACATGTAATTTACACGTAGCTAATGAAATACAGTACACATACATGTACATCTGAATAATATAAATTCACAATTTGAATGCATACTTTACATGTATTGAAACACTACATTTGCTTTACAATGTTGGAATATATCTCCGCCAAAAGAATTTGGGAAAAAGGGACCAGTTAGGTTTCTTTTATGCTGAATCAAATCAGAAATAGAGGTAAAAAAATTCCATTTTTCCCTTATTATACAGAGCGTGTCTAATTCCTTGCTGAGAATTGACTTCCCCGAACTCTATGCATCATTGAAAAGCTAACAAGATTTTAATCAAGCCTCACTGTTCAGCCACATTAAGCTTGTATATTAGATTTACACTGGAAGTACTCAGTTTGATCAGTGGCTTATTCACTGGGGGGAACCCCCTCCCCAGAGACATATACATGTATGCTGCCTTTTTTCTTTTGTTTTTTTCTTTTCTAGAGAAATGAAAATGCCAGCTTTAGAAATGGCAAACCCACCTTGGGAGTGAGGTTGAGGAGTCTTACATGCCTAACCACATTTGGACCGTTCTGTGATTGAATTTTCATTCTCCATCCCCCTCTCCCAACCCAAAGCCTCCATGCACGACTGAGTTGAATGCAAATGACCTTTAACCCCCCAGTAGGAAACAGACAATGCTACACCACAACAAATGCCAACAAGTTTGGCTTTCACTACAGTTATATGTAAGCTCCAAAAATCCAATCCCAAAAGTAAGGAGTAAATATTGTTACCGTGAAGATTTAACAGTGATAATAAGCCTCTACAAAATTTTTTTGAAACATGATATGTGTGGCTACTATCATTAAGATTAATTTGACATTATGCACAGCAACCATCTTGAAGGGCAACACTTCTGTTCTGCTGCAGAGACCTTTTGTTCGTTTGTAACAATGAATTAGTATAAACCCTAAGATGGCTGCTATGCAAAACTTCCCTTAAATACAAACAGTGGTGTTCACTTTGTCAATATAAAAAAGCATCACTATTCTCTCCTTCTTAGGACAAAACATTCAAATACAATTTTAGTCCTTTCCAAATTACATTTCCAATTTCTGGGGCCAAGTCTTTCAGTGACGATACAGCATAGTGAATAACATTTGCACATGCCCTGCATGTGAATTTAGTCGAGAAGCCAACAATTTTCTCTGGTTTTTTTTTCCCGCTTGTCCTCTGGAGATACTGGTAACTACTTATACAGTCATATCTACATTTATACTTGGCTATGGCTTGAAATGCCACATGACTATGTCACAGTCAAGGTAATTCGGAAATGGCTTAGGACATCATATTGAATATGCTGACGTACTGTATGTATCGGTGCATCGTGAATGTTGGCCTTAAGTTGTTTACCAGTTTCTGTCTCAGGGAATGTCTGCTAAGTTTCACAAGTCCTTTTCCACGGTCCATCTTTCTAGCAGTCCCCCTCAGTGATGCACTGTGAAGAAGCAAAAAAAAAAACGATTAATTAGCATGACTTCATGCCGGTACATTTCAACTCTTTAAACTTTTCCGGGGAACAGAGAAGAAGGGTAAGGAGAGGTAGGGCCACCAGCAAAGATGAATGACTAATGATTACTGTCGTTCGGAACCAGCTTTCAATGCTGTAACTACTTACATTTAACCAACTTAACTACTCATTTACTTTTCAGTCCTATCCACAAAGAAAAAAAAATCAAAAAATAATGGTGGGATTTTTTAAACCAGAGCTACACAGAATCCAAAAATACTTCCCAACTTTTATAACCAGAGGTTGTTGAAAAGCCTGGGGGTAAGACACAATTGAATGCATTTTATGCTTTAAGTTTTTTTCCTTGAATTCTTGACTATCTGGACCCGTATCCTTGTTTTACTTCCTGTTGAACCTGTCAATGTACATGTACATCAGCAATACATGTTCCAGTTTGTGCATGGGGTGCGTACACAAGTTATTTTCATCTGCAAATCCAGAAACCATGCCGTCTATATGTGGGTATTTGGTTCATGGGCAGCTACTGCAACCATGTGCTAGAGCCAAGTCTCTCTGTCATGAGTGGTGGGAGGGGAAGGGAGATGAGCAAGCACAGAGGGTGAGAAGGTCTAGACTACACCCTTTACAGGTAAAAATGCCAAATATTCCTCAGTACCATTTCCATCGTTTGTCTGCACACTGACATGTTTTCTGTTCACATGGAGACGGCAGTTTTATGCACATCCAGTCGAAAATTAGTCTGACATTACTCAACGTGGTGTCCCTTAAAATGTGCCACGGGCTTCCTGCATGCTAGTGGGAGACTGTGATGGACTCAGGAAGGTTTCCGAGTGACAATGACTTGGACGTTGGGGATTAAAAGGCTTAAAAAAAAAAAAGGAATGAAAGGTTCAGCAAGCTGGAGTTTCTTTTGCTACCTCATACCCAAGCTCTAGCGCATACCCCTGCACACACGTGCTACATGCTACAGGTCTGTACACATTCTGACAAAAATTGCTTGTTCAAATGGTAATCTGCACCACTGGGGTGAAACCAGAACATGTATTTTTCAAATGCCTGTCACAATACTGATCCAGTTGAAGATCTGAGAGTTGCTTTGACACTTACTAGAATGATCCACACAATCACCCAAGGCCAGAAGAAGATGGTGATCAACAGATGCAGCAAGTGGTTCACACGGGGTCTGGTAAGACAAACAAAATTTAATTTTTTCAATGACATACACGTAGCATGCTTCTGAAATAGACTTTCAACCAATGAAATTTTAGACTAGAGTATAGTGGACCTCCTTGTGTGGTGTACTTTGACATTTCCCTTGCCTTTCCTGATGCAGCGTCGAAAACGTTTTTGTTGAAAATTTTTTTTAAATGTCAAACCCGTTTAGTTGAATACTGGTACAATTACCTTCACAATGCATGCAGTTGAGCCTTTGTGAACAATTTCAGTGTCATGAAATTTTGTCTGAAATTTTAAAATGATGGAAAATGAAAATGATGGAGTCTGGAAATGGGGCACGAATTCAGCTAAGTGTTCCCTGACATGGTGCACTCAAACAAATCTCAGAAAATCCCACACTAACAGTGAATAACTTCTTTGAAGTTGATAACTTCTGATGAATCACTGTTACATATATTTCCACCCAACAACGTGTACAAATCCACTACAACTTTTTAGCAAGCATTTAAACTGAGTATTCATGAATGGGAGTGTTAAGAACTTCATGAAATTTCATTTTGCGGTGAAATTCGAGATACAATTTGCTACAGCAAACAAGGCATTTGAGGTGAACAATCAAAGCATGCCACGTTAGGGCACGCCCCAATACAAGCTTATTCAAACATATCTAGAGCTACAGCAATTCATTACATTACAACAACAAGGTCGTATCTCGTATGCAAAACAAATGAGAGTTATGACCTTGTTGCACTGACATGACAAATTGAGTCATACTGTCTGCACATCTGTGTACACGTATTGTCCTCCCTTACCGTTGCTGCACAGTAGTGGTGACAATTGTCTGCTGCACAGGCTGAGGGGCTCCAGCTTGCACCACCACCACGCCCGGCGGCCCCTGTGTGGGGACGGGTGCATAGCCCTGGGGTGGGGGCTGCTGGTAGCCTTGAGCAGGGGGGTAGCCCTGTTGCGGGGGGGTAGCCTTGTTGCGGCGGATAGCCCCCCTGCTGTGGGGGGTACCCAGGCTGTTGTGGGGGGTACGCTTGCTGTTTTAAAATCAGACAGAAAGCAACAAATCTGGTGACTTCATACTCAGTGACTACAATTTCTTTCTGAAATAATTTTATTATACAAAAATATTCCAGACAAATATTAAGGATGAAGGATGATAAAAATTCCAACAGTTAATCTCTCATTTGGAGACTGAAGCAAAGATCATCTCAATGAATATTTTATTTCTCCTCTCTAGCTCAAACATGTGGTATATTACAAATTAATAAGTCACTGCATGTACATGTAATTTACAGGTACGTCTGAAAGCAAAACATACCAGGTATTTGCATTACATGTGTACATGTAAATGAACACTACTACATGTACATGTACACTACAGTACATTACCTCCAGTGACTTAACGTGAACGAGTGAAGTTATAGTTACAGGTAAAGGTGCATGTTTTTAAACAGAGTACAGGTACAGTACTAGTACCGCTAGGTACATGTACATGTACTATGCATATATCCCCAGATTGAAGAAATACCTAGACCATACAAGTACAAAGTTCACCATGCAAAGCTTCAAATCTTACGCACAAAGTCCTGATCATAAACTAAGTTTCTACCACCAACATCCCGAACGAACTTCTCGAACGAACTCAGGCCAGTTCTCTGCCGTATCAAAGATTGCTTGAAATAACAGTCTGTATCTTTTGGTCCGGGAACCAGAAGACGTCGTCCAACCTGGGCTAAGGTACTGGGTACTGGTGGATATGTTTGTACATAATTCAGGCACCGGTATATGTATATACATGTGCCTACGTACCTGATCTGCAATTAAAAAAATTCACACAGGCATACACTACACAGGAGCTTAGATAACTTACGTATTGGCGTTTAAATGCTTCCCAACTTTAGCCAAAATATGCAGCATAAAACGTTTTGATCCGCTAAACATGGGCATTTTTTTCAAGTGGCATTTTAGAGGCTTTCTTGTACATCTGCAAGAAAACAGGTATCATTTTTGGAAAATCTGAGTCTGAAATACCCGAGTTTAAGCAGATTTGACGATTCTTGACATTTTGAATGATGAAGGGAGCCATGATTTTTTGATTGGCCACCGCCAGGTGTGTGCACACAGCAGCCGATCAACATGGCATCCGCGCGCATTAGCCTCACACGTGCAGCCGTACACGGGCAGATACAGATGTGATTTTTGTCTATGGTATCACGAGTTCATGGTTATCACTAAGCACTGGTTTTTTTTTTACTGTTTTTCAAGAGAAATAAATAACAAGCATTGTTATATTTACTCAGGCAAAAGGACTAACTCGCATAATGTTGGTACTCAGTTGCTCCACCTCTTGGGGAGTACAGTACTCTCCCTCTCACGAAGAAGAAGAGTACAATAGGAAACAATACCGAGGGCAAAAGAGTACTTTACTCTGAGCAAGGAAGTGGGTATTGTACTCATGGCTTGAAGAAAATTATCTAAACCCTTGACTACATGTAAAGTACATGTATGTACAAAGTCCTGATCATAAACCCAGCTTCTGCCACCAATAAACAGACAATCCTACTAAAATCAACAAAACACAGTGCAACATATGATCTCTTCTGTCTCTGCTTTCTCAAACTATCTTGAGCCTGATTCATACCCGTACTGCCTGTAAATTTTCAGCATGAAGCCAACTTGTTATAACGACAAACATCCACTGAAAGTACCGTACAAATCTAATGACTTGTCATATTGAGATCTGGTTTGCTTTTGTATCAAGCATGAATTTCAACGACACAAATTTTTTTCCATACACGTATGTGGTGCCAGTGCAGTGGTGGCTACCACAGCAAAGTTCATTACTTTTATGACTATTGGTGCAATGAAACAGCTTTTGCATCAGTGCAGGAACTAAACCTCATTCTGTCAGAAAATCAATCCCAAATGAGAAACCCTGACAGCTGTGTCTGTGCAGAATATGATGACGTCAATTGTCACCAAAGATACTGGTACATGTACATGGTCCAGTATTTGCTTTTATTCTCCTCAGGGCCCAGGCAAATGTACACGTATAGTACTTGAACCCTAACAATGCTTCATTCTACATTACAATCCACTGGTATCTATGAGGTAGGGTTGAAGTTGAAAGATCAAGTAAGAAATGTACACATACATGCACACAACATACATGTATGTACAAGTGTGTACATGCAGAGTAAATGTCCAAGAACTACATTGGGCACTGTTGATTTCAAAGACTCGAAATGTACGGTAACTTACCGGTACATGTACATGTAAATAATTGATAAATGTATGTATCAAGCAAATCAGAATTTCACTTTTTGATTTACCTTCCTGCCCACTCCAACTTTCACATCCACTATAAATTTGGTTAGTTTTTACATTATCGAAAGTTGCTTTTCCCAATAAAGTGTCATATTTGAAAAACCTCAATACATTGAAATTTCTCACCAAATCTGCTCAGAAATGTATGGTCCCATTACATAAAGTGGATTCTGCTCAGAACCCTTATAGAGTGAAAACCTAGTTCGCCGAGAATCCAAATTCTGAACAAGTTTACAATACATGCACACAGAGATTATCGATGTTGTATACATGGACATTGTACTATAAATTGTAATCAGCATTAGCTCATGAAGGTAGTAATTATTCTCAGTAAGAACATAAATCCCTGGCATGTTACTTTTGTAATTAGTTTGCAGCGCACGCCTCTTGAGCACCTTCATGTTTCATGTTGAACATTGTGTGTGCATTTAAAATAAGCCAGCTTCCTCACTACAGCAAGATTTCTACAGGCTACTATATGACACATATCGAATGAAGAAGAGCGAAACTGTATCAAGTGTTGTAGACAAACAGACGTTGGAAAGTTCAAACTCTTCTGCAGTAGGAAAAAATCTGGAACCAGGAAAGCGACGGTACACATAATTCTGTAAACCTATCCACTATTGAATCTTACCAGGAAAAAGCATACTGATAGGATTTTCAACTCTGTTTTTGTTTTGGTTTTAGCAGGAAGCAACCTCAAACTGGATGCAGGATTTTGTCCGAATTCAAACATGTACATGTAGATTTGAAAACCTTGCTCTTGAAGGATTTTTGTGAGACCTACATGTAGGAAAAGTAATTCACTTTGCTTTTACTGGATTCTGTGGAATTGAGCAGGATACATTCAGATAAGACAGTACTGGTATGTATTGTATGCTTGCATTCAATTTCCACCTACGGTAAAAAGTCTGTATGCCAGTAATTTCAGAAAAGTAACGGTCAAAACAAAATTCTCAGTATAAAATTTTGATTCTTTTTCCCATTTTCTTTTGATCAACCTGAATGCACCAAATCCATCAAAGTTTTCAATTTTAACAATTTGCTTGCGGCACCTGCCAATACATTCAGCAGGGATAGACCTTGACAATGATATTCTCACTAAATTCAGTAATAACCAGTGGTGGACAAGAGCCGAAAGGGAGTTCTTGCTTGTTTGTATGTAAATCAGTGAATTTCGATGTTCAATTATATATTTTTCGTGACCACCCACCTTTTTGGTACCAACATTGAAATTCAAAAATATTAATAATTTTGAATCGTCTGGAAGTCTGTACAATGCATCAAATAATTTAGCACTGTCCCAAAGACAAACAGAACATGCTGTCTGAAAGATTCAGGGCCTTGCTCGTAACCAGCTGTGAGAGCAAATCTTCCTGAAAAAGCAAAGTCATGGTGCACCTGCATGCAATACTTCTCGGTATAAATCTATAAAATAAATGCCTATAGAAAATACTGCACTCATCTCAAGGCCATGACCTATAGTACTGTATGCAACAGTGTACAAAATATGTTCCATGTGTGGGAGAAATTTTCTGGAATTCCCCAGTGCCTGCAACAGACTCATAATGATGGCACACTCATTCATAGTGTGCACTGGCCTATGGAAGCGGTGGGGGCTATGACAAAGCACGTTAGCACAGTTTGGCATCATCAGTGTAGGCGTCTACTGATGCAGTGTGGAGGCCTACAGGTACTGGTACTGTACATTGTACGCATACAATGGGCATTACATGTTATATGTGATGGACAAAATGCATGCATAGCTGATTCCTGCCACCAGGCATGTCTGGTTCACTACCGCACTAACAACACCTTGCAATTGTGTCAAATAGAGTACATGTACATGTAAGGAAACTGCATTCTCTATGCACACTGTGCATGTGATGTACATGTACAGTGTACATACATGTACTTCCAAGTACAGCAGACACACAGGCACCAAGTTTTCTTTTTATATTGTAATACAGGCTCATGAGCATTTCTGTAAGTTCATCTCCTAGAGAGAACCTGCAGGCAATTCCTGTCAACCCCAATAAAGTAACAGGGAGATGCATATACGTCCTCTGATGTCAATAATGTTTTCTGATGGGTTAAAGGGTCACTGGAATGCAGTCTGAACATAATTCCAATTAACATGCACCTTTGAGCTTCGACAAACTTCATTTTCAATATTTTTAAGGGTATTTGGCTACGATTTTGGTTTACAAATGTACATGTAAATAGGCTAATGAGTATTTCCACATTCACAAGCAGAAATGAGATCATCTCTAGAAGAAAAATTTAATGTAACATACATGTCCACTGTAAGCGTAGCAATAAGCCAATGTAAAACCATTTGTCAGAAATGCTGTCAATGAGTAAGTTCTGTGTTCACAATTAGAAACTTATTCACAGAACCATACTGGTACGTCATCCCTGAATGACATAACAACACCATCCCAAGTTATCCATTTCTGAATGGTTAAAATGGCACACTTTTTTCATACGTTTGACTTAAAAGGAATGTCAAACATGTAGTTTTCGTTCATTTATTGCAGACAAACGCGTGTCTAAAAATGCACTTACATGTACATGTACCAGTATACAACATGGATTTTGTTTGTTGCACCCTTTAAGGTTTAAGACTTGAGCAAATTATGGGTAACCTCAGAGGAATTTCAGGAAATAAATTTCTCCATAAGTTTACAATGCACAAGTAGGGTACGTAAAAACCTAACCGGATGTGTGCAAGTGTACAGAAAGTTACAACATGACAGGTAATAAAGACTTGATTTCCTGCTCATTTGGTACACAAGTACCGGTACACTGTACATGTACATGTACATGCCATGCACGTGTATACATGTACTATGTACATACATGTACGTGTAAGGTCACAATACTGGCCAACTTTCATGATGCAAAAAATGAACTTTAATTTATCAGATGATGTAACCATTTTCAAGCTATGTTTGCTTGAGATTATAGTTGTACATGTATTTGAGAGATAAATAAGGATAAATAATTCAGTGTAAATGCGAGTCTATAATTTTTATTCACGTTGAAGAGCAAATTTTAGTTCAAAATGGCGCCCAAAAATGGGACATTGCTTGAACAAAATTTAATGAACTCAACTACTTTACTTATAGCTCACGTATTTTATCATGATGGTCATATTTTTTGAGTTAAGCAATGAAGTAATATTTTGGCCCTTTACAAAAAAATAAATAAATAAATCCACGCTCCAAAATGGCAGCTGAACCTGCGTTAACATTCGTTTCACATCGTGTCCACCACACCATACCATGACGAAAAGGGCCAGAATCATCATTTAAAAGCCTCACCCTTACCTGTAAAAGCCATTTTTATTCGAAATGAGCTTAATAAACATCGTGTAAAATGTGTGCTAGACCATAATTACCCTCGAGGATGAGAAAACATCAGCATATCGATCGCTATAATTTTCGTGTCCATTTTGTAACTAACGTATAATGTCCACATGTTTTAACTGGTGATCAACGCAGTCTGACTAGTGGTCGTACACGTGCAATGGTACCCTGCATGGATGACCTAAAGGTCAATTGTTTTAGGCTCGATTACGTCTTTTCCGAGATAAAGCTATTTTAAGCACCGTGTCCACCGCGCGCCGCTTTCGCGTCTCTGTGTAACGAACGGAGAAAGTTGCTGCGCGCGACAGCTTTCCCTCCAACAATCAGGAAAAGAGCAGCCAATATCCGGAAAAAGAGCAGCCAAAAGGTTTGTATCAACTTAAATAGATTTTATTTTCTGTATTTTTTTGTGAAAAGAGGTCAGATGGCATTGTAAAAGGGAAGATTTGAATGGATAGTCAGTGGGTGATTTTTGGGCTTTGTAGCGGACCGCTTGGATGGTTTCGTGTGAATCGTGTCCATGTTTAACGAACGGAAGAAAAAAATAGTAAACATCTGAAGTCCCGCTTGAAATTGCAAAACGACAAATAATTTACACTTTTTAAGCTAAAGTCCATCACAAAAATGAACAAACTTAAAGAATAGCCTTGCCAAGTTCAAGAAATCATCAGTGTTTCACGTTCGTTACACACCGGCACTTTCGACTTCGCCCCATTCGTATTAAAATTCGCCCCATTTGTCATCCAATAGTATGGGGGCGAGTTCAGAGTGAATTAAAAGTAAATGGAGCGAAGTTGATGTAACACGTAGTAGGCAAGTGATGTTTACACAGATAGGGGAACTTGCCTTTGTGGAACCCCTGGGGTCTTGTTAGAGTTTTTTTTTATGTTTCCACAAATCAAGCCACTGCCGGTTATGTTAAAAAATTATTCTATTTAAATTTTATTTTTCTTCTATCTTATTTCAGAAGCCAGAAAGGAGAAAAAGATTCAATGGTTGGATCAGATTATATGTCTGTAGATTCACATGTCCTTGTGAAAGAAGCTTTAGTAGTAATTAAATCAAAGATTATTCGGTTTCAACCATTCCTGTTGCCATTTCTGTAATTTCAGGACCCCACAAGAGCCTGCCGATTGCCAGCTCACTCCAGGGGATATAGTTGTAGTCGCATTTGAGGATGCATGGTATCCAGGTGCCATCAAGCGCATCATTAGTGATGAACTGGCAGTTATATACTGCATGGATCGTCCAAATAAAAATAAGCAAAGTTTTGTTTGGGAAAAAGATCTGACCGTTAACAGGAAATTCATTCTGTGTGTTGTTAATCCAAGTTCACTTATTCCAGATCCATCTTTGCGTTACTTTCACTTGGACAGCAAAGAAGTAGGTAAAATTAATGCACTATACAGTGTCTATGCTAATAAGTATTTTTAAACGTTTATTGCCAAAAGTAGTTTTGTCTAAGTATGTCATCAGAGGTTTGTCTAAGGTCTGTAGTCAAAAGTTCATCAGTTTCTCAGCAAAGATGAGTCACCCGGGTGGCATGAACTGAATAAATTCAATGAAATTCATTTAATGAGATGTGCCATGTTCTTCAGATGGGATCGTCAGTGTATAGCCTCCACAATGAAATACAGTTTTTAAGAAACAAGATTAGAGTGAAAAATAAAATAGTCATTGACTCAATTTACTTGTTCCTCAGAATTGTTTAATGTTGCAAATGGTGCACATTTAAATATACATACATGTACTTAAGTTCACAATGTCAAAGATTTCAACTTCTGTGAAGCTCATGTGCAACCTTCTTGCATGCATATAGGGCATTTAAAAATAGGCTGAAGTGGCTTATCAGATATGTAGATCACAGAGATGCTCCCAAGAAATGAAAAAGCATGTGCATGTATTAACACCTGCACATAGTAACATAGGCAATTTTCTGAAGGTGAGGCAACTACCTTGAGGGCTCCAGTAAAGCAAGTCATAATAAACTTGTCACATGAAATGTTAGCTTTGATTCGAAATTTTTGGTGTCCGTGTCATTTTTGTAACTAACGTTAAACTACAGGACAAAGATCTTTGAAATTGAGGGTATCTGTTCTTTGGTTGTCAATGATAATGTCCTCTTTGAAGTACTTGCAAGCTTCGCAACCAGCTGTTTTCCTCAAGTCATTAAACTGCAAATCATTTAAAATTGTTGTGTGTGAAAAAGTACACTTGTTAACGTTAGTTACGGTGTCCACCTTATTAAGATATCGTAAAATTAGTAACAATTAACATTTTTTTTAAAGATGACTATCAGAAAGGAGGAAAAGCTTAAACACAACAATACAACTCCACATTGTTTTTCTTTGACTTTTATTATTGCATGGTTGACTGCAAAGTGGACACCGTAACCAACGTTAACTTATGAGGCCCCCCTCTACAGAAAGCACTGCACGGAAGAAAATTTCTTGGGCCGATTATCTTCCCATTGCTATTTTCTGATAGAGGGTGGTCCATTGTCATAATTTAAAAGTAAATTAAACACCTTTCACTAGATTGAATTTTTACCTATGTGTCCCATTTTTGTTAGCCAGTATTGTGTCCTTACACGTACACATACACCGTGTACAAGTCTGCAACCTGAACAACTTTTAAAAAGTGCAAGGTGTATCAAGGGTGTAATACGGGTACATACATGTACATGTAAACATGGGCACACATCCATTCTGCACAAAGTCGTCCTCTCAGTCAAAATAAGTCAAGTAGGCCTACATATCAAGAGTTTAAAATCTTTTGCCTACAGGTACATGTAAAGCATTGAGGGCTTGCAATTGCTAACATACTGTACATGTACATGTAAGTCATGCTGCTTGATTTTAAACCCATTTTTTTAAAATATATCCCTGGTACACTAGAAGGGTACAGCTAACTCCTGACAAAATGACTGATAGCATGGTAGGTCCCTAAAACCCCTTGGTTCCAACTTGCAGTCAAAAAGTGTACATGTACATGTAGTTCTTGGGGCCTGAGAGCCTGGCTCCAATAATAGACCTATGCAGCTTACAGCTAGTCCACTATCATCCCCATGTCCAAATTCAGTTTCAAATATACATGTACATGCGGCAGGTGAAAGCCCGGATATCACCATTTTATTCCCTTATTGAGAAATCCAGTTAATTTTACCCCCGACTACAATGCTCTGTTGAAAGGTAAACATATATCCTCTGTAAATCTGTTTGACAATGTTGCTTTTATAGCAGATGGGCCTAGACTTTTATCCGGTTTCCATGTCCCTAACCCGCAAGGGTGTATGTAAAATCGTATTGAAATTGGAGGATTTGGGAATTATTTTATACCGGTAGACTGACCATACTTTTAAGAAAGATATTCAAAGATTATTCGGCAGTCCCATTTTTGTTATTTTTTTTACCAATGGGGTAACCTACATGTACCTTTAAGAGTCCTTTGCCTACATAAAGCCAAACTGATTGGATGTGACTATTTATACCATACACTGTAAATTTGTTCTGACTGTCAATGTCTGCTTTTGTCTGTGTATGGAACTTGACTGGTCACAACCCGAACTGACTGTTTGTTACTAGCCTGTGTATAAAGTGTAGTGGGGGAAAATGAATTGAATTTTTGACTGTCTGTGAGTTTCATGACTGAAACAAGGTTTTAACCTAATGGGCCATTTGGGCTTTAAATGATATCGATCCAATCTTAGTACCAATAAATAACCAACATTTTCAAGGAGATTTATTTTTTTTTAAATTAACGTAAGGACTTAACAAAAGCAAGCCCCCGTTTTATGTTTTTACAGTACCGGGTCTACAGTGCCGTACCATTCCAAATATACAACATGCATGCAGAGTTCGTTCTAAACTTGACATACTTGGGTTAGGTGATGACTTCACCAAAATGGAATTCTTGCAAAATCAAGTTGCGACGAATCGCCTGTTCGATAGCCCGGGGCAATCAAATTTTCATTCGGGAATTAAAATTCTGACTAGCTGTGCCCGCTCTGGCAAGTCCAGAAAAAGATGATGCCTTTTCTGTCTTCACAGAAAATCTTTCAATAACCTTTTTTCATGTTAAACTGCTTGTTTTTATATGTTTTCCTACTAATATTTGCAATGTTTGAAAAGAAACTTCTGCTATTTTAATGAATTCCAATTCACATTTCGCTGTTGCAGTGGTGAAAACATGAGCACAAAGCTCAATGTATTAAACTACGCTGCGCCACGCCCATGCAAAAGAATGCATGATGAAAATGTAGGAACCAGAACCAATCTACACATGCGCGATACATCCAGTTGAACCCTACAGCTTCAGGTTGAAAAAAGCATCAATGTTGCAAGAGGTTTTCTGCAAGCTAATTCCAGAACTTGGTCTGTTATTTACCGGTATGTATGTATTTTCTGTGTTTGTGAGTTTAATTTGAACTTGAAGGGACCGTGTTTCAACAAATTTCCTGCCGCGGCACAAGGTTTATCACCCGCTGATCTGGATGCATCACGCACGCTTACCACGCGATACACGGACATTATTGGCCAATCTGCTGTCGTGATTGCCCGAGTAGCACTGAGTGAATTGTCCATAATTCTTGTGAATTGTCAACTGTACAAATTTTTACACAGATTTAGACAAGTTTTCATCACGTTTTGAGATAATTTTGGAAGCTGTCATCCCATTTATGACATTCAATCAGCACAAGAAATTGACTCCAAAAACAAAAAATTCCCCACCCACCAACCCTATTTTTGAGAGGCACATAATCAGAAGCACAACTACATGTAGTTTTTTTTGGGGGGGGGGCTTAATAAAAGACTGTGTGCATGTAGAAGGTCTAAGTTAAATAGCTATTATAATAATGGATTCTGAGAAATCTTGAGCAAATGCTGATCCAATTCAGGCAAGCAAATTTATGGCATGGCCTGCCCGATCAGGCAAGCTAAAAAAAATTGTAGCGGCCTGCCTGCGCAAAATGAAAGCAAACTTTCTTTGTTGAACCACCAGACAATGGTACATACAAGTACAATACATCACACGCTGCACACACTTGGTGTCCCCGAAAAAAATGTGTGAGAGCTTTCAAATTGGGTAATATCACTACTGATCATTTTGTGTTTCCTGGCTCACATTGGCATCCTGCTGAAAACGAATACAAGTAGGTGAAAAATGTTGAGGGTTACTATTGATTTACGCTGTCCAGGATTCTTTTGCAAGATGTTTGCAACAGCAGCATTTTTCAGCTCTTCAACAAATTTAGTTAAATATCTGAAAGACTAAGGCCCCAAAAAATGACAGGTACATGTAAGGCGGCAATTGTTATGAATGCCATGAACAACACTTTACAAAGGAAACGTATATGCATGTATCTGTTGAACGTTTATGCACCACATTCACACTGAATATCCCCCCAAAAAACTTCAGGGTTACGTCATCAAAAAAGGACAGGTAGAAAAACTGGAAGGGTAAGTTCTTTGTTGTTTTGTTACACCGATCCAATTCTAGAGTCAACAGATACCAGTCCTGACTATGGAATTGTTACTGTAGAATTTAATGGGAGTGAGGGTCAAATGAATAACATTACAGCAATGAAGAGATCTCTACGACAGGTAGTGGGGAAATACTAAGAAAAACTACTCCAGAATTGTTTTCTTTTCACTTAAAACAAAGACTACTGAGATTTGTGTGTTTACAGCGTTTTTACCTTGGGTGGTTCATATGGCGGAGGAGCGGCCATTTCTGTGTCTTCTTTCTTCCTCTCTTGATCAAGATGCCTGGCGTGAGATTTGTTTTTGATGCTTTCTACTGCTCGAGCCGACCTATGTAATGTACATTAAAGTTGCAAAAGAATTTTCACTGAGGAAATACCCTCCTAAATACATGTACCCTCCTACTGGTTATGTCCTTCTACATGTTCATGCACTTCTGTCGTGGGTAACACCTGAAACTGCAGGGTCTCTCCTAGCATGCTTATGGTGAGGCAGACTTCGGACAGCTCAGAAACACCACCCCGTATTCGCACATGCAAAGAATGCTCCATATTTTTCTTTTCTGCTGATGCTGTCCAGCACAAAAATCAAATATTTCTGATCTTGTTTTGGAATGAGAGACAAAGCTTTTCTTAAAAACCAACCTGCTGTTGTCTGCCAACATTTTTATGGTGAAATTATAGTGAATTTGACACAATCAAAAACAAAAACGAATGATGTACATGTAATTTATAAAAGCTGGTAGTTGTACCCTTGCAGAAATAGTGCTTCACTGTGCCCCTACAGCACATCACATGTACATGTACACAAACTGAGGTACATGTACATGCAGCATGTAGTGACAGCACGGCTGTACAACCTTTGACACGTTTGACCTACATGTTAATATATACAAGGTCATAAAAATCAAGGTAAAACTAGAGGTGGAGTTTGTGAACAAACACATCGCTGTTCCCAAAATGTTTTTTATTGTCTTTTGATGACTGTCAACGAGTATCATAAGTTTGAAATGAATGAAAATGGCATGTATAACGAAAAACCAATTAACACTGCAATTGAATGTATAGTGCATGAGATATGAGGCTTTGTGTGTTAAAATACAAGTTCTGATCAAACCAAAAGTAGAGGTCACATGAGACCAAGATATCAAATTTCATCTATAACACGTCCCTGACTATGTGCATAATGTGAAGATAAAAACTTGACCAAGCATTTCTGGACAAGTGAGGGCACTTTTGCTTCGATCTAAATTGAGGAAGACATGGTTCAGGTTGCATGCTTTCATGTTTAAATTGTGAATCCCAAATTTGCTATCTGGGGACATTTCTGTGAAAAGGGTTTTTGCTGGATTATTGCCATATACTTACACAGTAATAAATTGCCAAAGAAAATAAGTCTGTTGTAGCAGTGGTTAAAAAAATCATAAGCATACAAAACAAAAATCAAAATATGGGTTAATAGTGCAAAAAAAATTCAAAATGAGGTGAAACTGAAACTCAAAGATGCAATTTCATGGGGTTTTGGTAAAATTTATAAAAACATTTCTATTTCCTGGTTCCTTTACACAGAATTTGCTTAAGCACGAAAAAAAAACTTGCTTAATAAACAAAGATTACCAGCTCAAACTCCATGTGATTCTCATGCTAACCAAAAGACAGGTAAATACCATTCCAAAACAATACACATCACAAGAAGTTCTGGCTGGTAACCTGATTTGTCAAGCAAGGTTTTTTCAAGCTAACACAAATTGTTCGCTACTATGAAATTGGCACCTGTTCCCTAGCTTGTCTAGGGTAAGTCGACGGGGCAACTTAGCCCACTATCAAATCATAACCTTGGAGGTACATGTACATGTAGAAATAGAGTCCTTGCTCAATGATCAGACTATCACTCAAATGGCATTGAAATCATTTATTAAAGAACCTTACCCACGATCTGACAAACCAAGAACTGTGCCCACAAACTGCAGTAAAAGCTACCTGATGAGCGAGCACCGAACGCAACTCGCAAAGACTGGATACAGGATTCGTTGCTGATCACCCTAAGAATTTCGGGTCGCCAGAATGTCCCACGTGACACGCAGCAATGACGACGACAATGTAAAAGTTGACAAAAACAAGATCGCCGTAGTCTTGGTTCCAAGACCTTCCTGTTTATTCCGCGATACGAATCGTTACCAGACAATCCCCTCCGGGAAAGGCACCGGAAAGGCTACATCATGTTGAATCACATTATTTTTAGATTTTACACTGCTGTAGAACCATGAAAGGCGTCTTGATCCAAGACTAATAGCGCCCCTGCGCTGTCTGGGTACAAGACAGAATCCACCCGCCATCCACTCTCCCACATACGGTAGCGCTTTTGCCAGCTACGCTTGACCGCTTACACACAAAACACGCAAAGGGCAATTACTCCTGCTCATGAAATAGGTATGACACAGCCAAATGTTGAAGTATTTATACTTAATTTGAACCAAGTATATAAAAACGATGAAAACCACACGGCGTTGAGGGAGCACTTCGCTAATTTTGGAGGTGCCAGCGATTTCATGGCCTCTTTACCCCCCCCCCCCCGACATATCGAGCCTTAAAGCCAAGTTGCGAATCTGTTTTTGAACATAAAAAGCTGCAAGGCAAAAGTGGTGTTCCGGATTTGGTTTCAGAAATTAATCGAAGTTCATCACTGGCGGCTGAAGCGGGGGGGGGGGCAATGGCCCCCTCCACTTTTTGCAGGGTCTATAATGGGACGGGGCTTAATGGATCGGCCTGTTCATGACTGATGCCTGATGGAACTCCTCCCCCCCCCCACTTTGAAAATCGCTCCGCTACCGCTGACGTTCAGTCAGTTGGATGCACACCGTACCTTCCCACTGAGGAAGGCATACTGGCGGGCGTCAGCAAATTTCTTGTGCGTGATAGTGGTCTGATTCTCAGATTTAACACTTTCATGACACACTCCCTACCCGCTTCCTTTCCCCTCCCACTATTCTTGACAACTATAATTTTGCCGACAAAACTGAATGACTGGTCTCTACCAGCGACGCCTGAGAGTCCAAGAAAGGCTAATTTTTTTAATAACCTCAAAAAGCCGGACACCTGTCTGGTTAATTTTGGCTCATCTCACACCTAGGGGGCGGATTCTGCCCCCTAACAATTCGACTGTGCATGCTCGATTAAAAATTGCCATGGATTTAAAGACACTCCTTAGAATACAAAGGTGAAGTTTAAACTCAATCATATACCTACGGTTTTGTTGTGACAGTTATTTAAAGTTCAATACTACACGCGTACCAGCCCGGGTGCAGGGGGAAAAGTATTTTGGCTGACCTGTATAGGAAATATGGGCGCTGCGCGACAACAGTATGTTCTATTTTCACAAAATGGGTGTCAAAATGCCCACAATGAGTTACGGTAACTCTAAAACTCCGAAAGGCTCAGCTTCTGTAAATATAACGCACTGCAGCAATATCGGAAAAGGGTTGAGGGGTGGATTCCGCCCCGGCTCTTTGAGGTATAAAAAGCTGTGAAATACTACCCACACAAAAAAGGACATTACGATTCACTGCCAGCTCAGATTGGTCCACTTTTCGGGGTGAAAAAGTTTTCTCAGAAACAACCCTTTTACTGGAGTATTATGATAGTCGAATTAGAAGAGTGCCCGGCTGTAGCTATACAAGGGCCGATCTGCCGTGTCGATTTTTAAATTATTGTTCTTCCTTACTTTTTTTCTCTCAAGAGATGGATGTTATTTAAAGGGTGGGCAAAGATGGCAGATTTTTTTCCGTTAAATTCAAGTCGCATTATACTGTGGCGCCGCGCCTCTCCTACGAAGGCGAGGGCGCCCTCCTCCTCGAGGCGCGTCGGACGGCACGCCGGAGAGTCCCTGAGCGGCTAGGGACGAGTCCGTTGGGACCAAAGTATACCGTCCCCCAAGAAGGTTGGTCTTCGTCGAGATGATGGCTAATCTGATTGGTCGAAACTTAATGACGTAACCCAGACAGACCTGACTCGAAATAAACTTCGCCTGGACTCCTGACTTATATACAACAATTCACAAGCGGCTGGTTTATTCATCGACACACTCAACCAATACACCAGCACTATTGACGGGGAAACTGCGTGATTATACGTGACTTCACCCAGAGCAGCGAACACCACAATTAATTGCAGGCATCCAGTGCCGAATCAGGGACTTTAGCAAGTCTACGGGGCTTATTGTCAGGGCTAGCTGCGCTACACGCAACTCACGTACGTACGTCACGAGATAGCAATCCACCCTTGCATCGACCGCAAGCTCCTATCAGGAACTATACCGCACCACCAATCAGCCCCTCAACCTACCGAGCCCCTCAACAGCACACGCACCACTCGGACTTAGGCACAGTCACACTAGGCTAGGTACTAGGTGACTTTAACCCTTGCACAGGATTCTCGACCCTTACCTCAGGATCAGCCCTTTATTTATCAGGACGACTAGTCCTAGCCTAGCCTACGCCTAGCGCCTACGCGCGCCTTTTATAGCTTTCGCGCTGCTCTGACCACGCCCGCGCACGCGCTCACGTGACTAAGCAGTGACTTCCGCTGCCCTATCGCACAACGCACAAGGCGGAGCCTATGCGCCGCGCTTGCTTAACACACAGCTATGCGCGCCTAACATCTGCCTTTGTTACTGGGCAGAGCGCCATCTATATCTTTGCACCGTGCCTAGCGACTAGCGCCCTCTGTCACGTCACAATACTGCTCACTTGGGACTCCTGTGATGGACGCTCCGCTGCAGATATTCTTGCACGTCTGTCCCGGAGAAACTGGGTTCGGGTCGACCAGTCCGACTAATTAGAATTCTACAAATCGAAATTCTTCGAACATTTCTCTTTGAAACATGAATCAAAAGTATAAAAAGGCGATTTATGTGAGTCGTACTGGTGTTAGGCACGAACCTGTACAAATGAAGGGGGGTCAAGAGGGGGAGGGTCATTGCAAGTTGTGCGGTGTATTCAAATGCACTTTTGTGTTCTGTTTATTTTTAATTTTCAGAGAAGTTTATGAGGTTTTACCTTTTGCCTTTTGAGGTTTTAATAAAAAAATTGCCCATCAGTCACATGATACCAATGTGCTGTAAAATTAAGGAAGAAACATCCATATTACACCTCAGCCCCAAAATTGCCAGAAGTTTGGATATTTTACTGTCTTAAACGATCTTTTCTTTGTCGATTTTGTTTTGCTTTAATATAGATAAATTTCAGCGAGGAGATTTGAGGTTCGCAATTTGAAGAGGAAGTCTCCAACATGAACCACGTCTTTTTGAAATGACATCAAAAAGGAAAACCATGAAAATTGTTTTAAGGTGTTTTTAAATGCATTTTGGGTGGGAAAAATCAAAATGGAGGTCAAATAGTTTTGAGACATCTAAGAAGAACAGGAAACTGGCCAAAATAGCATCATTTCCCAATGCAATTTATGGCACTGCCGTGAACTGGACAAGGGTGAACTTAGGCCAGTGTACTGAAAAATAGAGAGCTAGTGCAAGATACAGAAATGCTGGTAAGGTTGTGACTGCGCTGAGGCATTCTTTCATTTACTATATGCCTTGACAAATCAGATTTTGGGTGTGTAAGTTGAAAAAAGCAAAGTAAGTGAAAACAATTTTCAGATTGTGGAGCTTTCTTGTGTAAGTAATATAAGTCAACGTATTTGAAATCGTAAATTTGAATGGAATTTTAATACCCAATCATTATTTCGTGAATTTGCAAGACTGAAATTTGAAAATTGCGAATGCAATTAATATCGACATAGTTTCTTCCGAGTTTCCACCGGTACGGCCTTGGAAAATCAAAACAACCTCGTTTAACAGAGGGCGCACTTTAATACATCCAAACGTAAACATTAACAGCGCACCCTGTGCTTGGAAAAGTTGAACTTGTTGAAGTTTGTAAAAAAATTCTCGCCAGACGTGCATGACATGCCAGGGTAAGGCTGATTTTTGTAAAAAACAAAATCCTAGAGTCAACAGATCAAAGAGTGATAAAACTCTGTGCTGAATATCACGAGATACATTTTGGTACGTGGTGTGAAAATCAAGCATGCAAAATGTTGAGCACACGTCGACACGAGCGCTGCATACTGATGGATATCGGATTGCAACACGTGTATTCTTGTCATTGGGTACTATTTGCATGTTACTTGTTAGGCCTATATCTAGATATCTAGACATGCTAGACAAAGAACTTCAAGGCACCCGGTACCCATCCCTGGCCTTCTACTAGCAATGTGCCTCGAAAAATATACCATGGAGAGAGAATTCTTACCTCCATGATTATACCCAATCATGATGCCATGGTGAAACGGTCCACCGTATACGGATAACACTAATTTTTCCTCATTAAAGTGGTACAGTATTGACTATTGGTGTATCAGCATCAGGAAGTGATAACATGTCCTAAAAAATCGAATTTAGCTGGGAAAATATTGAAGTGTTTACTTAGAAAATACATGTAATTGTTTTTCAGACCAGTCTCATACTCATAGGGTTTGTGCACACCCAGTATCAAGGGATGTTGGTGTTTGGAATTCTTTCCAGGTCCAATCTACACATGTGCAGTAGTTGGAACGGTCCAAGCAGTAATGCAATTTCTGCATTATCCTTGGAATGCTTTTAAGCACTTAGGTCCGGAGAACATGTAAACATGATCAGGCTATCTGTATACAGGCGCAGCTGATGGTATGAACTCGGGCAGGGTTCTAGAGCCAATCGGAGGGGCTAGACTCTTTGCATGTGGTATGACCTTTTAACTTTCGCTACTGCTCTGTAATTTTTGTTATGTTTTGCTTTTTTGGGGGTTTTTTTGGGGGGGGGAGCCTGGGAGAGGTTAGACAAAATTTTTAGAGCTAGAGTTCCCCTAGTCCCCTGTAGAACCGCACCTGGTGAACTGCCACAGGTGCCACAACTCACCTCCGGGTTACATACCGGGTACATGTATATGTTGGGTGCGATCAGCCAATTTGCATGATTGGCCGATTACTCTGCACAATTTGTCAGTCCTACATTAAAATCGGCAACTTTTCTTCCCTTTTGTTTTTGAAACAATCAATGAATGAGACAGAAAATGCAAAAGCCTTGGCTGATTGTGGAATGATACGATCGTACAATATGATGGACCGATTGCGCCCAACATACTAAATCCCCATTTGTTTTGTACACTGCGCATGGCATGTTGTTTGTAGTGTAGTCAGCTGGGCATAAACTTCCCGAATCACAACAAATTCATTATTTTTTTGTAAATTAGACCTACTGTACATGTACATGCTTGTTTTTATTATTGAAAACCCGAAAATTCTTTCAGTTGTGACTGAGGATCATTTCACCTGATCAATGTCACATCTGTCCTGTGGTCAGTGAATGAACCCTAGTATTACACATGATCTTGCCCTATTGAAAGATTGAATTGATTTATCCACATGGTACCTGACCTGTACTGAATATTGCAAGTATTATTTCAATCAGTTGAGATGTTTTCTCTTGTTTGCATGTTTTGGTTGTACTGTAACTTGTTTGAAAAAAGCAAGTTCATTTATGTTCAGATTATTTGATCATAACAAATGCATCGTGAAAAAGAAAAACGTAACTGATCTTGTGGGCCTCTTTTGAAAAATTCTTTTGAGGGTGATGTTGGGAAAAGATTGACCTTCTTCTACTGTCAGTGCTTTAATTACATGTACACTGTATGCCCCTTTACAAGAAGAGGTACGTGGATGGATACCCCTTCCTAGCAGCAACTATGGTTCTGATTCAGTAATTACATGTAGTTACTTTCCTGTCTGTATGCTTCATGCATTGTGGGATGCCAGTCCATAATTTTACAATTGCGAAGCACTTCCAAATCAAAGACTGTCTTCGGGTTTTTTCTGCAGCCAGAATGACAATTATAGGCTTACTACATGTACCTAGAGCAAATAATAATTTTTCCATTTCAAAATAATAACCCTCCAACTGCCACTTGAGAAGTTACATGTAGATACATTGTACATGTACTTTGGAAGAAAACTTATGCTGTTTAACAAACGGTTACATTATGAGCAGAAATTGTTCAATTTGTTCACTGATTGCTCTAACAGCTGAAAAGGGCAGTTTCTATGTTTCTACCCGTATTTCCTCTGAAAGTGCAGAGTTTGTTATTTCTGGCCACTGTGTATGTTTTGTACAATAAATTAACCCTAACAGTCCCAAATCCTCCAATTTCCATACGATTTTACATACACCCTTGGGGGTTAGGGTTAGCAAAGGATTATGCAACACATACACGTACATGTAGTTGTTGCAGTGTTATGGCAACATGACAAAATTCATTTGCCCCTGTACATGTACGTGTATTTCCTTAACGAATTCAATCTTTAGTCCATTGGGCAGTCGTGAAATTTCTGTACACATTATGCACATGTTCAGTATGTGAACTGAAATTTACAATAATTCTGCCTAGGGGTCCTGCTTACCAATTGGAGTGACGTTGTACTGCCCTTGTTGATCTTTGAACAGATTTATTCTGTGTACACAGGAAAATGCATGTACATGAAACAAGAATTGAGTCAGAGTTTGGATATGAATCAGAGCCTTAATCCTCTTGCTTGGGTTGGTCGATGGTTGATTTGAAAGTGTTTATTGTTTGCTTCTGAGACAAATCCATCAGTGACAAAGTCATTCATCCACAGGAACTTAAAAAATGTCGTTGAATGAGTAATTTCCTTATCTGATGTAGTCTGAATAATGCTCATATACAAGTACATGTAGTCTGAATTATGCACATGTACATGTAGTCAGAATAATGCCCATCTACATGTACATGTAGTCAGAATAATGCCCATCTACATGTACATGTAGTCAGAATAATGCCCATCTACATGTACATGTAGTCTGAATAATGCCCATCTACATGTACATGTAGTCTGAATAATGCCCATATACATGTACATGTAGTCAGAATAATGCCCATATACATGTACATGTAGTCTGAATTATGCCATATACATGTACATGTCGTTCACTTTGATTGGGTCTCTGACTATGTTATTTCCCCTACTTGGGATCAAAGTCAAACGAGACTTTTTATCAGAGTGGCCACCGGGGCATAATGTAATTATGCAAATGCCATTCCTCTGCGGGGCTCTTCTTTTTTGGTTGAGGCAAGCAGAAGGACACTGAGTCAGCGCTGGAGAGCTTGAGCAGCGGCTGAACGTGCGTGTGTACGCTGTGCACGTACGTGGGCCGTCGTCACAGCGCCGCAACATTTCTTGCTGCGTTGATGAAATCTACTGGTTTTCTCGCCGCCATGTTGTGAGATCTTTTTGGATGGATAATCTGAATGTACCGTGTCTCTTGGTCCCCGCAGATTTACCAGGAGTGAAGTTTTCAAAGGTGAGGATATGTTTTTGTTTCCTTGTGCTCACTTGATGAAGAATAATTCTGAATCAATTCTGGTTAATATCTTTGGACTTTCTAGACTTCTCCATCAGATTGTTCGTGCATAAAACCATCTGTCAGTCTGTCAATGAAACATGAATTTCTGTACATGGTTCATTTTGTGTTATTTTGGGAAAACACGTCTTGTAGGTTAGAAAGTGTAATTAGAAAGTATTAAGTATTAATCTTCACTGTGGTCAATCAAGTTCTTTGTCCACTTTTGTTTGAAAAGGGGAACTATTAGAGGAAAGTTGTACAAGTACATGTACCAGTACATGTATATGAAACAACAGACTCAGATATGTCTCCATAATAATCTTAAAAGCTCTGTTGTGAAGCACTGCATATACAGTACATGTATACATGTACATGTATATGTACCGGGGTACCAGATTTGACATTCTCTTACTTTGAAACTATTTTAATTATTGTTGCCTGACTTGGGCATTTTGACCAAAAAGAATAAAATCATGTTTCTGCAGAAACACAAATGGATATGCATGCCTTTAAATGAATAGGTTTGTGAGTATTACGTCATAGGCCTAAAGTTACATGAATATTGTATGTATGTGTTTTGGGGGGGTGGCTGTACAGTTGACCTTTTTCCTGTGATGTCACAGTTGTGCTGGACTGCAGTGTGTTGTGATGGTATTGAGTGCACAGTGTTGTGATGGTAATCTACATATTCAAGATAAACTAGTCAAACATGTATGCAGCATTCCCACGTGCAGTTTGTACATGTACATGTATGTGGTTGAAGCTGCTTATAGGAATATGCGATCAACGTGGCCACAGCAGTCCACACGTAGTGGTATTGTTTACATTTAGCACAATCCATTCATGTGGGTGAAAAAGGTATATTGTGCCGTTGAAACATCATGTCAGTTTTTGTTTAAATCTTATTTTTACTTGTGCTTTTGAAACACAGGTGTGATCACAGTAGAATACAGCCATGCCGTAGGCAGTATTTTCATCATTCTTTGTGGGTGTCTGTCTATATGTGTGCCCAACTATGCCAGCGATCAACAATGACCAAAAGTGGGAGGTGTCCGGGAGGGGGATGGGTGTAACTTGTCTTCCCCCTCCCACAAGGTCCCTCCCGAGCAGCCCGCCAAGAATCGAGCATCTGAAGCGGATGAGTCTGTCTGCAATGCTCGGGGAGTACCACCGAGACGAGATGCACAGAGACTTGCCCATGACCTCCTCTTTGCCGTGCAATTCTCTCCAGGGTTTTCGAGCAATGGGCGAGTCGATCGAGATGACCAACGACCTCCTGGATTTGAGCAAGCCCTTACCTTGGGATCGACTGAAGCGGGGTGCGTCCACAATGAGCCTGGATAGCCTCAACGAGAACTACATGGAGTCAGTGCCAGGTGAGATGGCTGTCCTAGAGGACCAGGACAAGACGCCAGTGGCTACCTGCACCTGCGGCAAGACCACCAACTTTGAGTGCTGGGTGCACCGTGTGCCATTCAGCGGGGCAGGTGAGCTAACGGAAGAGATCAGCCAGACATGTCTGCAGCTTGTGAAGGAGTTGCGCTCAGAGCCGTCTGGCTGCGACGGAGTCATAAATGATCCGTCCTATGAAAACAAACATGACTATGGAGGTTTAGACCTCCACTTGAAAGATTCCCCACCGACCAATCACGTCAGAGAGTCTGTTGATACCCCCTGCAGTTGGAAGAAGGAGCGGGTATCCACCAATGATCTGGTGAGAGATTTGGACACCCCCAGTTCAAAGTCTTCAGGGAGCCTTGCCTCTGCACCGTCCATCCACCGCTCCGAGCTCTCCTCGAGTCCTGACAGTTATGACTTGCTGTACAAGAGCTTCGAGGTTGCAGCGGAGATGGACCGGCTGCAGTTGGAGCGCGGGCAGAGTGAGGGGAGCTCTGTGGGCTCCTCCTTGGAAAGCCTGAATCGTACCTCCCCCAAACTCCAGAAGGTGCTGAGCCAGAAGCGGCGCAGCAGCCCCGATGGGTCTGGGGATAGCCCCACCGATGTTGCTAGTTGCGACTCCATCACGGGAAGCCAAAAAAATCTCTGGCTCGCCCTACAACCACAGTACAACCCTCAGCCACTGACTCTGGATACATATCGATACGAAGTCATACATAAAGAGGACACATGTTCCAATGATACATCCCAAAAGGTCACCTTTGCCTCACTTGCCAAGAAAAAGAAGAAGCCCGAAGTCACAACCTCGCAGGTGTTACCCTCAGAGGTCACCCACTGGACTGAGCTTGTAACCTTGGGACTTCCGAAAGAGGAATCCTGCTTACAGCCCCACACCAGCCCAATCAGTTCTTCCAAGTGTGAGGCTGGGAATAAATCCAAGAGGCCCCACTCCCTTCCAATCCAGCTGAGGCACATACAGAAGCCCTCCAGCCGACCTCAGCAGACCCCGGAGCAAAGCCAGCAAGGGAATACTGGAGGGGCACCTGCTGGCATCAAGGGGGTCACAAGGACTGTGAGTGCACCGGAGGGATTTGCATGCAGCTTCCCAAGGTCGGCTGGATCTGGACAGGATTTATCTTTGACAAAAATGAGTAAGTTTCTATTATTACATATAACTCTGTCCACTTTCATGGTGTAATAGAATGTTTTGTTGCCCTAAAGCTCTGTATTTGATATGTATTCTCTCCTTACTCCAAACTTTACTCTAAACCCCAAAGCCAAGCCCTGCTTGGAACCATCTGAACTTACTCAATTTTCACATGTTCAGTTTCTGTTTATGCTTCACTTCCAGCATCTTGGGTTGTCCCTGCAGCCTCGCAGAGCACCAGCAGTGTCTCTCTGTTGACGCGCAAGCGGCACTACAATCAACATTACCACACAACCCCACAGCTTGATCCTACAATAGGCTGTGAGGGGAGTACGGACCCAAAGATGGCTGCCGGTAGTCCGTTGATCAACAGTAGTATGCAGGACAGTGGGCATGGAATGAGGGACCTGAGTTACCCATTAGGTTATGACAGTAATGCACAGATGCCAGTGCGAGCAACGAGGGCACGGATCTTTGCCATGGATATCAATGCCAACTTCACTGAGCCCCAGGAGCAAGATACCTTCATTCCAGAGCACCATCATTTTATCCCCCAAGAAATCACATCGGAGACTGGAAACCTCCATAGGGAAAGCCCCACTTCCAGCCGCGTCATATTAGGGAACCCTCTCCAGGATAGGTTGCATTTCCGGTCCAACCTTGGGGTGGAATCGTCAGCCGATTGGGTCCCAGGGCCAAGGACCACTTGGCTGGACACAAACCGGAGAACAGTGATACCCCCAAGAACTCTCAACCTCATCACCCAAGAGGAGGTCAGGCCACTACAAAAGAAGGCCAAAGAGTTGCAGACTTGCTCTCGAGGTTGCAGCACCAACAGCCCTCCTGAGGTGGACCCAACAAGTTTCTTGAGAATGTATCCGAGGACGTACAAGGAGAATGAACTGATGGCCAAAGACCAAACCAAAGAATGCAAGGACGTCGGAGTGAGCACCGATGAAACGTTAAATGGGAAGGGGGGATGCTTTTGCCCCTGTGCTAAAAACTATCACCACATTGCTGATATCAATCAGTCAACACAGACCCTGGAGTTGCGTGATCAAAGCAGCCAATCAGATCTGCCCAGTAGGTGTTTGTTGGATTCTGGAGACCGCTCTGAGAGTGGGAACATCTCAAAAATTGTCAAAGGAGAGTCATTGGATAAAGGTTCACAGGTGGGGCTCTGTCAAGATGCCAAGGATCAAAGCAGATTGGACAAACGAACCTTGGAAAAGAGTGTCCAGGGATCGAAAGCAGGAAGAAAAAGCAAGCCAAAAGTGAGACAGGGGAAGGACTGCACCAAAAAGGCTGTGCCCACAGAAACCAGCGTCCAGTCCTGGCGGGTGGGTGGCAAGGGACGACGCGGAAGTCGGACCATTGTCACGTGCGAGGAGTCGCACGTTGCAGATGCCTTGACCAACCGTGTGGTCCGGATCCAGAATGTCGGGGCTTCCACGCTGCCTGCCTCAGCTGACAAGAAGTACATCCGTCATCGGCCCCTGAAGCCCATCCACGAGGTCGATGCAGAACATCAGCAGAGAAAAGGTTGGCATGATATTGTTCGTGTGGGCAGTGATATTCGTGATCGTGGCGTAAAGTGTAAGTGTTTCATCAAGCATGTTATAATGCAAAAAAGTCTTGAGAGTAAATATGTAATCTTGTTACTTTTTTTTCTTTACTGACATTTTGATTTGCATGCTCATCAGAATTTGTACATTGTTTTGAACTTTAGCCAATGTTGTTTTATTCAAAACGTGAATGCAGTAACATATTTGGATGACCAGAACTAATTAAAACTGCATCAGTGATGTTAGCCAGACACCTGTGCTTAATTTTCAATAGTGGAACATTTCTGAACATAGTGATTGTGTACATTTGTGCTGTGATTTCATTTGTCATATGTAAGTACATGTATATTGCACCATCAAAATCCTCACCCAAACTCAGCAGCACTTAGACAAATTTAGAACTTTACAGCCCTTCCATTACTTTTTATAGAACTTGATTCCGTCATGGCCAAGGTCTGTTTTCAGTGCATGTTCCACTTGGCTTACTTCAAAGTTTTGCACTTGCACTAATGTGGAAAGGTTCCTAAGATGTTATTCCATAATTACGATTAATAAAGTGCAAGCTGTCTGCTCTTGTTCACACTGTGTATTAGCATGCATGCTTTTTGAGGATTTGTACATGTAAACATGTAAATGCACATGTAAATTATGTACCTGATTTACACGTACCGGTATACATTACATGTACTCTACAATGATGCATGTCATTTGATACATTTAAAATAATTTATGCCAGGTAGATTTTTTTTTCTAAGTTGGCAGGATTATAAGATTCCTACTTGATGTTTAAAGTTCATTGTCCTTTTACTCTTATTTCTTAATTTTCATTGAGATTTTTTTATCTCATTTGTCATACCCAACCCAGCTACACGAGCGTTACTGCTTCATGTAGAGCGTTGCTGCTTCATGTACATGTAGCTTGCATTTTAGGTGGACTATTTTGAGTGGGGAGAGTAAATTTAGCCAAGCCCAACACAATCCCTAACAAACCCCTGTCAGTGCCCCAGCACAGGTGACCCAGGAGGGGGCCCATGAGATGTCCCACCGGCCGCTCCGATTGGCTCAGCTTTAATTTGTTTGAATCTTGTTTATCGGTTTGACAGGAAGAACGTGCCAGTGACTAATGTCCCGAAAGGAAAGGGGAAGGGGGGGATGGGGTGCAGTCGAGCTAGAATTGAGGACCGAATCAGGCCTGTGGATTCTATAACCCTGTCTACTTTCTTACAGAGAGGAAAGATGAATTAGTCTTTGGCTTAACACTGAAAATACAAATTGAGTCAAGATCATCAGTGTTTTTGATCTCATCAGAGTTGGCTATTTATAGAAGTCATGCATTTGGAATTTTGTCCCCCTCCACCCCTCACACCGGAAAAAAAATTTGAAGTGACTTAAACTATGGCCCAAAGATTAATGAAGGCCATATTGCAGATGTAATCATGGTTTCCCCTGACACATCTTAAACTAGTTAAAATCATGTTCTCTCTGACCGGATTTGACCAACGTGCCTTTCATTGATCAGTGCCATTCTCTTTCCTCAGCTCTGTCATGTCTTATTCTGGACTTGTGAATTATTTTTATTTCGGGGGTGGTGTTGGGCCTGTTTGTTTCACATGGATCCAGATCGCGATCGGTGTTCTGAGGTTGGATCACTGACACCTGGTCCCTGCCAGTGCCTGTGCTGTACTGTAGATGTGCACACTTACGCTGATAGCATGTGCATGAATGTGCTCACTGAATGAGTTAACCAGCGTAAGATGACACAGGAGAGGGATTTCTTATTACATATGAATACAGTACTTGTACATGTACATTCATACATGTAGTTACATGTATCTCCATGTTATACCATATCTAGTAGACATGATGCATGTACCTGTACATATGTACTCTCACTTGTAAAGGTTGGTCCACAAACATGAATGCAATTTGGTGACATCAGATCATACATGTACAGTGTACATGTACATGTATATGCATGAAGTGTATTTACAAAAAGTGAACGCATTTCAGCTCAAGCAAATTTCGTTGCAAATGGAAAATAAATTCAACGTTGTTTCTGTTTCAAATTTGCCTGAATTATGAACCAGCCTTTAGTCTCATCATATGTGTGAAAGCTCTCCTTAAACTGCTTCATACTGATACGCAAGCAGCTCCACATGAATGATTCCCTGCAGACTGGTCATACATGTACGTTGAATAAATCATGGTCAAGATGTTGGGTGCTTTTACCTGTGGGGTGCATACTTGAAGTTCAAGGAATCTGACCGTCAGGTTGCTCATGACAGGTGATCTTGATAAGTGCCAAGTATCAGACAGTTTGATCATCAAACTGTCTGAAATGCTGAACGGGGAATAGCGTTATTACACAGCAGTCTTGAGAGATTTCCAAAATAGTCCAGGGAAGGTCAAGGATGTTGCTTGTTGTTATCCAGTTTAAAAAAAGGAAAAGCGTCAAGTCTTTAGGAATATGATAATTTACACCCCCAAATGGTACCTTTGGGAGGATTCATAGGCTCATGCACAAAGTTTGATGACCTTGAATTCCTGAACAGTAATTAACCGATTGAAATCAATTTTTGTTCACATCTGAAGTAGACACCTAAGTAGATAAATTTCTCACAAAAATAAAGAACATATTCACCTGCTTTTAAGGACAAGACAATTTCACCTTCGTACCCTGTGCCTCCTGAAGGTATTTTTCCTGACAGTAAAATGAATCGCTGGTATTTGTGAGAGTATGCCGAACAACTTCCTGCAGTGGCAAAGTTCTCTACTGTTTGCATGATTTAGATCGGCAAGCTCAACATTTCGCAGTGATCTGCAAATTACGCAAAGCTACTGCTGTGTTTCCAGTAGGCCTACAGTGATTGTGATATACACTACATGTAGCACATCCATTAGGTCAATTTTCTTGAGTTACTGAGCAATGAGGATAAGTTGCTTAAGTTGCGGAAAAAAGGACACCTGCTGAAAGATTATGCATTGAATAAGAAATTTTGCAAATTTGCCGTCAGATAACAGCTCTTCTAAAATGACAGGTCTATGAAGGAAGGCCCGGGCTGCGTGGGAGGATTACTTTAACTCTTCGTTATATTATCATTAGCCATCAACTGAATTACTCTCTTTAACTGTTTCAACTATGCCTCCTTAATCCCTGCATAGCCCCACCCCTAGCTTGGCAATAACAGCTATTGGATGCAAACAGGGTGGCAGGCAGTCTGGCACACATAATTAGAGCATCCTGCCCCCTTATTCATGCAACTCGGCCACACAATGGCACCTTGCCAGAATTTCTGCTTCATCATTACTACATGTGGGATCACAAGAGGAAGAAAATCTGAAAATAACTGAGTTCTGATCGAAGTAACATTTGTTGAAAAGAAGGAAAATCTTCAAGGAAACCGCTGCCCGGTAAAGTGACAGACATGCACTCTGGCTTTACGTGTACTCTGGCTTTAAAAGGTTTAACACTGCAGCCTCACCAGATTGTCTCACCTGTAGGAGTCAAGTTTTAATTTGGGGAGGTGAAAAGTACTAGGGACTACATTTACACGTAATATACTCAGTTCTGGTTGTGTGTATGCACTAATGCACTCTTATTGATCAGTTGTTGTTAATTGGCTCTGACAATTTCAGTCTGCCTTGCTAATTATTTTATTGATTGAATGTCACAAACTGAAGGAGCCAGGCAAAATGTTATGTCAACAGTATTTCTAAATTACACGTAGATGTTTGTACATGTACAAATGTACGTGCGTACTATGAAGAGCAAAATGGTAATCACGTTTACGTAAAATAATGTCATTTCCCTCTCTGTGTCATACATGTGATTTCCATGGTAAATAAGGACATTTAAAACTGTGTCAAGGAATATTGACTTAATTATCGCACTACTGAGAACAAACACCTCCGAAGTGAACCAGAAATAGTTGATATGTGTTTGTTTCATCCAGGTTACATGTCAGTTCAGTTTTTAAATTACATGTAAACCTGGACAAAATGAACTCACCGGTAGGCCTGCATTTAATATTATCTGGAGCTCATTATCAAACATAAATAATTGCAGTGGCTTGCTAGCAAGACATGTAATAAGATTCACATCGATTGACGAATTACACCTCCCTGCTCATTGTGCAATGCTGCCTCTACCCACTTGGAATGAAATGCGTCATTGCTGCTAAATTATGCGACCCGCTGGGGATGTGAGGAGATGCAGGCATCTCACTCACTCTCTGCACCTCCTGGAATGCTGTCTAAACAGAGTAGTCTGGGCTGGCCACACTAATAAAAAACGTTGTTTTCTATGCAACTGGTTTGGAGTTTGTCATTTGGTTTTGGCAGACTTATGGGTATATTTTAACACTGGTAATGGTTTTGGGGATCCGTCAAGAGAACAGGCCTCATTTCAAACATGAAAGATGCTAATATATGTGTGTAGTGGAAAAAAAAATTGAAGAAACTATTTCCCATTACGTGTTTGCTCATAACAGGACAAAGATTAAACATTGATTTTGCGGGTGTGAATTATTTGCAGACAGGAATGTCCGTTGCATTCGTTGCTTTTACTTGTGTTTTTTAATCAGCGTTGAACTTAAAATGTGATGGTCATCATTTTGCCCTGTACCTTTTATAACTGATTATTTTCATTACACGTTTTGTGTGTGTATTAACTGATAAATGTACATGTATGTTGCACTGCCTTTTCAATCAAGTGGAAGGGTAAAGACTGAATGAGAGACACATGTACCTGTACTTTTTGCATTTTCACGAATCATTTGGCTAAAATTTACAGCATTTAAGTCATTAGGATTGATGATTAAAGTATGCAGTTTGTTTTTTTACTTGTGAAAGCTTAATTCACATGTACATGTACATCTTTGAAGTTTTATACCCGGTACCTCCCTCCTTTTGGTTTAGTTTCACTGTGGATGATATCAGTGGAACATGTATGTACAATGTGTAACTCAATATTATGCAGACTCCATAAAGACTAATGAAAGCCATGTTTGATTCAATATTTCATTCTTTATTCAGAACATCTTCAGGAATGCAATGCAACATTGAAACAGGAATGCAATGCAACATTTGAAACAATGTGTAACATTGTTTCAAATTTTCAAGTTTCAAATTCACTTAATTCAAACAGCTGGGTAACCTTTATATTGTTTTTAATTGGTCATAAATGGTAGCAGTGTGTGCATGGATGGCTGCATTGCCTGATGTTTGTCCTAGATTAGTGCTGTGTTGATGTTTTCGTGCATGAGCGATATTTTGTCCCACATCGTTGGTCTTACAGTAGCCCACAAGCCATCGTAATACACTGTACATGTATGTCCTACATTCACTCATGCATGAGCAGGTATTGGCGTTTTGATATGGGATCGAAATACAGCCCCAGGTCATGAATTGTTTAACGGCCCCCTCAAGGTAGTCGTATCTGCAGAATCGATGGATTCATTGCATTAATGGGATGAAGTCACGATCTAACCTCACTAAGGAGCACCGGAAAAATCCAATTAAAACCCGATCCACACAATTAAGTGCAGGCCCGTGTGCAGTTAATGCCCTGATCATGCTCCGATGAGTGTGTGGTGAAAAGCAGTCAAAGTGATAATGCCATTTGAAGCGTGTGGTTGTCATTTGCTCCACCCTCATTTTGGGGGACTTTCTTAATTTAGGGAGCTCATCCATTCGCCCAAATATCCATGTGCAGCATATGTATACAATTACATGTACATGGACATGTATACTTTGATTGCGCAATTGCAATGAATGTGTTGAACCATACCCTTCCTGATCTCAGATCATTTTTCTTCATGTAAAGATTTGGGTGGGGAAGAAGGAAGGGGATTGTCTTGTGATGGTCCAGGAGCACCAGACTGCCTGATCTTTTAGTTTGGGAGAACAAAGTTTGCAGCATTTTCATCTGGTGCCGACATTTCGAAAACTGATATTGGAGCCTCAGGTGCAAGCCGAAGTAGGGTCAAATTTAAGATTAAAGGTGCCTTTTGATAAATTTCACATTATCATGCTTCTTGTCCATGTGCATGAGTGGCTCACAGGGTTCATTGGATAGGAGCAAATTTATTTACATGGTAAATAAATGTGAATAAGGAACAGGCCAAAAACCAAAATTATAGAAAGACAACCTTAGGTGTGGGAAATGGCACTGGTTTTCTTGAGACATCCAAATCTATCTGACAGCAGGTTCAACAGATTTTTAACCATTTGTCGATATTTCTCTATACCCCAGTACTGCAGAAGCTTTGCGGCAATGCTGACCAGCCAGTGGCCCCTTTGCCACCCACTGTTATTGCCTGGCCAGGCCTACAGGATTCCATGCACTCCAGGGCTGACCGCGTCAACTCCCTCCCGGCCGACCTCAGCCAGTACCGCAGCTGGGGCACCGCTGCATCCAACCCACAGCCTGGCCAGTCACAACCCCTGTCGTCCGCTGGCGTGAGTACCGCTGGCCAGCCAATCAAGCGCATCTTGTCATGGGAATCTGGGGCAGAGAGGCACAGCATTGACAAGTTCCAGCTGGACGCAAATGGCACAAGTTTGAAGGGGCGCCCTCTCAGTCTTGATGTGTCCAGTGATTACGATGTTGGTGCTGACTGCCTGCCTCCGCAGGAGATGCAAGTTTCTCCCCGAGAAGCCAAAGAAGAAGTTGATTTGGTACAAAAGAAAGGTGATTTCTTAACACTGCTTATTTGTACCTGAATATAAACCCTTATGGAGTTTTGTAATCAACTTGCCTGTTGATAGTCATTGAAATGTATTTTATGTGCATGAGTCAGCATTTAGGAAGTGTCATATCAAATTCATAAAGGTAAATCGAACTGTACACATTAAATGCTGAATCCTCTAACTTTGGTAGAATTCCTCACACACCAAGAGGAAGGAGGAGAATAGAATTAATATCAGTTGAACTGAGGAAAGTTACCAAACCTGAATCCCTTGTCTTCCCCTCCTCCCTTAAACAGTACGTGTCATTTAAAGAGTTTGAAAAGGCCTGTTCGGCCCGAGAACACATTTCTCATACTTTTTGCCATTTGTAAAGCTTTGAAAGCACGGACTTCTACCGGTACCTACTCGCTCTCTTTTCAGTTCTTGAGGGTTACACAGTTCCAATTAAAAATAATTGGGATTATGAAGACTGAGAACACAAGATTGGAAAGTTAAGCACTATATCAGCCAAGTACCGGTACTCTCAAGTTGCTTAATTGAATTCAGCTATAGTCAGTGTTCGTTTTGAATGAATTGATAAATTTTTCTTGATGAATCTTTATTTTGTCTCTGGTGGTGTTGTTACATGCAGCTCTTGTGACGGCAGTCGAGGGCGCTGTTGAACACATACTGAGCCACTTTGGCCAGGCAAAGACAAAGAGCTTGGAGGAGAAGGTAAATGGAAAATATTCGTCTTCTCAAGGGTTTCAAGTTTGGACAGGATGTCAGCCAATGGGCTAGAATGCTTGTACTGTGGGCCTAAAAATATCCCGGAGTATTACAATGTGACAGATGCCAATAACTAGTTTGCTTTTGATCACTGTGAATTGAAAGCAGTCATGGTCACTTTAATGCATCAGATTCTGTCTTGACATTACTTAGAGTGTGTTGCTGCTTTACCACATTGGCCTATTCTGGATTTTGGCAGGCACCTGAAGTTTGTTAGTGAAATCATTAAGTTGATGCTCCGATGTACCGTGCTGCAGAAATCCAATGCCGACATTTTGCAAGTCTGATGATGGGTTCGCTCAAAGTGCCGTGATGAATGAGCTGAACAGAACCACTGAGTACAAGTTTCTGCATTGTTTAGAAATGTTCTTTCAGCGGGAAACATTTAACAAGGTATAAGAAGTTGGGAAGAAGCTTCTAGGTGTTGAATTACATGTGGATGGTGCTTGCCATTACTTTCATAGGGCCGTCTGGGCAGCACAGCCCTTACTCCAGATATTGGCCATCTGATGCTCCACTACCTGTGTCCGGCCATTAGAGCCTTATTGCTGGATGGACTACGGCCGCACGTGACCAGCTTCTTTGTTGGACGCTTGAAGACAACACTGTGGGGTGTCGTGGAGGCAACCACTCAGCTTGGTAAATATTTTTCCCCTCAACATCAAGCTACATGTAGTAACTCAACCTTTCCAGCTATATGCACTCATATATTCTTAGAAGATTGAGGTGTCTCCCAACTATCAAGTTATCCCGAACAGAAAAATTAACTGCAGAGCTGTAATATACATGTACCAACTGAAGATGCACTGTGCGTGTGTCTTTTGTGTGAGTTGTAAGTTTCTGAGAACTGATCTAGTGTTTATGCCCCTCTTCAGGTGAAATGATCGCCTTGCTAAAATAACCAGGCTTGCATTTTAGAGCTTTCTTACTTCATATCAAAATTTTGTAAAATGGATTTAAAAAGGTCTTTTTGAGCTTGGACTTTGACTTCTGAAGGGACACACACGCACATGTAGAATGTACCATTTGTTCACTGCCAAGTAATTCTGCAAGTTGCAATGTGAGCAACATCTCAGCAAATTATGCCCATGGCATTTAGGATTGTACTAAATAATCTGAATACCTTTTTCCTTTTTTGGTCAGGACCCGGTACGAGGCCCTTGCATGAGCTTGTCCGACAGCTGTCCCAGCTGGCATACTTGAAGACGTCAGACCTTAGAGTCAATGCTTTCATCATGGGACTCCTCAAGTGAGTTCACTTTCCCCAGCATTACTTTTCAACGTCATATTTCTTAACCACGGCTCATAAGTAATTTCCCACCCTTCCTGTTCACATCAGTGACCTGAAATTGTCCTGTCCATCATGCAGGATCTTTAAAAGTCCCTTGACTAGGCTTTGTTAGATTAACTCTGCACTGGTTTGTACGTGGTCCTTGAGCTTTCCTTTCAAGAAGGTGTCAACATCCCCCCTAAAGCACCCCAGGCACTGTAGCTTGTAAGCCTGAAGAAACCTGTAGAGAGGAGACAGTACAGAGCACTTCTTCTCATGTACTTCTCTACATGAATATAAATAGTAAAATAAAACTAAACAGAACAAGTATATTCATCTAAATGGCTCATAAGGATTTTGCATAGGCAGCATGCACGCTGTGGTCAGGTGTTTGTCCAGTCTTTATCATTATAGTGAGGTCTTACTGGCACAGAGTTCAAACCCTCTCCTTCCACTGTCCATCTAACGAGGTGTTGACATCTGTCTTCCACACCCCTTCCCTCAGTGTACATGTCCTCAGATTAAGCCAACGGCCCGTTAAAGAGCCATTCATCCCCTCCCCTTTTACTTCACTGTCCTCCCTTTCCCCTCTGCCACTCGATGTGCCATTTCCTTTTCCCAGACCTGCCCCTGACTTCCGTCCTCACTGTCTTATGGGAGCTGCTTTACTTTCTGAGAGCTTCCTGCAAGTTCCTTGGTCCCATCGAAGTGACCTGGAATTTGTCACGAGCTTCCAGCTCAAGGCCAACTCTGCTTGGTTCAGCCTGACAACTTCAGGTTCACAGATATTGGATGGAGTGTTTTCCCAAATTGTAATATATGTGTATTTATGTACATGTAGGTTGGGCTGCATGGATGTCACTGGTACAGTACATGTAGATACCTTGAGGGTGAATGTTGGTACTTCATGGAGTGTTCACAAGATGAAATTAAGCAAAAATGAAACAAAAGATCTTACTTGTCTTCTGCAGAACATTCATTTATAAGGGCAATCTTCTGGTTACCAGGCACATGTATTTTTCTTTAGGCAGAAGTCTGAATTTCGCTACAGTGAAATTAAAAATTAAATTTTGCTTTGCTAGGGAAAAATTCATTTCACCATAGTGACCTTTGAATCTATTAAAATACGGGTGGAACCAGCTTCTTTTTATTCGGGGGAAAAATATCACATTTTGGTGTCCCCAGAACCAAACAGCTTTTCACGTTGAACATGGGAAGATACATGTACTATGAATGTTTTTCGTTTACATGCCGAAAAGGTTTAGGTCAATAGGATATTGCTTGAGTAGAATTCTCAGAACTTAATAAGATGATATAAATAATAGCTGTGGAGTTGGAAAGGTACATGTGTGTGTGTCTCAGTGAAAGTGGCTTAATTTCAAGTATCCTTTTAAAGACTTTTTTTGAACTCTTTGCACTGGCTTAGAGATGACGTACATGTACATCAAGGTCAACCTCAAAGTTATGATTCTCTTCAATCAAATTGGAAGATATAAGGGGACACTGTAATTCAGTTATCCGAAAATGTCATAGAAACTTCGATTTAAATTTATTATTTCCCTATTTAACAGCTTAGCTTGTCAGAAACCCTGTGTTTTTGGCAGCCCCCCAGTTGTGGTTTTTGACTCTGTAGGATATAGTGTTACCCCTTATCCACTCATTCATTTCTTGTTTGCTCGTTACAGCATCCGATGCCTGGAGTTGTGGCTGGAACATATCAGAGACCATCCAGGTACTGTGTGCTCGTAATGAAATAGATCCGATATTTGTCTTGTCTTTGTCATTGAAAAAGAACTCCCAGTACAAGGCAGGCACTTGAATAAATATCACAAGCTTATCTATAAACAAGCAGTGTTTAGACAGCCTCGCTTTCCGGGAACCAGACCAATATGACCATGAAGTGCTAAAAGTAGCAGTCTTTTTTTAGGCTATGTGGCTCCCAAAGGGAGTTCATTGGAACCTCCGCTTGTAACCTAAGGTACATGTTCATGTCAACAGTCCCTGTAAATGAGGTTTTGCTCTAGTTGAACATGTCGGTTTTGAGTTACCGGTAGCCTTGTTTGAAAACACTGTTGGTGCCGATGGAGGAATTCCACCATGTTATTGAGTCTTTTGTTATGCAGTCAACAAGATGAGCCTTCCTCTCCATGCCACAGTCGATCCAGGTCTTGCTTGGGTGTTTGCATTTTAACGGAACGCAGACGGCTTATCACATCCTGGCAGAGGTCAGGCTGGAGGGCGGGCCCAGCTACCAGGGAAGATTCAATCAGGAAACGGCTGCCGAGGATGGGGGGTTGACTCATCCATCACAATTGTGTAGGGCCAAGGAGGCGGCTTAAAGCAGCCTACCCCCTTAGTTTCCTGTCTCAGACTTTAATTCCCTTTTTAGACACTAACATTTAGAGTAGGGTACAAAAACTATGATAGGAATTACTCTTTTCCTGAAGTTGTCAATTCCCTGCAAATTTGAGCTTAGTACTATTACAACTTGCCCAGCTTCTAATGCACATGTTATTCCAGGGAGTGAATTCTCAACAAGGGCTTATTTTGATTTCCACTAAAGAAAGGTATTTTAATGTTAATTATTTTGGAGTGGAGCATGGGTGTAAAGGGTGAAATCTAAACCTGCATGGCTTTCTGCCGGGTTTCATATTGCCTTGTTCAAGGACATCTCTGTAGTACAAGATGTCCCTGAATAGATTTACATGAAATATACTTTGGCTTGTGACTCGACAATAAAAGCATTATTTTCTGCCAGTATCACCAAATGTTTTGAGGGTCTGCTTTAGATTAAAGTGGCACACTCAGTTATGTGAAATCTAAATCTAGTCACTTACGCGCTCACACTGCTTTTGTTTGACAAAGTTGAGGCGGGTTGGCCCTTTAAAGCTGCTCCGTTGTTTTGTTTGACAAAATTGACAATGGGTTGGCCCTTTAAAGCTGCTGCTTTGTAAACCTGTAATGTCAGGTCTCTCTGTTTGATTCATCAGTCACATCACTGGCAATTGATCAGTTACACAGGGACAGCAGTGAGAAACTGCCAAACTGTGTTGTATGCATAATCTCCAATGTAATCTTTGTTACCGGTACTGCAGATATCGTCAGGAACCTCTACGAGCCAAATGCGTTCTTGAGTCTTTGCAACGGTGCCACCAAGGCTTTCTTTGATCGGCTCTTGATTGCCATTCAACCACTCACGCTTCTCCCCTTTGACCTGGACTACAAATTTGAGCACCAGGGCCTGGTGCACCAGCTCAACCAGCAGAGGGAGAAGCAACAGCTGATGGATCGGTACGCCGGCAAGCCCAACAGCAGTACACTCTTGACACAGAGCCACACCTCAGTGGGAGGGAGTTGGCTCAAAGGAACAGCCAGCTTGCTCTGGAAAAACTGGGAGGGGACACAGAAGCCGGAAGAGCCCGCCTCAAGTGGGACCATGACCTCATCGCTAGGGTTTCTAAGAAACATAAAGGGACAGAGGTCAGTCGAAAGAACTAAAAATAGTCGGTCTTCAGAACAACCTGTTTCTGGGATGTTGAAGACTGACGAAAATTCCACCCCTACTCAGGGAGTGGACCCAACCAGAGACTCATTTTCAAACAAGGAAGTCAGCAACAGTTGGTCCCTTGAATGGATCAAAGGGTTTGTGGCAGCTTCTACAGAAGCGACCACTTCCAATGCAGGGGTGAGCAGTACAAAGAATATGACATCATCAGGGTCGACATGGAGCAGATTTGGAAGCAGGTAAATTGGCAGATTTCTTCTAGTCAACTAGGGTCACAGTGTATGGGGACCACAGGTTGTGGTGAAATGCAAAGTTAGATATAATGTGACTAGGTCACAAGAAGGTTAAGCAATAGGATTGGGGGAATGCTGGTTACTTGTACCATTATTGACAAAATGGAGGCCATAATGGTAACAAAGTTCAGCAATTTTCTGACAGATAAAAGTTGTTGAGGGTGGCTTTCACCAAATGTGTTGAAGTGTATTGATAGCTCCGTCTCCTCTTGGCAGGAGGCAGTTGGCGTTGTATTGACCTGGTGTGCACCTGCATTTCTGTTTCAGGTTATCATATGATAGCTCCGTCTCCTCTTGGCAGGAGACAGTTGGCGTTGTATTGACCTGGTATGCACCTGCATTTCTGTTTCAGGTTATCATATGATAGCTCCCTCTCCTCTTGGCAGGAGACAGTTGGCGTTGTATTGACCTGGTATGCACCTGCATTTCTGTTTCAGGTTATCATATGATAGCTCCCTCTCCTCTTGGCAGGAGACAGTTGGCGTTGTATTGACCTGGTATGCACCTGCATTTCTGTTTCAGGTTATCATATGATAGCTCCCTCTCCTCTTGGCAGGAGACAGTTGGCATTGTATTGACCTGGTATGCACCTGCATTTCTGTTTCAGGTTATCATATGATAGCTCCCTCTCCTCTTGGCAGGAGACAGTTGGCATTGTATTGACCTGGTATGCACCTGCATTTCTGTTTCAGGTTATCATATGATAGTTCCCACTTTTCTCAGAAAGGCCCATTAAGGAACAAGGTCTTCTCCAAACATAAATGTACATGTACCATCTCACGGGTAATCTTTTAAATACAGTTCCAGGGTTGCAATCCTCTCAATTCCTTAGGTAATTAGATGGAGGTTCATTTCAGTTTGTCGCCCTCGTTGGCCCCTTTTAAGAGCAGCTCTGAAATGCTCTGCAGTTGCAATGAGGCATGTGGATATTAATTAAGAGTCTTCTATGTAGATTTCCTTGGTCCTGAAGGAGCTGTTAATGTCTTTTGATGCATTCAAAAGTTTTGGCTGCGGCTGGTAATTTACATTTGTGCCTGTGAAAAGCCACCAGGACAAGTGCATTAGGCTTAGGCTTGTGGGGACACTTGGTCAGTGTGCAAATGCCCATCATCAGGTGAACCTTGAATGCTAGATTTTGAAAAGCACTCTACCAATGAGGGATCAATGTTGAAATTTGTTACCCACCTGCATGCCTCATTCCTTTACCCTCCACCCCTCACAAATTTACGCACTGTAGCTTTTAAGCACACTTGTTTCCACTGGTACGTGTATAACTTCACTAGTGTGATCGTGGGAAAGATCTTTACGGAACCTAATTGGGATTTCCCATAGTTGGTTGTGTTGGGCAAAAATTGCTTTTCTCTTTCTCACCGTTGCATCGTCAGGAAGTTCAAAATTGGTTTCTGTTTGCGTAGACTACAATTGTACCGCAACATCCTCTCTCAGGAGACTGACGACAGACACAGCATACTGTCCGAAATGTTGAGTACCACCGGTTCTTTTCAGAACCCCACATACTCAAAACAGAGGGATATCCATGATGCTACCGCAAACCTGTCTAGTTTATTTGCTACCTTAACCATGACAAGCTTCAAATCTCATTCTCATATCGCAGATCATGAAAGTGATATAAAAACTCCCACGACATCCTCTCGTGCAGAGATTGCAAAACTCAAAATAAAAACTGACAGTTGGCCACAGCAAGCATTGAATAATTGATAAATCCCATGTGTATGTGGGTTTGGCCCTTGCCGCTGCCATGTCCAGTACTGTACATCATTAGAAACTGAAATTCATCCATGGTGTCAGTGCAGTTCTGTAAATGACTTACTGTACTCGCCTCTTATTGAAACACCAACATCCTGCTTGTGTTACTCCGTGGGGAATTCCATCTTTGAAAGTAAACACTCCTTAAGCTTTGCAGGGAACTTAACAATGTTAGCTGCTATATTGGCTCTATATGATCAACAGAATTTTCTAGTAGGCATAGGTAGGGGGTGGGATGGGGGCGGAGTGGTATTCCCCCCCCCCACAAAGGGGAAAACACCAAAAACTAATGAAATTTCTACCGCAAATTGAAGTTTTTCCTATCCAGTAGAGATTTGATTACCCACACACATTTATACATGCAGTGCTAGTTGTTTACTGTTTTTTAAATCTTTCATCAGAGACTCACACAAGTCTTTTAATTTACCTGTGTATAGGCTGTGTACAAAAAGTAGGACATGGATCCAATTTTGTGGGCTCTGGGCCTAATTTCCTGAGGACACGTCTGATTTCCCTGAAAGTGGCCTATTTTTGTGGCTTTGCGTAGGTTTCAGGGCAGATACCATTGTGAGCCAACTTTGTCAGTACAGAACAGTTTGCTACATGTAGTTAGCATTAGTTTAGCAAAGAATCACTTTCTCTGCCTCCAGATAGAAGCTATTTATCTGAGAATCACATAGATGTTAGGTGCATCTGCGATATTTTCTAAGTGCAGATTTGATTTGTTTAACTAATTACAGACATAAAATGGGGTCTCGGCCTTTACAAGTTTTGGACACATACAAGTGCTTTTGATTTTGTGGCCATAAAGGAATCGAAGAGATTATTCTGTACAGTTAGAGGAGATGTACATGTAGGCAGGGATGTATTGGTTTTATGTTTCTTTATATTACTCTTCTCCGCTACCCTTCACAGCCTTTCAAAGGCCTTTGACCGCATCAGGCCAGACAGCATAGCTACCACGACCCAACGACAGCCAGTACGGCAAGAGTGGCCTAGCAGAACATCAGACAAAGAAACAATCTCCCCCAAGCAAGTTGCATCTCCAAGGAAGATGGAGTCACCAAGCAGCCCTGTGGCTCCAGGGTAAGTGTGATGCAACACGGCAATTACCAGACACCAACGCAGGAGACTGCTAAGTCCAAATTAAATACTGGGTGGACTTAAATTAATTAAATATTCGTGTTTAAGTACAGCATTTTTTTTTTGAAGTAAAGGTTTACAACCACAGAAAATGAGTGTTTTGTCAGCTGTGCTAAACCATTCAAAATCCACCTAAGGGCAGATCCAGAACCAATTTTTTTTTGGGGGGGGAGGGCAAACTTGTTTTAGGGAGCCCCAAAATTTGGAAAGTTTTTCATGGAACTATTTTGAAAGATTTTCGTGTAACTTTAATGGCCTGTCTAAGGGATGAAGCTGAAGTATGGGGCATTTACACACTTTTGGAAGAAAGAGAAATGAAATAGACCAGAAAAATCACCTTTCTCTCATTATTTAGAATTTTTTTTTTTAAATTGGCTGGGGGTTTTTTGGTGGGGGGTGACCCTTGTTGGTCTTCTCCCAGAATCCACCCTTGAATCCACCTTGAGTTTTTGGCAGATTTTTGCAAGATTTCCCTGTAAGAATATGCAACTTGGCCTCTGTTTCACACTAAATTAAACCCTTTTTGGACGAAATGTTACTTTGACACACTGTAAATGCACTAGTCTAAAGCATCTGGCTTATTGCCACAACAGTAACAATCGCCACAGCCACTCTCCAGTTCCACACAAGGCGCAAGTTCTGACATTCTGTGTTTAGATTCATACAAATGGTATGTTCTCCTTCTCCTTGGTGCAGGAGTCCTGTCAAGGCGCGCTGCCATCATGTCACTATGTCCAAGGAGCAGCTTAGCTTCACCAAGGGCTCCATCCTGACCGTTCAGCAGCAGGTTGATCCCGATTGGCTCATGTGCTCCCAGGGTGATCAATCGGGGCTTGTCCACATCGACTATGTCCAGGGAATGGAGTAAGGTGTCTATATGTCTATATTTGTGAAAAGGATTACGCTTCAATTTCTTTTCAGCTCCCGGCACTCAGAACGTGCTGTTTCCACAATAATATACCGTTGTTCTTTTCCACAGAATTCTTCAAGTTCATCTTGAATTCATCGAAATTAAATGAGAAAGAAGCATAATCAAATGTAATTGATGACATGAGGGTAAAAAGGAAAACATAAATACCAGAACTTATTTTCCTTTTTGTTTTAATTGGCTGATAGGTGGTGACGAAATTTGATTATGTGGCAAAAACTACCTACTTTGAAAAAATTGTGGCACACTGTCCCTGAGTTCTGTGTGATTGTGTAGCATGACAGTTCAACTCCATATATCTGAAAACTGTAAATTTAGAATTGCGGGACAATAATACCCTTCAAATGGCATAGATAGGGCTGTGAATAGTGTGAAATTAGGCATCTTTAGTTGGCCCAAATTTCAAAGCACTACTTAGCACATGTGCATGTACCTCAGTAAATGCTGCCCCTAATGATAAAAGGGTGAGGCCACATGACCAGCAGTGATTTATTTGCATATTTAATCCATCACAATTTATGGACGCACAGTTCATGCATGGATACCTGAAATTTGGGATACTAGGAAGTTTGCCCAACTTGGTTTGATGTCTGCACAGCGCCACCAATATGGTATCTAATCTAATGGTATTTCCCATAATGAACAGATATTTTTTCATGAATAGTTCTCTCATTAGGAGTTGTAAAACCAGTGTCATGTGTAATTAATGTGTTTATAACAAAAACTGGCAACATTATGTTTGTTGCATTAGTGATAAGCCAGGCCACTGATGTACATGTAATCCATTCAGCCATTCATGTATTTAACCAAACTCGCAGTAATAAGTAAAAACGGATATTTCAAACACTGGTTTTGTACTAGTGAACCTTGTTAGCAGTGTTACAGTTGAGTATACCGAAGACCAAGGCCTGGGAAAGAGTACTCAAATCTAAATTCAGATTTGAGAACTTCAAAACTGTTGATGAGAAGATTTAGGTATATACTTTCAACTTTTTCAAAATATTTAACTTCCTGTTCTATTTAACTTCATGTTCTTGCTCATTTTTACTCACTGACACTATTAACTTCTTTGGCCTGTTTTGTCTGTTGAGTAGTAAGCACAAAAAAGTGCAATACGTTTGATTTACCATATTCCCTTTAGGCTGGCTCATCTAGAGCAAAAAATTTTCCATTGTATCATCTAAAATGCTAAACTTAAGGCATGCGCAACATGTATGCCACTTGCTTGATTTGCATGCCGGTCTTTTACTGCTAAGTCAAAGGTCATCTTTACGGCAAGCATTTCAATTCAGCAATGTAATATTATGTAGAACGTTTGATGTGCAGTCCAGTACTAGAATTAGAGATGTGTGACTTGAAGCGTTGAAATATCTTTGCCTGATGAACTTACAACACAATGATTAAAATCAGCATAAATGCTTCGTTCATTAAATGTGTAGTAGATTTCTGTTTTTGCTGAAATGGAACACATCTGTAAAATTGTAAAATATAACGTATAATTCATCCCAAGCCGGCATGTACAGTATGCTAGTTCTTGTAAATGTTTCTGTAGAAAGTGTACAGTAGGTGTAAAAACTAGATTCTTTCCACAAGTGTGTATGCTCCAGAGACCAGGAAAAAAGACAAAACGCGTGTTTGGTTGCCCTTGTGATGTCTGGATGCACAAATTAATTTGGAAGTGAAATCAGGAACATACTACTCATCCATCTGTCATTTCATCCCACATTAATATGGCCTTCTGTTTCACTTTGTGTAAAAAAAATCCACCAAGAAGTGTGTGTGACTTTCGAGTTTGTGAATGTTGATCATCTCAATTTCACCAGCATACAAAATCGTTCATACTTGTGCCAAATGTTCAATTACTGAATATGGGGAAATTTGTAGATTTCCTGGCGAAGAAAACAGTATCAGAAGTAATACATCAGTATGTAACTTTGTCATTTTGACAATGTGAAATGGAAAATACAGGATATTTTGTCCGTTTTTTAAAGTAAATCATCAGATTGGCAGTCAAATATTTGAAGAAGCTTGTGAATGTGCAAGTAGACCCCCAAAATGCATGTAATTTGATAATCCAACAATCTTTTTATCAGGTTTTGTGGTTGCTTTACCAACAATGGGCCTACAACATTGTACAACTGGAAATCAATGTGTGCACATATGCATGTAACACAAAGAATTCCATTTCAGAGAGCAGTGCAAGAATTGTTAAACACACTTTACGTCTGCGTATTCATGTTTTTGTATGCTGTTTATATAGTTTCATTTTTATGCCAGTTTTTAAAGCCTGTATTGACAATTCTTGCCGAGTTAAATTGATGCATTACGTGTTCAACTTATGTGTTAGTGTTTTTGTAACAAATTTTGGGACATTGTATTTGAGAAGTGAGCTTACATGTATCTGCTACTTAGAACTGTTCGCTGGGAATTACAGTAGGATTGCAAAGTATAATTTATTTTTCAGAACTACTTTTGAAATGTGGGTCGTTTGTGTGAGTGCTTTTAAGCGGCAAGTTTATCCTGTATGTGTGTAAAATGAGGTGTGTTAATAGGCATGGTCTGGATCCCAGACCTGGCGATTTTGTGATTTATCCAAAGTCATGGGTGCTTTGTGTTAGGGCACCAGACCACTTTAAGCACAAAAGACTACCAGATACTGTAGTTTAACGGTGTAAAGACCAAAGTAGAATGGAAAGCTATATCTGAAGTCAGCCCCTATGTTTATTTCACAAAACGTCTAGCAGAAAATGCAGCATCCGTGAACACTTTCATAGTCAATCTGTGCTTTTCAATTCAAAGATAAAAATGGTAACTCTGTCAATTAGCCATGGTGATGTATTGGTTTATTTTCCTTTTTTTCCTTTTATTTAGCTGTCAATTGGGATTATTTATTAAAAGCTGCATGTATAGGAAATGGAACAGCAACAATGAAAATATTACCATTTAAAATTATTGCCTCGGCGATCGTGCATGAAAATACCAACTTGTTTCCATATTATGCAACTATTGTCTTTCTCCCTAAAGACTAGTGAATAATTATGATGCTGTAAGGAAAGATGTTGTATCTTTATTTTCTACATTGGATGTTTACTTTTTGCATGCAGAGAGGGAGTGTAACTACCAAGTAGTGCTTAATGCATGAGAACGCATTGGACTTTCATTTTGAAGAAGTAAACAAAAATCTGTGAAACAAAGATTTTAACCGCAGGGATTATGAGAGTTGTTGTCAGTGGTGACAGCTTGGACTGAGTTGATGACCTCAGGAATGAGTACAGGATGTTAGTAGGAAGGGAAAAAGTAAATAAACCAGCATTATGTAGCCGAAATGAAAGTGTTTGCGTCATCAAACCTAGAAACGGTTCTTATTGGCTGGTGTGGTTTTGTGTTCCCCACCTTTTGCCACATTAGGTACAGCAAGATTTCAAAAGCAAAACCGGAAAGGTGCGCAAACCACAAGCATAAGCACAGCTTTTTGTTTATTCACACTTTCAAAATCAATACGCTTTCCCACATAATGATTCTGTCACCAAGTTGTATCATCATAAAACATCTTAAACAAATAGAAAGCCTGGCAAAGTTGCTTGTCCAAACTATACAATCTCTTTTCCAGCTACCACCTTAATTCCCACCTGAAAATACACAGTGATATTAAAATAGTTTTCTTTTCCTTTTTTTTTATTGTAATGTCTTGAGGGGCAATCACGCCTTGGCAGAACTATGGGAACCATGAGTAACTCGAGATTTTTTATTGCCTACCTGAAGTCAATGATGGATTGGGGAGAGGCAAATGGGTCCAAGGCTCTCAATGGTCAATAAATTCTATTTGTTTTAATGAGGAAAAGGCAATTGATTTATTTTGTTAATACATTGTTTTATTTTCTACCTAAAGCCTGCAGAAAGCCTCCTCCCCTTCCCCAGAAATTTAGGTTGATGCCTCAGGCCAGCCATATAGGTTACATAAAGAAATTCCCCCACCATTTTTTGGGCCTTCCCAAACTTTGTTTCTGGATCCACCCTTTGCTAGACCTGAATTTAATACCCCATCACGTCCAGAGAAGATTACTATCTGAATGCACAGTGTTTGAAAGGGACATTTTGCAGAGCATCCCATCTTCATTTTCTCAGACCCTGTTGACAATCTTTTTAACAATCTACAGAGACAAAAGTACATGTGCCACTAAATTAGGGTTAAAGATATCCAAAAGATAACACTAAAATGTAACTACGAAAATGAAGTTTACTTTGACATGAAAATGATACCATGCTTTTCTAAAACAAACTTTGAAACTATCAAGCCGTTATCATTCATTAACAAAACTAAACATCCTGTATTCTGTTCTACATCGCTTAGTTTCTGGCTTGTGATGTTAAGGTCACTCCACAGTAATGTGAGAATTGTGTCAAAGGAGTTCTACCACTGGCCATGTAGATTTCTTGAGAAACGAGATGGTTCTTTCATTTCATATGACTATTGTACTTAGTAGTTTTGCTTGTATTGGAAAGCAAAAGAAATTAGTACCTGCAATTTACACTTGGCATTCTATTTCAACAGCACAGCAAAGTTTGTACATTTTTAACAACTGTATTTTTCACACAATCATTTACCAAAGTTAAGACCACCTGGAATTTTGTTGGTATTTCTGTCACTGGGCCTGCACTACACTGTCCCATTGAATGATTACATAACATGTTTTTTACATCATCAGAGTAGTGCTATAAGCCCATTTGATTGAAATGTTTTGGAAAGGAAAGTCTTGCATGACTTTGTCTCAATGCATCATGGGTGAAAAAGCCAGTGTAAGTCGGGTTTGAAGGGCCCAAATAGTGACCCTCTACCAAGAGGGCTACTCTGAACATCAACTGATCGAGAGGATTGGCGGTAGCAAGACTGCTGTGCACAATGCCAATTCTAATTTCAAGAAGATAGTTCACTCTCTGACCAGAAAAGGAGCGGTCATCCAAGAAGATGATGACCATGTAGCGCAGAGAACTGAAGGATCCCTCAAATTCTTGTCGGATTATCAAGACAGTTCTGCATTCCACAGGAACAAATGTTTGTGTAGGCACCATCTCTTACTGTTTGGCAATGACTTTAGGGCCAGTTTAGGCTCAAGTCACACAAATCTGCCCGTAAACCTTAACCCTTTGACCATGGCAATGAAGGTAAAGAAACTAAGCTTTGCCAGGAACGAGTCCTGAACTGTAAAATACTAGGAAGTTTTCAGATGAATCAATGTTACAACAGTTTGTATCATGCAAATTGCACGTCCAAGGATCTAGCTGAAAAAGATTTGATGCATTATACACAGTTGCAACCATGAAATATCCCCTAAGACAGATGATATGGGGAGCATAATGTCCCACTCTGGAACATCTTGCAGGATCAGCTGAAAACGTGGCCTGTGGATGCACACAAATGTAAAATAGTCACGCAAAATGGTGCTCCATGTCACAGATCCAAGGTGTTGAAGGACTTCTCGACCAAGAACAAAGTCAAGGTTCTTAATTGGTCTGGTAACAATCCTGATCTCAATCCCATCGAAAAATTGTGGGAGGTTGTGAAAGATGAGGCTAAGGCACTATTTTAAGCTGTCTTGCAGAGTTCTTATGATTAATAATTGGTTTAAGTTTGGTTTTTCTTTGTGGGAGGTTGTGAAAGATGAGGCTAAGGCACTATTTTAAGCTGTCTTGCAGAGTTCTTATGATTAATAATTGGTTTAAGTTTGGTTTTTCTTCACGTTAATGCACTCTGTACGGGTGGCCGTAAACCTTTTAAAACGACTGTAGTTGCCTTCAAACAGAAATTAAAATATCCCATTTTGTTCAACTTCTGCCAAGGCTAGCTGTCTAAGATTTGGCAAGCTGAATAAAATTAGCTCCTAATCAAGCTGCTGTCATAGCCTACAGATAATTTTCAATTTTGACACTGCATAACGATAAGCCAGTCCTCATAAACTGATTAAACTTACATTCCGAAACATTAATACTCCTGACCTAAGCATGGCTGTAATAACTTTGTAAAAAACAAAAGAAGATACAGTTTACAGCACATTTGCAGTGTTTGCTCCCTAACTTGCTGACAAGTCCTCAATTAATGAAAAAGGTGCAGAGTACATTAAAGATATCCAAAATCCCCAGCTGTATTCAATGCCTAATCAACCATACATGTGACCTGCCTACTGCTCACGTTGGGAGGCAGTAAAGTTAGAGATCACTACAAGATCAATCCACCGTAATGACGTGTATTATAAAACGTAATTACATGGCTTAAGTCACGACACACATGCGACAGTTACGTTACGAGAACAGAACAGATGGAAACAGTGGACAAAGGAAAATATGAAGTTTTCAGCTCCCTGATGGCTGACAAATATAAAACAGGGTCCGCATAGGCCTTCAAGTCTAATTTTTAAATACCCATATTTATAGACCATATTTTCTTTTAATAAATCGTCACTTTGAATGACAATTGTGTGCATGTCATCATTATTGTAGATATTTTAAGTTAAGTGACTATAATACAATATTGGTAGCCCATACACGCCTTTTTGAACGGCCAATATACAGCCTTCACCAGTTCTAACATCAGATTAAAGTTAATTTTGTTACGTTTTCATTTATACTCTACTTATCCCGAATCTCAGGGCAAGGGTATCTTCAATTTAAACGCGGAAAAGCCTATTTGGTCTCGTGTACAGATCCTCCCCTACTTGATAACGCACAAGACTAACATCCGACTGACTGTTGTCACTGTCATTTGTGTCATGTGCCACTTTGTTCGGCACGGTGTACAGATCTTCTCCGACTTGGACTCGGGTAAGCCTTCCTCTTGGTCTGCCCTGCCGCCTGTCATTACCTCCTTCACTTCTAGCAAAGTGTGCAGACGAAGACCCAGATCGTGGGGTGGTCTCACGCTGAAGATGCTGGGCATCTGGTGCTGTACGTACCAACTCTTCCGCTCGCGTGCGGTCGGGTCGCTGGCCAGACGAATTACCAATTCGTGTGATGTGAAATGTGTGGCTGCTGTATACGTGTGAGTCCCTCTCTGGGAAGGAATCAAGGTGTCTTAGAGTGGGGACCGATTGGTCGATTTGATGACGTCTCTTTGGAGAATTTCGATATTTGCAACACCAGCTTGCGACGCCAAGGATTATAACAAGGCTTATCATGGCGAGGATAGAGCCAATTATCAGCCATAGCACCACAGGTCGGTGCGTGTCGGTATCGGTATTGATGATCCGTGTTGGGCTTTGGGACGGAGGAATAGGAGGTTGTGTTAGATTGTGTTTTATCGTCGATACCGTATGAACCAGCAATATCTGGTACCAAGGGCTCAACTCCTCACAGTTTGTGGCATGTATGACCTTACATCTTATATGACTTCCATTGTCTGAGGATACGATCGGAGAGATGACCAGTCGATTTCCTGAAGTTTCGAATCTGTCCGTGGTGTTAAATGAAATTGTTTTGTTGTCTGCTTCCTTAGTTAGCCATACAAAGATTGTTGAGTACGGACGAGGATCAGTATTACAGCCGAATTCCCCTTCCCCGCCCAGGAGTAAATGTTTGTTTTGGGAAACACTGATGGATAGATTAAGGGGTGTTTCACACACAGTTTCATCAGCAACAGTTTCATCAGCTACGGTGAGTAATGCGTTACTAGAGATCTCAAAATCTGCTAGAGTTGTTGAATCAGGTGTCTTTGGAGTTGGAGTGAGTAACAGCTGGTACCAAGGACTCGCCTCCTCACACTTTGTCTTATATGTCACCTTGCATCTCACCTGACTTCCGTTGTCTGAGGCCTCAAGCCGAGAGATTGTAAGTCTATTCGCTGGTGTTGCGAATCTACCAGCGGGGAGAATGGGAACAGTTCGGTTGTCTGCTCCCTTCATGAGCCAGTCAAACGTAGGTGAGTTTTGAAGAGGGTCAATGATACAGCCAAATTCCCCTTCACTGCCTGAAATTAGGTCCTTGCTTTGCCTAACGGTGGCAATAACTGTTTCACACACAATGACGGTGAGAAAGGCGTGCGTTGAAGGTATAATATCCTCGAGAGTTGTCGCAGTGAAGTAATACTCCCCCCTGTCTGCCAGAGTGACGTTTTTAATTACCAGTGTAGAGATCGATGTTCCTTGAGGTTCGGTGCTATTTAGATACACGGAGTATTTCCCAATCTCAGAAGGGTAAGAAGGAAAGGTGCAAAAATTTAATTTATCTTCATGTCCAAGTCTCGCCCAATAGATTTGAACATCTGTACAATCAACCGAGAAGTTGGTTTGACAAGTGAAAGTTGCTGTTCCACCCTCAGCTACCGTCTGATTCAGCGGATGTCGCACAAAACCCACAGATTCTGATGACGATGTGACCCGGAGTAAAAGGCACACAAAGAATGCAAAACCTGGAGCCATTGTCTCGCTGATCACATCAGAAATGAGAACTGAGACTCATCACACTTAAGTTTATAATAATCGGAGCTGCTGAATGTATCAATCACGTGGGCGATTTTATTACGCCACCAACCATGATTTCTCAAGTACTTTCAAGTTTGTTCATGGGGGGATCGCAAAGTGAAAGCCTCTCTTGTAACAAAGTAAGGTTATATGTGTTTAGTCAAACAACTGAAAGTTAGGCCTATTTCTGGGAAAGGCCTTTCGATTACATTCGTGTAGTGATGTTGCAGCAAATTGTCATAATACATGCATTATGTCTTTTTTTCAAAACTGAGGAATAACGGGGCAAGAGCTTTAATTTTTTACTCTGAGTTTGCTAATTAATTTAAAAAAATGCCATTTTATATACTCTTTGGTAACACTGCGTGGCAGGTTGTCTGCTCCCTTCATGAGCCATGTAAACGAAGGTCGACGACTGTCTTGTTGAGGGTCAGCATTACAGGTGAACTCGCGGTCACAGCCCACAAGCAGGTCTTTAAATTTGCTTTGCGTGACAATGATGGTCCGTGTTTCGCACAATCTGACCATAACGATGAGAAACGCGTGACAGGGATAAAATGGAGCATAGCACCTATCTCCCAAGTTACGGGCGATTCACGGCACCTCCAAGAGTTTGCAATGCATTGGCCAATTGGAACACGCGAAATTTGTCGACCCTGTAAACGTGCATTGGGTCGACAAATTTCCCGCATTGTGATTGCCCGCTTTGGGTAGTCGTGGGCCGTTTTCCAATACTCAACTTCGTCTTCGTTTGAGGCTTCGTGTGGGAAACCAATCCTCGATTGTGGGCCTGAAGCGTTTAACTTAAATTGAAATACTGTAATGTTTAGCTTTTTTGCGTCTTACTTGATGTTTTGTGGCACAATCAGACAATTGCGCTTGTAACCTCGAAGTCAGGAAGGAAAAAAAACAGTTGAAGCCTCCGACGGAGCCCAAGTCGATTATTGGAAAACGGCCCAAGTCAAGGCCATTGTGCGTTAAACGTTGTACTGAATGATAGAGGGCGTACCTCCCAGCACAAAGAAATCCGTTTATGTACTGATGTAACTATGCACCGCACGTGCACGTGTGTTGTATACTGATCGCTTGGTGGTCGCTTGTAATCCGATTATTTTCGCAACTTTGTGTATCATCAAGACAACACGTAAGAAATTAGTCTCTGGGGAATCGCTGGCACACATACGTCATATGGAGTAAGTGCAGTGTATTTTGCTTTTACAGGAATAAAATTCCTAAATTTTGTTTTTAAATGTCTAAACAAGTTGACTCTAGATCCTATCATGTACACGTATAATATGACAAATCTGTTTATGCCATTCACATAGATTCTTGAAACAAGGTACTCAGTTAACAAGGCACTTATTAGCAAAGATTGTATAGGGCTGTGGAGCGGCGCAAGATGGAGAACTTCACTACGAATACACGTAAAACGTTGTAATTGCAAAGGTGCCATTTGAGCAAGCGATACGCCTGCGCAATGCACATGATGCGCAGGTGTCGTGGCAGGCACGTGCACCTGGTGAGCCTGCTCCGAAGCATTACCAAAAACCGCGCAGGCATATCGCTTGCTCAAATGGCGCCCATGGTAATTACACATTTTGGGCAGAGTTATCCATCTTGCGCCTTCGGCGCTATGCGACCTTTCCTTATTAGGGACTTTAACCCCTTCGCACCGGGGAAAGGGAAGAGCCGCCACAAAAATTGAGATCCTCAGCCCGCTTTTCAGCTATTATTATCGGGTCATCTTTACGGCAAGCATTTCAACTCAGCAACGTAATATTATGTAGAATGTTTGATGCGCAGTCCAGTACTAGAATTAGAGATGTGTGACTTGAAGTGTTGAAATATCTTTGCCTGATGAACTTACAACGCAATGATAAGAATCAGCATAAATGCTTCATTCATTAAATATGTAGTAGATTTCTGTTTTTGCCGAAATGGAAACATCTGTAAAATTGTAAAATATAACGTATAATTCATCCCAGGCCGGCATGTACAGTATGCTAGTTCTTGTAAATGTTTCTGTAGAAAGTGTACAGTAGGTGTAAAAACTAGATTCTTTCCACAAGTGTGTATGCTCCAGATAGAGACAAGGAAAAAGACAAAATGCGTGTTTGGTTGCCCTTGTGACGTCTGGACGCACAAATTAATTTGGAAGTGAAATCAGGAACATATTACTCATCCATCTGTCATTTCATCCCACATTAATATGGCCGTCTGTTTCACCTTGTGTAAAAAACTCCACCAAAAAGTGTTTGTGACTTTCGAGTTTGTGAATGTTGATCATTTCAATTTCACCAGCATACAAAATCGTTCATACTTGTGCTCAAATGTTCAATTTCTGAATATGGGGAAATTCGTAGATTTCCTGGAGAAGAAAACAGTATCAGAAGTAATACATCAGTATGTAACTTTGATGTCATTTTGCCATGTGAAATGGAAAATACCGGATATTTTGTCCGTTTTTTAAAGTAAATCATCAGATTGGCAGTCAAATATTTGAAGAAGCTTGTGAATGTGCAAGTAGACCCCCAAAATGCATGTAATTTGATAATCCAACAATCTTTTTATCAGGTTTTGTGGTTGCTTTACCAACAATGGGCCTACAACATTGTACAACTGGAAATCATTGTGTGCACATGTAACACAAAGAATTCCATTTCAGAGAGCAGTGCAAGAATTGTTAAACACACTTTACGTCTGCGTATTCATGTTTTTGTATGCTGTTTATATAGTTTCATTTTTATGCCAGTTTTTAAAGCCTGTATTGACAACTCTTGCCGAGTTAAATTGATGCATTACGTGTTCAACTTATATGTTAGTTTTTTTGTAACAAATTTTGGGACATTGTATTTGAGAAGTGAGCTTACATGTATCTGCTACTTAGAACTGTTCGCTGGGAATTACAGTAGGATTGCAAAGTCTAATTTATTTTTCAGAACTACTTTTGAAATGTGGGTCGTTTGTGTGAGTGCTTTTAAGCGGCAAGTTTATCCTGTATGTGTGTAAAATGAGGTGTGTTCATAGGCATGGTCTGGATCCCAGACCTCGTGATTTTGTGATTTGTCCAAAGTCATTGGTGCTTTGTGTTAGGGCACCAGACCACTTTAAGCACAAAAGACTACCAGATACTGTAGTTTAACGGTGTAAAGACCAAAGTAGAATGGAAAGCTATATCTGAAGTCAGCCCCTATGTTTATTTCACAAAACGTCTAGCAGAAAATGCAGCATCCGTGAACACTTTCATAGTCAATCTGTGCTTTTCAATTCAAAGATAAAAATGGTAACTCTGTCAATTAGCCATGGTGATGTATTGGTTTATTTTCCTTTTTTTCCTTTTATTTAGCTGTCAATTGGGATTATTTATTAAAAGCTGCATGTATAGGAAATGGAAAAGCAACAATGAAAATATTACCATTTAAAATTATTGCCTCGGCGATCATGCATGAAAATACCAACTTGTTTCCATATTATGCAACTATTGTCTTTCTCCCTAAAGACTAGTGAATAATTATGATGCTGTAAGGAAAGATGTTGTATCTTTATTTTCTACATTGGATGTTTACTTTTTGCATGCAGAGAGGGAGTGTAACTACCAAGTAGTGCTTAATGCATGAGAACGCATTGGACTTTCATTTTGAAGAAGTAAACAAAAATCTGTGAAACAAAGATTTTAACCGCAGGGATTATGAGAGTTGTTGTCAGTGGTGACAGCTTGGACTGAGTTGATGACCTCAGGAATGAGTACAGGATGTTAGTAGGAAGGGAAAAAGTAAATAAACCAGCATTATGTAGCCGAAATGAAAGTGTTTGCGTCATCAAACCTAGAAACGGTTCTTATTGGCTGGTGTGGTTTTGTGTTCCCCACCTTTTGCCACATTAGGTACAGCAAGATTTCAAAAGCAAAACCGCAAAGGTGCGCAAACCACAAGCATAAGCACAGCTTTTTGTTTATTCACACTTTCAAAATCAATACGCTTTCCCACATAATGATTCTGTCACCAAGTTGTATCATCATAAAACATCTTAAACAAATAGAAAGCCTGGCAAAGTTGCTTGTCCAAACTATACAATCTTTTTTCCAGCTACCGCCTTAATTCCCACCTGAAAATACACAGTGATATCGAAATATTTTTCTTTTCCTTTTTTTATTGTAATGTCTTGAGGGACAATCACGCCTTGGCAGAACTATGGGAACCATGAGTAACTCGAGATTTTTTATTGCCTACCTGAAGTCACTGATGGATTGGGGAGAGGCAAATGGGTCCAAGGCTCTCAAGGGTCAATAAATTCAATTTGTTTTAATGAGGAAAAGGCAATTGATTTATTTTGTTAATACATTGTTTCATTTTCTACCTAAAGCCTGCAGAAAGCCTCCTCCCCTTCCCCAGAAATTTAGGTTGATGCCTCAGGCCAGCCATATAGGTTACATAAAGAAATTCCCCCACCATTTTTTGGGCCTTCCCAAACTTTGTTTCTGGATCCACCCTTTGCTAGACCTGAATTTAATACCCCATCACGTCCAGAGAAGATTACTATCTGAATGCACAGTGTTTGAAAGGGACATTTTGCAGAGCATCCCATCTTCATTTTCTCAGACCCTGTTGACAATCTTTTTAACAATCTACAGAGACAAAAGTACATGTGCCACTAAATTAGGGTTAAAGATATCCAAAAGATAACACTAAAATGTAACTACGAAAATGAAGTTTACTTTGACATGAAAATGATACCATGCTTTTCTAAAACAAACTTTGAAACTATCAAGCCGTTATCATTCATTAACAAAACTAAACATCCTGTATTCTGTTCTACATCGCTTAGTTTCTGGCTTGTGATGTTAAGGTCACTCCACAGTAATGTGAGAATTGTGTCAAAGGAGTTCTACCACTGGCCATGTAGATTTCTTGAGAAACGAGATGGTTCTTTCATTTCATATGACTATTGTACTTAGTAGTTTTGCTTGTATTGGAAAGCAAAAGAAATTAGTACCTGCAAATTACACTTGGCATTCTATTTCAACAGCACAGCAAAGTTTGTACATTTTTAACAACTGTATATTTCACACAATTACTTACCAAAGTTAAGGCCACCTGGAATTTTGTTGGTATTTCTGTCACTGGGCCTGCACTACACTGTCCCATTGAATGATTACATAACATGTTTTTTACATCATCAGAGTAGTGCTATAAGCCCAAATAGTGACCCTCTACCAAGAGGGCTACTCTGAACATCAACTGATCGAGAGGATTGGCGGTAGCAAGACTGCTGTGCACAATGCCAATTCTAATTTCAAGAAGATAGTTCACTCTCTGACCAGAAAAGGAGTGGTCATCCAAGAAGATGATGACCATGTAGCGCAGAGAACTGAAGGATCCCTCAAATTCTTGTCGGATTATCAAGACAGTTCTGCATTCCACAGGAACAAATGTTTGTGTAGGCACAATCTCTTACCGTTTGAGCAATGACTTTGGGGGCCAGTTTAGGCTCAAGTTACACAAATCTGCCCGTAAACCTTAACCCTTTGACCATGGCAATGAAGGCAAAGAAACTAAGCTTTGCCAGGAACGAGTCCTGAACTGTAAAATACTAGGAAGTTTTCAGATGAATCAATGTTACAACAGTTTGTATCATGCAAATTGCACGTCCAAGGATCTAGCTGAAAAAGATTTGATACATGATACACAGTTGCAACCATGAAATATCCCCTAAGACAGATGATATGGGGAGCATAATGTCCCACTCTGGAACATCTTGCAGGATCAGCTGAAAACCTGGCCTATGGATGCACACAAATGTAAAATAGTCATGCAAAATGGTGCTCCATGTCACAGATCCAAGGTGTTGAAGGACTTCTTGACCAAGAACAAAGTCAAGGTTCTTAATTGGCCTGGTAACAATCCTGATCTCAATCCCATCAAAAAATTGTGGGAGGTTGTGAAAGATGAGGCTAAGGCACTATTTTAAGCTGCCTTGCAGTAAAGGAAAGCCAAGTCGCATTCAGGAAGTCAGAGACAGTGTAGGACAAACTAAATATTTGACTAACATTTTAAATCGTGGAAATGTAGTCAAAAAGCTGTTCAACCAAGATACTAAGGCTACACACTGAAAATAAATCAGAGTTCTTATGATTAATAATTGGTTTAAGTTTTGGTTTTTCTTCAGGTTAATGCACTTTGTACGGGTGGCTGTAAACCTTTTGAAATGACTGTAGTTGCCTTCAAACAGGAATTAAAATATCCCATTTTATTCAACTTCTGCCAAGGCTAGCTGTCTAAGACTTGGCAAGCTGAATAAAATTAGCTCCTAATCATGCTGCTATCATAGCCTTGACACTACATTTTTTGACACTACATAACAATAAGCCAGTCCTCATAAACTGATCAAACTTACATTTTGAAACATTAATACTCCTGACCTAAGCATGGATGTAATAACTTTGTAAAAAAGAAAAGAAGATACAGTTTACAGCACATTTGCAGTGTTTGCTCCCTAACTTGCAGAACAAGTCCTCAATTAATGAAAAAGGTGCAGAGTACATTAAGGATATCCAAAATCCCCAGCTGTATTCAATGCCTAATCAACCATACATGTGACCTGCCTACTGCTCACGTTCGGAGGCAGTAAAGTTAAAGATCACTACAAGATCAATCTACCGTAATGACGTGTATTATAAAACGTAATTACATGGCTTAAGTCACGACACACAATAAATCGTCGCTTTGAATGACAATTGTGTGCATGTCATCATTACTGTAAATATTTTAAGTTAATTGACTATAATGCAATATTGGTAGCCCATACACGCCTTTTTGAACGGCCAATATACAGCCTTCACCAGTTCTAACATCAGATTGAAGTTAATTTTGTTAAGTTTTCATTTATACTGTACTTATCCCGAATCTCAGGGCAAGGGTGTCTTCAATTCAAACGCGGAAAAGCCTATTTGGTATCGTGTACAGATCGTCCCTTACTTGATAACACACAAGACTAACATCCGACTGACTGTTGTCACTGTCAATTGTGTCATGCGCCACTTTGTTCGGCACGGTGTACATATCTTCTCCGACTTGGACTAGGGTAGGCCATCCTCTTGGTCTGCCCTGCCGCCTGTCATTACTTCCATCATTGCTAGCAAAGTGTGCAGACGAAGACCCAGATAGTGGGGTGGTCTCACGCTGAAGACGCTGGGCATCTGGTGCTGTACGTACCAACTCTTCCGCTCGCGTGCGGTCGGGTTGCTGGCCAGACGAATTACCAATTTGTGTGATGTGAAATGTGTGGCTGCTGAAAACGTGTGAGCCCCTCTCTGGGAAGGAATCAAGGCGTCTTAGAGTGGGGACCGATAGGTCGACTTGATGACGTCTCTTTGGAGAATTTCGATATTTGCGACACCAGCTTGCGACGCCAAGGATTATAACAAGGCTTATCATGGCGAGGATAGAGCCAATTATCAGCCATAGCACCACAGGTCGGTGCGTGTCGGTATCGGTATTGATGATCCGTGTTGGGCTTTGGGACGGAGGAATAGGAGGTTGTGTTAGATTGTGTTTTATCGTCGATACCGTATGAACCAGCAATATCTGGTACCAAGGGCTCAACTCCTCACAGTTTGTGGCATGTATGACCTTACATCTTATATGACTTCCATTGTCTGAGGATACGATCGGAGAGATGACCAGTCGATTTCCTGAAGTTTCGAATCTGTCCGTGGTGTTAAATGAAATTGTTTTGCTGTCTGCTTCCTTAGTTAGCCATACAAAGATTGTTGAGTACGGACGAGGATCGGTATTACAGCCGAAGTCCCCTTCCCCGCCCAGGAGTAAATGTTTGTTTTGGGAAACACTGATGGATAAATTTAGGGGTGTTTCACACACAGTTTCATCAGCAAGAGTTTCATCAGCTACGGTGAGTAATGCGTTACTAGAGATCTCAAAATCTGCTAGAGTTGTTGAATCAGGTGTCTTTGGAGTGACTAACAGCTGGTACCAAGGACTCGCCTCCTCACACTTTGTGTTATATGTCACCTTACATCTCACCTGACTTCCGTTGTCTGAGGCCTCAAGCCGAGAGATTGTAAGTCTATCCGCTGGTGTTGCGAATCTACCAGCGGGGAGAATGGGAACAGTTCGGTTGTCTGCTCCCTTCATGAGCCAGTCAAACGTAGGTGAGTTTTGAAGAGGGTCAATGATACAGCCAAATTCCCCTTCACTGCCTGAAATTAGGTCCTTGCTTTGCCTAACTGTGGCAATAACTGTTTCACACACAATGACGGTGAGAAAGGCGTACCTTGAAGCTAACATATCATCGAGAGTTATCACACTGAAGAAATACTCCCCCCTGTCTGCCAGAGTGACGTTTTTAATTACCAGTGTAGAGATCGATGTTCCTTGAGGTTCGGTGCTATTTAGATACACGGAGTATTTCCCAATCTCAGAAGGGTAAGAAGGAAAGGTGCAAAAATTTAATTTATCTTCATGTCCAAGTCTCGCCCAATAGATTTGAACATCTGTACAATCAACCGAGAAGTTGGTTTGACAAGTGAAAGTTGCTGTTCCACCCTCAGCTACCGTCTGATTCAGCGGATGTCGCACAAAACCCACAGATTCTGATGACGATGTGACCCGGAGTAAAAGGCACACAAAGAATGCAAAACCTGGAGCCATTGTCTCGCTGATCACATCAGAAATGAGAACTGAGACTCATCACACTTAAGTTTATAATAATCGGAGCTGCTGAATGTATCAATCACGTGGGCGATTTTATTACGCCACCAACCATGATTTCTCAAGTACTTTCAAGTTTGTTCATGGGGGGATCGCAAAGTGAAAGCCTCTCTTGTAACAAAGTAAGGTTATATGTGTTTAGTCAAACAACTGAAAGTTAGGCCTATTTCTGGGAAAGGCCTTTCGATTACATTCGTGTAGTGATGTTGCAGCAAATTGTCATAATACATGCATTATGTCTTTTTTTCAAAACTGAGGAATAACGGGGCAAGAGCTTTAATTTTTTACTCTGAGTTTGCTAATTAATTTAAAAAAATGCCATTTTATATACTCTTTGGTAACACTGCGTGGCAGGTTGTCTGCTCCCTTCATGAGCCATGTAAACGAAGGTCGACGACTGTCTTGTTGAGGGTCAGCATTACAGGTGAACTCGCGGTCACAGCCCACAAGCAGGTCTTTAAATTTGCTTTGCGTGACAATGATGGTCCGTGTTTCGCACAATCTGACCATAACGATGAGAAACGCGTGACAGGGATAAAATGGAGCATAGCACCTATCTCCCAAGTTACGGGCGATTCACGGCACCTCCAAGAGTTTGCAATGCATTGGCCAATTGGAACACGCGAAATTTGTCGACCCTGTAAACGTGCATTGGGTCGACAAATTTCCCGCATTGTGATTGCCCGCTTTGGGTAGTCGTGGGCCGTTTTCCAATACTCAACTTCGTCTTCGTTTGAGGCTTCGTGTGGGAAACCAATCCTCGATTGTGGGCCTGAAGCGTTTAACTTAAATTGAAATACTGTAATGTTTAGCTTTTTTGCGTCTTACTTGATGTTTTGTGGCACAATCAGACAATTGCGCTTGTAACCTCGAAGTCAGGAAGGAAAAAAAACAGTTGAAGCCTCCGACGGAGCCCAAGTCGATTATTGGAAAACGGCCCAAGTCAAGGCCATTGTGCGTTAAACGTTGTACTGAATGATAGAGGGCGTACCTCCCAGCACAAAGAAATCCGTTTATGTACTGATGTAACTATGCACCGCACGTGCACGTGTGTTGTATACTGATCGCTTGGTGGTCGCTTGTAATCCGATTATTTTCGCAACTTTGTGTATCATCAAGACAACACGTAAGAAATTAGTCTCTGGGGAATCGCTGGCACACATACGTCATATGGAGTAAGTGCAGTGTATTTTGCTTTTACAGGAATAAAATTCCTAAATTTTGTTTTTAAATGTCTAAACAAGTTGACTCTAGATCCTATCATGTACACGTATAATATGACAAATCTGTTTATGCCATTCACATAGATTCTTGAAACAAGGTACTCAGTTAACAAGGCACTTATTAGCAAAGATTGTATAGGGCTGTGGAGCGGCGCAAGATGGAGAACTTCACTACGAATACACGTAAAACGTTGTAATTGCAAAGGTGCCATTTGAGCAAGCGATACGCCTGCGCAATGCACATGATGCGCAGGTGTCGTGGCAGCCCGCTTTTCAGCTATTATTATCGGGTCATCTTTACGGCAAGCATTTCAACTCAGCAACGTAATATTATGTAGAATGTTTGATGCGCAGTCCAGTACTAGAATTAGAGATGTGTGACTTGAAGTGTTGAAATATCTTTGCCTGATGAACTTACAACGCAATGATAAGAATCAGCATAAATGCTTCATTCATTAAATATGTAGTAGATTTCTGTTTTTGCCGAAATGGAAACATCTGTAAAATTGTAAAATATAACGTATAATTCATCCCAGGCCGGCATGTACAGTATGCTAGTTCTTGTAAATGTTTCTGTAGAAAGTGTACAGTAGGTGTAAAAACTAGATTCTTTCCATAAGTGTGTATGCTCCAGATAGAGACAAGGAAAAAAGACAAAATGCGTGTTTGGTTGCCCTTGTGACGTCTGGACGCACAAATTAATTTGGAAGTGAAATCAGGAACATATTACTCATCCATCTGTCATTTCATCCCACATTAATATGGCCTTCTGTTTCACCTTGTGTAAAAAAACTCCACCAAAAAGTGTTTGTGACTTTCGAGTTTGTGAATGTTGATCATTTCAATTTCACCAGCATACAAAATCGTTCATACTTGTGCTCAAATGTTCAATTTCTGAATATGGGGAAATTCGTAGATTTCCTGGAGAAGAAAACAGTATCAGAAATAATACATCAGTATGTAACTTTGATGTCATTTTGCCATGTGAAATGGAAAATACCGGATATTTTGTCCGTTTTTTAAAGTAAATCATCAGATTGGCAGTCAAATATTTGAAGAAGCTTGTGAATGTGCAAGTAGACCCCCAAAATGCATGTAATTTGATAATCCAACAATCTTTTTATCAGGTTTTGTGGTTGCTTTACCAACAATGGGCCTACAACATTGTACAACTGGAAATCATTGTGTGCACATGTAACACAAAGAATTCCATTTCAGAGAGCAGTGCAAGAATTGTTAAACACACTTTACGTCTGCGTATTCATGTTTTTGTATGCTGTTTATATAGTTTCATTTTTATGTCAGTTTTTAAAGCCTGTATTGACAATTCTTGCCGAGTTAAATTGATGCATTACGTGTTCAACTTATGTGTTAGTGTTTTTGTAACAAATTTTGGGACATTGTATTTGAGAAGTGAGCTTACATGTATCTGCTACTTAGAACTGTTCGCTGGGAATTACAGTAGGATTGCAAAGTATAATTTATTTTTCAGAACTACTTTTGAAATGTGGGTCGTTTGTGTGAGTGCTTTTAAGCGGCAAGTTTATCCTGTATGTGTGTAAAATGAGGTGTGTTCATAGGCATGGTCTGGATCCCAGACCTCGTGATTTTGTGATTTATCCAAAGTCATGGGTGCTTTGTGTTAGGGCACCAGACCACTTTAAGCACAAAAGACTACCAGATACTGTAGTTTAACGGTGTAAAGACCAAAGTAGAATGGAAAGCTATATCTGAAGTGAGCCCCTATGTTTATTTCACAAAACGTCTAGCAGAAAATGCAGCATCCGTGAACACTTTCATAGTCAATCTGTGCTTTTCAATTCAAAGATAAAAATGGTAACTCTGTCAATTAGCCATGGTGATGTATTGGTTTATTTTCCTCTTTTTCCTTTTATTTAGCTGTCAATTGGGATTATTTATTAAAAGCTGCATGTATAGGAAATGGAAAAGCAACAATGAAAATATTACCATTTAAAATTATTGCCTCGGCGATCATGCATGAAAATACCAACTTGTTTCCATATTATGCAACTATTGTCTTTCTCCCTAAAGACTAGTGAATAATTATGATGCTGTAAGGAAAGATGTTGTATCTTTATTTTCTACATTGGATGTTTACTTTTTGCATGCAGAGAGGGAGTGTAACTACCAAGTAGTGCTTAATGCATGAGAACGCATTGGACTTTCATTTTGAAGAAGTAAACAAAAATCTGTGAAACAAAGATTTTAACCGCAGGGATTATGAGAGTTGTTGTCAGTGGTGACAGCTTGGACTGAGTTGATGACCTCAGGAATGAGTACAGGATGTTAGTAGGAAGGGAAAAAGTAAATAAACCAGCATTATGTAGCCGAAATGAAAGTGTTTGCGTCATCAAACCTAGAAACGGTTCTTATTGGCTGGTGTGGTTTTGTGTTCCCCACCTTTTGCCACATTAGGTACAGCAAGATTTCAAAAGCAAAACCGCAAAGGTGCGCAAACCACAAGCATAAGCACAGCTTTTTGTTTATTCACACTTTCAAAATCAATACGCTTTCCCACATAATGATTCTGTCACCAAGTTGTATCATCATAAAACATCTTAAACAAACAGAAAGACTGGCAAAGTTGCTTGTCCAAACTATACAATCTTTTTTCCAGCTACCACCTTAATTCTCACCTGAAAATACACAGTGATATCGAAATATTTTTCTTTTCCTTTTTTTATTGTAATGTCTTGAGGGACAATCACGCCTTGGCAGAACTATGGGAACCATGAGTAACTCGAGATTTTTTATTGCCTACATGAAGTCACTGATGGATTGGGGAGAGGCAAATGGGTCCAAGGCTCTCAAGGGTCAATAAATTCTATTTGTTTTAATGAGGAAAAGGCAACTGATTTATTTTGTTAATACATTGTTTCATTTTCTACCTAAAGCCTGCAGAAAGCCTCCTCCCCTTCCCCAGAAATTTAGGTTGATGCCTCAGGCCAGCCATATAGGTTACATAAAGAAATTCCCCCACCATTTTTTGGGCCTTCCCAAACTTTGTTTCTGGATCCACCCTTTGCTAGACCTGAATTTAATACCCCATCACGTCCAGAGAAGATTACTATCTGAATGCACAGTGTTTGAAAGGGACATTTTGCAGAGCATCCCATCTTCATTTTCTCAGACCCTGTTGACAATCTTTTTAACAATCTACAGAGACAAAAGTACATGTGCCACTAAATTAGGGTTAAAGATATCCAAAAGATAACACTAAAATGTAACTACGAAAATGAAGTTTACTTTGACATGAAAATGATACCATGCTTTTCTAAAACAAACTTTGAAACTATCAAGCCGTTATCATTCATTAACAAAACTAAACATCCTGTATTCTGTTCTACATCGCTTAGTTTCTGGCTTGTGATGTTAAGGTCACTCCACAGTAATGTGAGAATTGTGTCAAAGGAGTTCTACCACTGGCCATGTAGATTTCTCGAGAAACGAGATGGTTCTTTCATTTCATATGACTATTGTACTTAGTAGTTTTGCTTGTATTGGAAAGCAAAAGAAATTAGTACCTGCAAATTACACTTGGCATTCTATTTCAACAGCACAGCAAAGTTTGTACATTTTTAACAACTGTATATTTCACACAATCATTTACCAAAGTTAAGGCCACCTGGAATTTTGTTGGTATTTCTGTCACTGGGCCTGCACTACACTGTCCCATTGAATGATTACATAACATGTTTTTTACATCATCAGAGTAGTGCTATAAGCCCATTTGATTGAAATGTTTTGGAAAGGAAAGTCTTGCATGACTTTGTCTCAATGCATCATGGGTGAAAAAGCCAGTGTAAGTCGGGTTTGAAGGGCCCAAATAGTGACCCTCTACCAAGAGGGCTACTCTGAACATCAACTGATCGAGAGGATTGGCGGCAGCAAGACTGCTGTGCACAATGCCAATTCTAATTTCAAGAAGATAGTTCACTCTCTGACCAGAAAAGGAGCGGTCATCCAAGAAGATGATGACCATGTAGCGCAGAGAACTGAAGGATCCCTCAAATTCTTGTCGGATTATCAAGACAGTTCTGCATTCCACAGGAACAAATGTTTGTGTAGGCACAATCTCTTACCGTTTGAGCAATGACTTTGGGGGCCAGTTTAGGCTCAAGTTACACAAATCTGCCCGTAAACCTTAACCCTTTGACCATGGCAATGAAGGCAAAGAAACTAAGCTTTGCCAGGAACGAGTCCTGAACTGTAAAATACTAGGAAGTTTTCAGATGAATCAATGTTACAACAGTTTGTATCATGCAAATTGCACGTCCAAAGATCAAGCTGAAAAAGATTTGATACATTATACACAGTTGCAACCATGAAATATCCCCTAAGACAGATGATATGGGGAGCATAATGTCCCACTCTGGAACATCTTGCAGGATCAGCTGGAAACCTGGCCTATGGATGCACACAAATGTAAAATAGTCATGCAAAATGGTGCTCCATGTCACAGATCCAAGGTGTTGAAGGACTTCTTGACCAAGAACAAAGTCAAGGTTCTTGATTGGCCTGGGAACAATCCATATCTCAATCCCATCGAAAAATTGTGGGAGGTTGTGAAAGATGAGGCTAAGGCACTATTTTAAGCTGCCTTGCAGTAAAGGAAAGCCAAGTCGCATTCAGGAAGTCAGAGACAGTGTAGGACATACTAAATATTTAACTAACATTTTAAATCGTGGAAATGTAGTCAAAAAGCTGTTCAACCAAGATACTAAGGCTACACACTGAAAATAAATCAGAGTTCTTATGATTAATAATTGGTTTAAGTTTGGTTTTTCTTCAGGTTAATGCACTTTGTACGGGTGGCCGTAAACCTTTTGAAATGACTGTAGTTGCCTTCAAACAGGAATTAAAATATCCCATTTTGTTCAACTTCTGCCAAGGCTAGCTGTCTAAGATTTGGCAAGCTGAATAAAATTAGCTCCTAATCAAGCTGCTATCATAGCCTTGACACTACATTTTTTGACACTACATAACAATAAGCCAGTCCTCATAAACTGATCAAACTTACATTTTGAAACATTAATACTCCTGACCTAAGCATGGATGTAATAGGCCTAACTTTGTAAAAAAGAAAAGAAGATACAGTTTACAGCACATTTGCAGTGTTTGCTCCCTAACTTGCAGACAAGTCCTCAATTAATGAAAAAGGTGCAGAGTACATTAAGGATATCCAAAATCCCCAGCTGTATTCAATGCCTAATCAACCATACATGTGACCTGCCTACTGCTCACGTTCGGAGGCAGTAAAGTTAAAGATCACTACAAGATCAATCTACCGTAATGACGTGTATTATAAAACGTAATTACATGGCTTAAGTCACGACACACAATAAATCGTCGCTTTGAATGACAATTGTGTGCATGTCATCATTACTGTAAATATTTTAAGTTAATTGACTATAATGCAATATTGGTAGCCCATACACGCCTTTTTGAACGGCCAATATACAGCCTTCACCAGTTCTAACATCAGATTGAAGTTAATTTTGTTAAGTTTTCATTTATACTGTACTTATCCCGAATCTCAGGGCAAGGGTGTCTTCAATTCAAACGCGGAAAAGCCTATTTGGTATCGTGTACAGATCGTCCCTTACTTGATAACACACAAGACTAACATCCGACTGACTGTTGTCACTGTCATTTGTGTCATGCGCCACTTTGTTCGGCACGGTGTACATATCTTCTCCGACTTGGACTAGGGTAGGCCATCCTCTTGGTCTGCCCTGCCGCCTGTCATTACTTCCATCATTGCTAGCAAAGTGTGCAGACGAAGACCCAGATAGTGGGGTGGTCTCACGCTGAAGACGCTGGGCATCTGGTGCTGTACGTACTAACTCTTCCGCTCGCGTGCGGTCGGGTCGCTGGCCAGACGAATTACCAATTTGTGTGATGTGAAATGTGTGGCTGCTGAAAACGTGTGAGCCCCTCTCTGGGAAGGAATCAAGGCGTCTTAGAGTGGGGACCGATAGGTCGACTTGATGACGTCTCTTTGGAGAATTTCGATATTTGCGACACCAGCTTGCGACGCCAAGGATTATAACAAGGCTTATCATGGCGAGGATAGAGCCAATTATCAGCCATAGCACCACAGGTCGGTGCGTGTCGGTATCGGTATTGATGATCCGTGTTGGGCTTTGGGACGGAGGAATAGGAGGTTGTGTTAGATTGTGTTTTATCGTCGATACCGTATGAACCAGCAATATCTCGTACCAAGGGCTCAACTCCTCACAGTTTGTGGCATGTATGACCTTACATCTTATATGACTTCCATTGTCTGAGGATACGATCGGAGAGATGACCAGTCGATTTCCTGAAGTTTCGAATCTGTCCGTGGTGTTAAATGAAATTGTTTTGTTGTCTGCTTCCTTAGTTAGCCATACAAAGATTGTTGAGTACGGACGAGGATCAGTATTACAGCCGAATTCCCCTTCCCCGCCCAGGAGTAAATGTTTGTTTTGGGAAACACTGATGGATAAATTTAGGGGTGTTTCACACACAGTTTCATCAGCAACAGTTTCATCAGCTACGGTGGGTAATGCGTTACTAGAGATCTCAAAATCTGCTAGAGTTGTTGAATCAGGTGTCTTTGGAGTTGGAGTGAGTAACAGCTGGTACCAAGGACTCGCCTCCTCACACTTTGTCTTATATGTCACCTTACATCTCACCTGACTTCCGTTGTCTGAGGCCTCAAGCCGAGAGATTGTAAGTCTATTCGCTGGTGTTGCGAATCTACCAGCGGGGAGAATGGGAACAGTTCGGTTGTCTGCTCCCTTCATGAGCCAGTCAAACGTAGGTGAGTTTTGAAGAGGGTCAATGATACAGCCAAATTCCCCTTCACTGCCTGAAATTAGGTCCTTGCTTTGCCTAACTGTGGCAATAACTGTTTCACACACAATGACGGTGAGAAAGGCGTACCTTGAAGCTAACATATCATGGAGAGTTGTCGCAGTGAAGTAATACTCCCCCCTGTCTGCCAGAGTGACGTTTTTAATTACCAGTGTAGAGATCGATGTTCCTTGAGGTTCGGTGCTATTTAGATACACGGAGTATTTCCCAATCTCAGAAGGGTAAGAAGGAAAGGTGCAAAAATTTAATTTATCTTCATGTCCAAGTCTCGCCCAATAGATTTGAACATCTGTACAATCAACCGAGAAGTTGGTTTGACAAGTGAAAGTTGCTGTTCCACCCTCAGCTACCGTCTGATTCAGCGGATGTCGCACAAAACCCATAGGTTCTGATGACGATGTGACCCGGAGTAAAAGGCACACAAAGAATGCAAAACCTGGAGCCATTGTCTCGCTGATCACATCAGAAATGAGAACTGAGACTCATCACACTTAAGTTTATAATAATCGGAGCTGCTGAATGTATCAATCACGTGGGCGATTTTATTACGCCACCAACCATGATTTCTCAAGTACTTTCAAGTTTGTTCATCGGGGGATCGCGAAGTGAAAGCCTCTCTTGTAACAAAGTAAGGTTATATGCGTTTAGTCAAACAACTGAAAGTTAGGCCTATTTCTGGGAAAGGCCTTTCGATTACAATCGTGTAGTGATGTTGCAGCAAATTGTCATAATACATGCATTATGTCTTTTTTCAAAACTGAAGAATAACGGGGCAAGAGCTTTAATTTTTCACTCTGAGTTTGCCAATTAATTAAAGAACGCCATTTTATATACTCTGTGGTAACTGCGTGGCAGGTTGTCTGCTCCCTTCATGAGCCATGTAAAGGTCGACGACTGTCTTGTTGATGGTCAGCATTACAGGTGACCTCGCGGTCACAGCCCACAAGCAGGTTTATATGTGCTTTGCGTGACAATGATGGTCCGTGTTTCGCAGAAAATCTGACCATAACGACGGTGAGAAACGCGTGACAGGGATAAAATGGAGCGTAGCATCCATCTCTCAGGTTACCGGCGATTCACGGCGCCTCTAAGAATTTGCAACGCATTGGCCAATCGGAACGCGCGAAATTTGTCGACCCTGTAAAAGCACATTGGGTCGACAAATTTCTCGCATTGTTATTGTCCGCTTTGGGTAGTCGTGGGCCGTTTTCCAATACTCAACTTCGTCCTCGTCTCAGGCTTCGTGTGGGAAACCAAACCTCGATTGTGGGCCTGTAGCGTTTAACTTAAATTGAAATACTGTAATGTTTAGCTCTTTTGCATCTTACTTGATGTTTTGTGGCACAATCAGACAATTGCGCTTGTAACCTCGAAGTCAGGAAGGAAAATAACAGTTGAAGCCTCCGACGGAGCTAAAGTCGATTATTGGAAAACGGCCCAAGTCAAGGCCTTTGTGCGTTAATCGTTGTACTGAATGATAGAGGGCGTACCTCCCAGCATAAAGAAATCTGTGTATGTACTGATGTAACACTGCAAACAACGCGTAGGTAGGTGCGGTCACACCGCACGCGCACGTGTGTTGTATACTGAGCGCTTGGTGGTCGCTTGTAAACCGTTTATTTTCGCGACTTTGTGTATCATCTAGACAACACGAAATAAGTCTTTGGGGAATCGCTGGCACACCTACGTGATATGGAGTAAGTGCAAGGTATTTTGCTTTTACAGGAATAAAATTCATAAATTTTGTTTTTAAATGTCTAAACAAATTAACTCTAGATCCTATCATGTACACGTATATGACAAATCTGTTCATGTCATTCACATAGATTCTTGAAACAAGGTACTCACAAGGCACTTATTAGCAAAGATCGTATAGCACCGCGTAGTGGCACAAGATGGAGAAGTTCACTGCGAATACATGTAAAACTTTGTAATTGCATAGGCGCCATTTGAGCAAACGATATGCCTGTGCAATGCACATGATGCGCAGGCGCCGCAGCAGACACCTGCATCTGGTGAGCCTGCGCCGAAGCATTACCATAAACTGCGCAGGCGTATCGCTTGCTCAAATGGCGCCTAGGGTAATTACACCTTTTGGACAGAGTTATGCATCTTCCGCCTTTGGCGCTATGGGATCTTTGCTTATTGGGGAATTTAAACGTCCCTTCAGCCAAAAAAGAATGCTACGTCCAAAGTTTGGCGGTGAAAGTTGCAAAACATGGAACAATTTGCCAGAGCAACTCAGAAGTATACACGCAGGTTCCTTATACTGTAGCTTAGGGAGATTCAAATCAGATATACGGGAAGCCATGACCAGTGCCATGTAGTCCAAAATGCTGATCTGTGGAGTTGTTAACTTGGTTGCCAATGATCAGTGGAGTCGGATCGGGAATTTCCCTGTGTTCTTTTTTCCCATAGGGTTTTTTGCAGGGTTCTGCCCATCCATGATCAGTATTTAAGTAGTGCCTTGATTATTTAAATGTTCACATGTGTATGCTATTTTAGTGGTCTGTATTTGTATATATTAATGTTCATCGTATTTGTCAATTTTACTTTTCGGTGTGAGTTTCTATTTTATTAATATGTAATGATTGCAGGGCCCCAATGGAAACCAGTTTGTAATTATTTGGGCATACCCTGGGTAAAGAAATGGAATAAATAAATTCATACGCCTAGTTCTTCAGACCATGGAGAAAGAAAAAGACCATGTTGAGAGTCCTAGGAGTAGGACTAGGATCAACACCAGGCATGTCACTACCCCCAGAACTGTGGGGTCCGACGTCCGCTTTGCTTTCATTGGAGCGGTGCGGACGTCAGACCCCACAGTCCTAGAGGTAGCATGCCACAGTACATGTATGTGGCCCATTTCTGTGAAAATGACATTCATGAGTAACTTTAGTAAGCCTATGCCCACTTAGATTTTGCTCACATCTTGCAAATTGTATCCCTCCCAAGCAAGTCGTTGGGTGCGATGATGTGCTCACGTGCAGCTGTAATACAAGGCCATCCCATGATATTATGAGCCCGATAAGCCCAACTTCACTTTGGCATGCTGTGCATATTTGAATTTTTGAAATGATGTTTGACACGACTGTATCAGAAATAGTCTGAGCAACTTAGACTCTATGAATTGCCTTTTTTAAAGAATCGGATATGGTCCGGCGAAATATGGCAATGTACACACTGTATACTCATCTGTGTGAAGTCACCAACTTCACACTGATGGCATGGAACGCTCCTTGGTGTATTTGTAAAGGTACATGTAGGCTAAGGCAAAACAAAAGTTTAAGTGTGTTTCCTATTACACTGAAAATAAGTTAGGGTGCTTGGTGAGATCAATTTTTTTTACTATAATTTTTTGTTGTCCAAAAATTAGGGTCAGATGATGGTCTGTATTTTTGGGGGGGGCATATACATGTATTTGTAACAGGTAATAAGTCAGTGTCAGACTAACAGTGTACATGTGAATGTCGATATTACATACATGTGCATGTATATCAGCAGTGTAATTGAACAGTACAGCTGCTGGTTGTTGAAATATAAACACACAAGAGCCGTCCATCTCATGCCAAAAAAAATTAATACAATACAACGTACAGGACAATGAACATGAATGTACACAGAATTAGGCTCTGGGCAAGGCATCATAAGTTTTTGTATTTTATTGATTTGTCAAATAAAAGGATATAGGTTCCATGAGATTTAACCAGAAATGCAGCTATTTTTTTGTTTGGCCTAATTGTCCAAATACAAAAGGATTTGCATGGAATCATGCAAACACTTTCTGTTCATGGAATTTTGGAAGGTTCAATGATCGACTTGGTAGTTCACAGTTAAAGTTTGTACCGTAGTATGTCATGTTACTCAAAGGGGTGCGATTATTCAGCTTTTTAGCTGATTTCAGCTTTTTTGTTTTGCATTTCAGCTTTTTTTCCTCACTGGCTGTGTACAAAAGCATAGGAGATTTTCACAGTTCAGTTTCTTCATGCCTTGTTTCAGGTGTTTTCAGCTTTTTTTTTATCATTGGTCAATCTCACCCCTGTACTCACAGCAGACTGCCAGAAGTCGTTAAGTCTGTCATGTGTTTGTGCTGGGTCTGATGTCCATGAGTGGGGCAGATGGCAGAATCTTCAATCCTGGGGTAACAGTGTGGATACATGTAAGTGACAAAAATTCCACTTTTTTCAATCAAATTTTCCCTTGAGAATGAGAGCAACCATTAATTAAGCCTGATGTACCCAGTCTAAAGGAGGTTTTTACACCAAAATCACCGAGGGGTTCCTCATCATTCTTCCGTTTTATTCCCAACGATCGCAGTCGCACCGTACCGTACATTTTGTGTGCATCACACAGTGCACATGCAGTGACAGCCAGGGCCAGTATAGCCGAGCTACATATAGTAGTTCTGCATGTCATGTCAAATATTTTTGGAGGTGGCAGTGTTTAACCTGTCACAGCTAGTACAGTGCTTGGCTTGATATGGTATCACTCCAGTCACACAGCTAAGAGGCCACTCATGCGATAATAACAAGATTCCACCCCCTCCTCGTATCAATATATGGACAGAAATGACTTTGCTAAGATGGCCGTTCACCCGCGCATGTGCACTGAGCACATGATGCACACAGATTGTTCAGTACAATGTGATTGTTGGGAAGAAAACAGGAAATACGTGAGTGAACCCTCCAATTTTTTCAAAATAAGATAGGTCTTATTGGTCTAAAAATCGGCATTAGTTACTCAGTTTTCAAGAGCTATACATGTAGGTACCTTAAGGTTGCTCTCACGTAAAAATTTGATTGAAAAAGTTGAATTTGCGTCACCAGTGCTGGTACCTCAAAGGCTGGATAAAACAGATAGCATTGCAGCCCTGTATAAACAAACATGGCCTCAACTTGCCCACAAGTCACACAGTTCTTGGGGTAAACCTCCTAAACATGGTGAATATCTTTTTTCCATCAATCATGTTCTTATTTTCAGCCTTGGTCTGTTACCTAGCCCAGATTGGACAGCACTTAGGGTTATGTACGTATATGAGACTTGGGTGGGACCTTGAGAGGGCACAATTTTCCAATCAATGGAGGCTCCTTTGGTGGGAACTGCTCCACAGGAGACTATGAAGTACATGCATCACGGTTGCATCAACCAATGAGGGGGTTCTACTCAAGGCGGGTAGACCAACATACATTTTAGAAAGAATTCCATGATGTATGATGATGTACACTTATCCGGGCTTTTCTTCTCACCTGTCAAACTGAACATCTCTTCATTGTCTTCGTCACTCATTATCATCCTGTAATTGGTACTAAATGCACCGTTGGATGATCAGATAAATAAGTAACATTAATGTAGATGTAAAATGGATGCCGCTTGACATCCTTTGCACAAATGGACCATGGAGAAAGAAACCTTCTGACACTGGTCTGAAATGTTCAAGCGTTTGCTAAGTGAATGCCAGCAACATTTTCACTGCTAAATTTTGACATTTGAGGACACTTTTTTATTGGTTTGAGATGGCTGGTAGTGCCTGTACTAATAATGCTAGGTCACTGTAGGGAAATGTCAGTGGTATCAGTAACAGATTTTTTTCTGTACATGTAGGCCTACATCTCGACTAGCATCAAGGATATCAAGTAATTGTGCCTTTGCATCTTGACTGTTAGTGCTCCCTCATGTTGCGCACTTGAAAAAATTGCCAAAACCCCCACATTTGAGAAGTTCTGTGAACATAATTTTTAGTATTACCTCAATTTACATACACTTAAACAAAAGTTTGTTAGAAAACTGTTTTTAATTTTTGGGCAGGTTAAAAGTGACCATTTTGCACAGAAGGGAAAAAAATTGAAAAATTGAGCCAAAATAAAAATTTCATTGGAAAGTTGTAGTGGGTGAGTAAAATCGGGAGTTTTGAATTAGAGTAGTGGGAGTTTGATGAAACTTCACTTACTTTGCAATTTGAGGTGAAAATGTTGCTTTGGCATGGCACTGGAGGCAAAAAATCAAACTGTGCCAAAGTTAGGGGTGCGCAGTTAGGGGGCTTCAACAATAAATGAAGGATGTTGCTGTGACAATAGTAAAACCAGAAGGGATGCATTGTTTTTGTATTTATTGTAGTCATTAAGAGAAGTTAACGCCCAGAACCAGTGACGACATCTGTATTTTATCTCCTTTTTGTTCTTGTGAAGAAGCGGGCTCAAGAGAGACTCAAGTTCCAGTGAGGACCCAAGTGACAGCCACTCTGAGAGTGACGAGGAGCAAGAACAGTGGATTGAGAGGTAGACAAGCTGTCACTTGTCAGTTATATTTGCCATCTGTGAAGAAATCATTTTTTGCAGGTATATTTAGCCCTACTTTCCTTCTCAATACAAATATTGAAGTTTTATCTCAATCTGTCTATTGATTGAAAGTCACTTGGAAGTTGGGAATGGCAGCAGAAAAGTATGTTGGATTTCCCCAAAATGGTATCAGAATGACCAATGAGAGTTATTCAAAAAAATCCAGAAGGCTTCTGGAAAATGTGCACATTGAAAAATACATGTATTGGAAAGTATATTAAAGGGAGGTATATTCCCTCTCCTCTCCCCCCAGCTCTTTAGGATAACATTCAGAGGTTCTTCAAGAATTTCCATTCAAACAGCCAGAGTTTTCAAAATTTTTTAAGTTGAGAAAGCAGTCACTGGGTACCTCCTGTTGTTTGTACATATGTTAACTGGCTGAAGATAAACCTTTTCCAAATCATCCGGCTTAGGCTGACAGAATTACATAAGTCTGTGGCAAATGACTGAAGCCACTCGTGGCTTTAATCATCTAGCCTCAGCCACACCTTTTGGACATCGCCTTAAAACCCACAACTCTGCTGGGGACATGCTTAAACAAAAGTACATTTATTACAATGCATACAGACATAACTGCTCCCTTCTTGTTAACTGTATTTTTACCAGGTGTTAAAGGTGATAGCAGCGTGGTTGGTCCCCTGCCTGTTGGCTCATCTTCTGGCATCACTGTCCCAGTAGAGTAAGCCATCTCTTGTTTTATGACAATAGTAGTCACAGGGTTTCAACTGCCGTTCGCCATTTTCGCCAATTGATGAATAATTATAATTTTGGCTATTATTCCATTGACCTGGCAAGAAAAATTGGTAAATATTTTGCATATTTTGCAATAATTAGACAAATCTTACCACTTGTTCATCACCGAAACGTCATAGTGGTATTAATTTCCAACTTTCACAAACAGTTCCCATTCATTTTGGCTGTTGGAGTGGTGAAAACACGTGCACAAAGCTCAATACTTTAAACGAAGTTGCTCTCGTTCCCGCCACGCCACGCCCATGCAAAAGAATGCGTGATGGAAATGTAGCAACCAGAACCAGTCTATACATGTACTGTACATTCCGGTCGATTACACTACATCAGCCATACATGCATATCGCATGCAACCCTAAAGCTGCTGGTCGAAAAAAGAGGTTTTCTGCAAGTTAATTCACAGAATTTGGCCTCTTATTTCTGTATGTATTTTCTGTGGTCATGAGTTTAATTTGAGGTTGTTTTGCTTGTATTTGAAGCAAGCGTGTTTCAACAAATTTCCTGCTGTGGCACTAAGTTTATCACCCGCTGGTCTGCGGATGCATCCAAAAAAATTTGAGAAGGCACCTGCTTGAAATCATTGTTTCTTCATTTTAGAAAGAACAGTTTCTCACAGAATTTAGTCCTCTATCTAAACCAAGTATGCATTTTTACATTAATTTTGGATACCTTTTGGATAATGGCAAATGATAGACTGTACAGTGCTTTTAACCCATTTGTCCTTGTACAGGGTTCCCACAGTCATGGGGAAAAGTTGGCCCAGAAAGTCATGGAGACCTCACAGAAAATTGGTCTGAGGAAAAGTCATGCAAATCAAGATGGTACAAGGGTGATTTTGATGGTGGTTATGGATAGTGGCTATGGCAGTCTTCCCGTTTATTATACCAAACAAATTATGTGTGCAGAGTGGCATTAAATGCCATGGAAATTGTCATATTTTAGTTCTGGAAAGTGCAGGAAAGGTCACTGAATTTGATTTTCAGATTTTGTGGGAACCTTACTTGTAACAATCAACACCCAATTTCTTGGTGCTGCTTAGCATGCGATTTCAAGCTTACAGAGGCTATGCCTATTTCGTGCATACCATAAACAGTAAGTACAGCCAAATGCATCCTAACCTTGGAGGAAAGATTTGCTTAAACTTAGTGATATAACAACAGAAATCTCTATCCGAACGCAACCGTTAGAACAACCACTCCGAGCACCACTACGAAATAGTGCTCAAGGTTAGCACATCTTTTGCTAAAGTTAGCGTGATTTTTTTCTCTTCTGTGTTAAGAAGCCCCATGAAATTGGGCCCTGACCCCATCGGGCCTGTTACACCTTGCACTCCCCAGCACTGTATGGTTTTATGGATTTAACGTCAACCCACAATAAGAGTCTATGTGGTGATGGGTTGAAACGTGGATGTTTTGCTCAGTTGGGAAAAAATTATCATTACAGTGTGACCGAAAACCTTACTGACCTTTCCTTTTTTTTGGTCATTTTTCCCTGTGTTTAGATTTGGGAAGGCCTCATTGCCAGGTGAATGGACTGCCATGGCTGCCCACATGAACGGTGAGACTGGCTAGAGTCATGGTGCAAGTGGTCTGACCGATGAAATCTCCAAAGTGAAGAGGCAGGTTACGTCATAAGTACTGTAGCACAGGTAAGAGTCCTGTGTTTCATATCACTGCTGGCTTTCTGCAAGGATGAATCTGGGAAATGGGGGAGGGGCCGATTGGGGTCATGACCAAAAAAGGAGCAAAACTTTTTTTCATTTGAAAAAATAAAAGGATCTTTTTGGTTTGTTTAATTTCCCTTCTTTTGAAACTTGGAAATGTAGCCTCACTCCTCAAACAACTTTAAAGCTCTGCTCTACATCAAAGAAGATGGATTGGGGGCAGCTGTGGCAATTGTCCATCAAACATTATATGGCCCTGTTGGTCTTTATATTTAAAGTTCTAAGCTGGCACAGTTCAATTTTTCTTCCTCATAATATTGCCCATTATTACAAGCCATTAGTAGAAGCCAAGGTGCAAATGTGAAATTCAGATAAATTCCTGACATCCCTGTTGTTTAGTGAATATTTTGAAAAGCAGATTTAACATATTTTCTCAAGTTTTGTCTGATAGAGCACTGAGAACTGTGTATTCCAAAACATTTTGAGATTAAAGTTTAAAAATTAAAATCAAATACATTATGGAGATTTGTTCAGGCTTTTTGAAGGTGAGCAATGAATATGGACAAAATTTAAGTGTTCAGAGCTTTTATTTAAAGAAGGATCTACCTTAATTTTGACAAATATTGAACCAAACCACAGAAAGGGACCATGTTGTAAACATTAACAGTATTTTCAGTCACCATCAAAGATTTCCAATTTGTATCCAACTCAACAGACTTGTACACACTGTGGAAATATTTCTTCCCACACTTTCGGGATTAATCATTGATTTCTGTAGGAGCTGTTGGTCCATACATGTAGATATTTTAGGTTTGTGGTCTTCCCTGATTGATGTTACAGTATTACTGTAAAACAGCGCCCTCACGTGTTAGGAAAAGGGAAAGACAATTTTAAATATTTAAAAGTGTCATTTGATTCACTAAATCCTAAAGGGGTGTCTGGAAAAATATTGTTAAGAAAGAGTACAAATCACAAAATGCGTTCAGAAGTAATGGGTGGGCAGTGTCAAAGGAATCCTCTTGTCATAGTTCAATTTCTGACATGAAAATGGATGAAAAGCAATCGACACTAACAGTTTTTTATGAAATAAAAGGTGTAAAAATAAGGAGTGTACAAGGATCCTATAAATTTTTTGAGAAAGGTCTCAATTTCTGCTCCAACTTAGTTCCTTTTGTGATTAATTTCTCCCCCAGACCTCCTTATATGAAAGCTGTGGGTATGCCCCAGGAGTAGCAGACCATGATGCTGATGAGAAAAGCGCCCTCGCCTGACAAGGAGAGGAAGTAACTCAGATAGATGTTAGTCCTTGTCTCCATCCCTGAGGAGGAACAGTTTCGAAGATTGCACGAAGGATCCTCATCAGAATCGTGGGCATTGATTCACAAAAAGGCAAGGAAAGGACTCAATCTTCTCAGAGATGCAGTTCCTGGCTTCCACCTTAGTGATGGATCAAGCCTTATCTGCATTGTACTCTACTCAAAGGATCAAAGAATCATACATAGTGATTTATAATTTAAACAAATGGTATTCCCATCGCAAAAACTGAGCGTCATTTAATTTGGCTATTTTCTGGCATCAAAACAAGTTCTGCTAAAGAACACTGAAGTCTCGCAACACTGAAAAAATACTTTGGTCAGCACCTTGTCCGGGTCCTTTACGGCCCTTAAAATGATGTAGTGTATAAAAATAGAGTTTTAACCAAGTAATGTGAGGTCACTGTTTATGAGTATATTCTGGTAATGTGAGGGCACTATATGTGATTCTGAATCACCGAAATGAAGCACATTGAAGATGTCTGTATCTCAGCCTGAAAAAATTATATGTAACTGTTGAGACCCTTTTATTCAGTAAAATAATGCAATGTCTGACTCGTATATGTTTGCAAATCTTCCCCTCAATCACATATTTTTATAATTATCTGTGAAAATGAAGATTGATAAAAAAAATGAAATTCGTGGTTGTCAGGACATTAAAAAACAGCTTCACAGTTTTTCCAAAACCTTAACACAAAATGGTAAGAGGTCCAATATTCCACTTTTTCTCAAAATGTCCTAAAGTGAGATACATACATGTACATCATTTTACCACAGTAGGGTTGTATAGTACTGGCCAGTCTCATGTCATTGTACCCCCCCCACACTCTCTAAGACACTCCCAGTCTCTCATCCCCTTGCCTCAGAGTCATCCTATCCTTTGTGAAAGGTGGCCATTTTGAAGTTGTGCAATACCTGAGCAATACACATCACCCAGTGCTTTTTGACCCTTCCAGCTCATTGGGCTCTGAAACACGACTAACCAATTGCGTTGTCTCACATTGTATGGTGCTCAACCAAGCATGAACATGAGCTTCAGTGTACAATAAGTAAAGTCAATGAAGTACACACCTGGCTGAAATGTTCTGATGTCAAATGTCCGATCCTTTAATTTTTTGAGTAGTGTATATATGGTATACAGTACAATGCTGCTATAATGAACAGGGCAGGGTCCATTCACAATGCCTGGTGTAGAATACCTCCCCAACTATTGCAATTTCATTGGTACTGTTCCAATCGTCGCATTTTCATAGGCCTAAATATCTAAATGTTCGGATTTCCATAAACAAAGTCCTGGCAAAAGAGGGCGCTGTTTGCTAAAACAGAGAGGGTGGCATTTGCAGAAAAAAAGGGTGCTATTTCCTACAGTACGTTGAAATGTCAGTTGTTACACTACACATACATGTACATATGCACCCATTTTTGTTTTTGTATGTTTCCAATTTCGGAGTTTATTGACGTCTTAACTTTTGAGTCACTCCTTCATTAATCCTAAATACTTTTCTTTAATTTAAAGCAAATTTGTGACGTTCAGTAAAAGTGTCCAGAAAATTCGAAAGCCAAGAGGGATGTTCCATATACCAAATTGTTCAGTATAGTGACGTTGTTCTGTACTTACATCCAAATTATTCATGACTTAAAGAGGTAATCTGTAAATTGGAGACAATTGGTCAGTTTGCCTTCAAAGACAGACTATTGTTCGCCTTTAATTTGTTTTTTTTTCATCGTAACATGTTGACGCATATAATGCACATTTAAAAAGAGTCGTGTTTACATTTAAGTTATAAAGATGCTATCTACATGTACGTGTACATCAAAATTTGCAAATAATTACCATTCAGAAAGAATTTCGACAATTTGATACTACATTACTTCTTTGCATGCTTTTAAAAATTGGCGTTCCTATTCAGGCAGCCCAAAAACCAGCACTGTTATCAGTCAACCAAGTTGCTGTTCTGAACCTCACTTTTAACAAGTTCGCCCCACCGAACTGAGATATTATCAAATGGGAAGAACCACCGACATAGGGCTGGATAGCTCAGTTGGTAGTGCGCTCGTACAGTGTTCCATAGGTCGTAGGTTCAAATCCCGCTCCAGTCAATTTCTTTGTTCATCTTTATAAGTTTTTCCTTGGATAAAATACTATGTGCATTTTGTATTTTTCATGTTGTACATTCACATTTGCCAGAGCATTAGAAAAAAGTCTGAAGTTCACTTAAAATTATCACAGAACTGCAAGTCGCAATTGTTGGCTCAGTACTGAAAGGTCATTACTGCAAAAATGTAATTTTTGACTACAATCTAAGGGCCTTGCTCTGTGCACGAAAGACATATTTGATTTAAACAGTTTTTTATTTTTTAGTCATAAAACTATTGTTTTGCAGCCAACAAATTTAGCATATTCTTTTTTTCCAATTAATGTCTAACAATATTTTTGTCTAAACACCTTTTAGTACATTCTAAGGACCTTTTAGTACTGACATGAACTTTGTTTCATTTGAAAATATTACCTTGAAAAAATGCTTTGTGTATTTAAAACAATCCCCATTTATTGCTATAGCCAGCTAATTTTTATTTGCAAGTGAAATAAATGTTCATTTATTTAAACTAACAGAACAACTTGTTTGTACATGTATGTCTTTTTGTAAAATTGTAGTACATTGCCACTTTACCTTTCTGCTAATCAGGACCATTTTACAAGGTACATCTGTTTCCACCTTTAGATTTTACATTACAGCCTCATCCCACATGGAACCCCTTCCAGTCTTAAACATCTTCCAAGCTCCTTATATAAAGTTCCCTCTTGGAGCCTTTAGTCTCAATGTTGTAAGGGCTACAATAAACCCAATAGCAATATGGAATATTAAAGCTATGTACTTCAACCCCATGGGATCCTCAGAGCTCTAATACTGAAAGTCCCGAGCCCTCAGCTATCCACTCTACCCTTCCTGTCAGCTCTCAGACTTCCAGGACTTTCACCCTTGCCCATCTCCAGTACACAGTTTGGCTGAAAAATATTCTAAGTCCAAATAATGGAAGGTTTAAGATTTAGAAACGAACACATTTCTTCAAGAAAGTGCCGTGGCATAGCGGTTAAGGACACTGACTGCTATGCACAAGGACCTGGGTTCAATTCCAGGTGGGCATGCACAATTTTGTTAAAAAACTTAGTAAAAAAAAAAAAAAAAAAAAAAAACCTCTTTTCCTGGGGACCCCAGGATTTGAACCGGGGTCCCCTGGCCTGGCAGGCCAGCTAGCTAACCACCAGGCCACAGGCCTCTTGATAGATAAGATTTCGGAACTTATATTTAAAGGTTAGGATTGTGCAATTTCAAAAAAGGTCAGAGGGCACATTCAAATATATTTAAATAACAAAACAGAAATTTCAATATGTTAATAGCAGAACACATGTACACAAAATATTCAGACCTTGCATGTATTTCAGTATATTTTAGGTCAAACATTAAACATGTAATTGCAAACCTTTTCATATTTACATTTCCAAATATTCAGTTTTATATCATGTACGTGTCACTAACAATTCAACTGTGTTGGTTGAAACTTGAACACATAACTTCGAAAAAGATTCTGCTAGAATTGACACGTCAGGTCCTCTGTATTTTTTAATTTTATAGAGAATATTTTCGGTATCTTGCTATAAACATAAATTTGTCAGCTTATCTGGATGAGTGGGGGCACTACTTCTGTGATGTAAATCAGGGAATTCAGGCAGCATTCAGTTCTTTCCATTTATGCGATTAAGGCAGTGTTGAGTTATTTTTTTCACTTTAATCTTTCCATTACCATTATGTAATGTAGTAGGCTTCATGTAATGGTAATAGCGCTCTCTATGGTTGGTCAGCATTTTATGGCAGAGCCTCTGATGGAGCAGACACAACGGAAATTCCTCCAGCCAGGATTGCCAGGAGAAGCCAATCAAAGTCATCAAGTTTTGTCAATTTTATTCCAGTGTTAACCCAGAAGTTGCCGGGTTATTTTATACCATCTCACAGCTGAGATCTTGGCCGTCCCAAGCCTGATTTTTTTCAACAATCAGCGTGCATGTAAAACACTCCTTATGCGTAAAGACCAGTAAATGAAGTCCCGGCATAGACAACAGTGATAAATTCCCCCATTTTTAAAAATATGCCAAAAATACAAGTTTCTCGGGGGTTCAAAACACACGGCAAATTAAAGCTCATCTCTTCATCTTTTCTTTCCCTTCCAATTTTTTGTGGCTTATCCTGTGACTTTTTGAGATATTTTTATCCACAAAAGATCACCCCTAAAAAACAGTCGTGAAGCCTGCAGCCATTTTGAAAACAGATGCCTACACTCTATAATATAAAATAGACCACTTTAGGGCACTGATTTCATCCAAAATTCACTTGGACACAAGATGACATTCCTGTGGCTAGCCTTCACCTTTCTTCCCCAACAAATCTCCAAGTTCATGGTCCACAAAATGTTCAAATAACAGAGAATTTGACAGCCTACAGATTGTGATTTGGCCAGCACAGGCAATTTTGAGCTTATTTACTGGCCTGCAACCTGTAGACACCCTACTTTTGGCTATTTCACCCCCACATACCTCTATTACAAGAGGAAGACTACTTGAACCAAATTCCATTTACAAAAACAAAAAAACAGATTGTCACAGGTCAGAAGTAGGCCTGAATGTCAAGGGTACTATCAACATCCTTGTGCTTTGTCTGCATGCACTCTGGCACTTGTGGTGTTCCCCTTTCCCACATACATGTATCATGCAGTCTAAAATCTCCTCATGCATTTGGCTTTTGTCTCCACTCTGATAAGTAGGGTTAGAAATTGTCATTGAGGGTTAGAAATGCCTGTGAGGGTTGGGATTACTCAAATAGGGTTGAGCACAGATTGTTTGTTTTCTTTCTGGGGGGTATATGGAGATAGGGAAGGTTGAAGTGGGAATTGTTTATGCATGCTCACAGATTCCTTGTTTAACAAAATAGACAATCCAAAGACTTCCTTTGATTGCTTTCAGTTTGTGGTAAGTTTACAACATGACTATCACAACACCATGGTAACAGGTGTCCCATATGATGTACAATTTACCAGGACTAAAGGTCCTCTAGTAAAACAAGTCATTCCTCATTCCAAGTACACCTGGCCTTGGAAATGCCATACTACTGGACTTACAGTCCCCTGCAGGGTCATGACATACATTGTCTTACAGTTACATCTTACTAGGGTTTAATTACTTACAGTACCTGCCCCCATAACCTCTTCAGAGGGAAGCAAAGGAAATGGAACTTACATATAAATTCTACAGAGCCCCTTCAAGTTTATTCACTTGTACTTAAAACACACCTCGGATTACAAATCTGTTAGTGTTAGCTGCCTCATGTAACGTTGACCTGTTGTATTATTGTAAAGGGGAAAAATCTAATTTATCCCATCTACTGTTGGAACATGGGACGGTCTGGGTGTGGAATACACAAGAAGAAGATGACGTTTTTCAGAAAGGCAACAACTAGTCACCTCAAAAACACATTCCTCAAAATTGTCACCTCAAAACGGGGTCCCCAACAGTTTACATCAGGCCAACATATGAGCAGCGGGAACTGGCAGTCACCAAAGATGAGCAGGAATACTTCTGTGAAACTCCCACAGATGCCCCAACCAGGTCAGTCATGTTACTTCCACCCAAATGCCATGAAACAACCCTCATTGAAGAACTGCAGCATCACCGCCAGCGGGACGGCCACCGGCAAGACCATCAGCTGCAAAGACAAAGGGAAACATACTGTTTTGTTAACCTTGACGCAGCAGGCAACTTGGGAAAGCAGGCCACCATCAGTCATCAAAAAAGCAAATCCACGCTGTGACAGTAAACCTGATGTGCATAGTGCTGAAGAACACAGAGATTTGGGTGTATCGAAGATGTTAGCGTGCAAAAGGTGTAGATTCCACACCGGAAAAAAAAAATTTACATCGACATAACATATACCAGGACGGGGAGGCGGACTGCAACCCCAACATGGCTTTGCAAGTTGGTCTGATACAACACCAGCACTGCAGCTGCAGGTGCTCAGAGGCTCCTTTCTGTGATGGATACCACCGTTCCAGCAAAATCTGGGTTATATAATCTCTCCAACAGATGCAGAACAAAAAAATGTGAAATAGGCAGGTGCACAGACAGACACTGGGAAATGCACGGCAACTCGTTCCTGAGCCACTTTCAACATGGGGGATGAACATGAAGGGGGAAGTCAATATGCCAAGAAACTGGCAAACTGTAAAGATCCTCAAACAGGGTTACGGCTGATGCTGATGGATGCTTAGCAAGTGGTTTAAAGTCCTACATGCAAAGTGACGCAGGTATGGATATTGAATATTTATACTGTACTTGACCCCCCTCTCTTAAACAGATCTCTGTGCGCGGCCATCAGCTAGTCCAGACATGTTTCCCAGACCAATGAAAGCTACAAAGACCAAACTGCAGGACTGTTTTGCCGATAACCTCAGTTCATCCCCCATGCTGAAGCTGTGGCCCTTCAAAAAAAGTTCAGAGGTGACCCCTCTAAGAAGGTTGACATGGCTGTAAATGCAGCCAAAGCCATGATTCAGTGCTATATGGGAAACCAAACTCTTTGTAAAAAGTGGTCCATCAGTTTGTGGGGGTCGTACACACTGTATCAGTTCCCATACCTGCCAGCAGATGCCTGGGGGAGAATATTTCAGCAAATGATGAAGTAACAATTGTAAATTTGCTCTGTAAAAGAATTGGCTGTGAAGCATTAGAAAAAACAAGTATGAAAGAAGTACTCAAAAATCCCAAAGCATGTGTGAGCAATAAAACACGATCGACACACATCAGAGTGCGGTGGCATTTGGACTTTAACAGAGTGCAAATTGTATAGCAATAGAAAAAAAACAATCAGTCACTAGGGGTGCCTTAACCACTAGCCGCTGGGGTTTCCAGTCCCGGACATGTAATATACACGTAATACCGGACATGTAATACACACATGTTTATACATGTGGCCGGGGTCTCCGAAATCGGACAAAGGGAACTGGGGCTTGTAACAAAAGACCGTACTCAGAACAAAAGACCAGACTGCTGGGCATTACCAACATTTTTTCACTCTCAACAGTGGAGATAATCCAACCTTGTTTTGAAATAGTACACCATGGCTTGGGGATTTAGCATGAGCGGATTACCACCGGGGACAAAAGCACTCCACCACCGCAGGATGAGCTACACACTACCGCTGCACACTAATCTGGCCCCTATGGAAAAGAGGTCAGCAGCGCACTGTGCCAGTTTCAGGAACAAAAGAAAATTCCGTAACACCGCAAATCTGGGCTAACAAGGCAACAGGCCTGGCTGAAATACTCCAGCGTCAATGGATATTGTCTGTCAGATTATAGTAGAAACCAGACAGTCCTTCATATGGGTGTAAGTGTCCAGTAAATGAAGACAGGAATTTTTAAAGAATTTTGAAAACAGAAAAAAATGATAATTATCCCACCCCAGCATCATCCACCTTTTCATTTGATGTATCAGACCAATCTGCCTGGACCTTATCACTTGGTCTAGCAGTCAGATCTTAACACCCTACTAGTGGCAGATCAAGTTGATGTCCATCCAGAATATTTGATTGAAGTTACTCGCTTTAACCCAAAGCCGTCAGCGGGCTGTACTACATAGACATTACCATTAGGATCTGGCCTGCCAATAACCTTACACGACGTTGGCTGCCATATATCCTGAATTTTGTTTCCTCCTTATACACCACGATTCCTTAGAAACACCCTTCTCCCCAGAGGAAGGTCAGTGTCACCCGCTTTAACATTGTAGCATTGGGTTCGAGCAAGAGCTTCTGCCTCTGCTCGAGTACCTGCTAGATCCCAGGCATGCTGACAGCGGGCTTGGTGGCCTGCCACCCGTTCATCAATTCCATACCCATCAGAGTGATCACTGATGTTGCCTAGAAAATGATCATCAGGCAGCTTTGGGTCCCTCCAAAACATAAAATAGAATGGGGGATAGCCAGGTGAGGAATGTAAGGTTGCATTGTATTGCATTGAACCGTTGATGATGCATTGTCAACCATTCACAATGGCCGTTTCCTTCTGGATGGTAGCTCCTTGTCCTAGACTTGTCTACCCTATACAAGCTGCATAGCTCCTTGACCAGAGCACTCTCAAAATTGCACCCCTGATCACTATGGATTCTGGCGGGAGGACCAAAATGAGTGAACCATTCTTTGACCAGAACGGGTGCCACTGTTTTTGCAGTTCGGTCTCGGGTAAGAACTGCCTTCATGAACTTGGTGAAAACATCTGTCATTACCAAGACATTCTCTTACCTGTCAGTGGCCTTTTCCAAGACTGTGCAGCTAAAAAATCAAGAGACCTAGCCACTAATAAACTTCCCATCATTGGTTTCACCTTAGGTCTTGGAGCCTTTGCAAGGGTGCATCGTTCAAAGGATCGACACCAAGTATCCATGTCCCTTACCATCTTTGGCCGATACCAGTGAGCTTTAACTAGTGCTTAAGTCCGCTCCATCCCCTGATGACCAGCATAATCATGTAATTCTTGAAGGACCTGATCACAGAACACCTCTGGAAGTAGCAGCTGCTTGACTCTCTGGCCCCTCTCCTTGATCACCTGATACAACACACCTTGTTTTTCCTCTATGAGTGTCCAAAACTTTAGGAGCTTCCTGACAGCCTTTGGTGCCTGAGCTATCTGCCTCCTAGACGGGGAACTTCCCGTCTGCCTAAACCATGTCCTGTCCTGCGATCAACGGCAGTGTACTTGTGGCTTCCATTGAGCATAAGTGCACCGACTTTTGTTCACACCTTCCACCATCAAACCCTTCACAGCCTTTGATAAGCTACCTTAGCATAAGTTGACAGCATACACTCCTGAATGGCCACCTGAGTAGCTTCCACCCCAACAGCACTACTTCCATGCGTAGCCTTCCTAATCAGTGCATCTGCACGGCCGTTCTTACGGCCTGCTCTGAATTTCACTTCAAAGTCAAACTGAGCTAACTGCGCAGCCCAGCATGTCTCAGTCGGCCTTAGTTTTGCTGTTTTCAGGTAGCTAACGGATTGCTATGCGTGAACACTACAAACTTCGATCCTTGGAGATCCTTGGACTTGGAGTCCCTAAAGTTTTCAGCAACAGCCCACTTCAAGGCAAGCAGCTTCAGCTCAAAGGAGGTATAGTTAACATCATTTCTCTCAGTGGGCTTCAGGCACCTGCTAGCATAGCTAATGACCACTCGCCCATTCTCCTGATCTTGCTAGAGGACAGAGCCAAGCCCACTAAAGCTGGCATCTGTTTCAACAATGAAAGACTTTGAGAAATCTGAAAAACCAAGAATAGGGGCAGACATCAGACACTCCTTCAACTTCTGAAAGGCACCTTTACAGCTGGAGTCCTAGCGTTGAATGAAGGGCACACTTGGAGGAGGTTTGGGTTTGGCCCCTTTGCGGTGCTTTGGAGATGATTTCCTCATAAGTGCGTGAAATGGGGAAGCTCTCTCAGCAAAACCTAGAACAAACCGCCTGTAGTAGCTTGCTAGGCCCATAAAAGACCGAAGCTCATGCTCGTCCCGTGGTTTTCTCCATTCCTTGATTGCTCGCACCTTCTCTGGATCTGCACCTACTCCAGCCTCTGACACCACGTGAGCTAAAATTATTACTTGCCTCCAAAACCAGTGACACTTGCTTGGTTTGATCTTCAAACCAAAACTAGAGAGCCTTCCAAGAACCATATCCAGCCTCTCAATCATCCCTTCTATGCTTTTAGATATGACTAGCACATCGTCCAGATAGAGTAACAAAGTCTGGTAGTTTTGATCCTGCAAACAGGCCTCCATTAGACGTTGGAAGCTGGCTGGGGCATTACACAGCCCAAAGGGCATCCAGGTAAATTCATACAACCCTCCTCTAGCAACCCAAAATGCTGTCTTGTGCATGTCGCCCTCCTCCGTTGCGCATTGCAGATAGCCTGATGCAAGATCAAGAGAGCTGAAATAACGAGAACCATGCATTGCCTCCAAGGCTTCCTTGATTCGTGGGAGTGGGTACGCATCAGGAAGAATCTTAGCATTAAGCTATCTGTAACTGACACATAGCCTCAGACATCCATCCTTCTCCCTGACCAGTACTAAGGCAGATGTGTATGGACTACTGCTTGGCCGAATTATACCCTTGTCGAGCCATTTCTTCATGTGTTCTCTCTCACCTCTGGCTGTAACTGAGGTGGCATGTGCCAATGAGGCAGTCTCACAGGGGTCTTGTCGATCAAGGGTATGATATGCGTCACTTTGAAACAAAACCCAAGGTCACTATCATGCAGACTAAAAGCCTGAATATGCTTTTCTAGCACATTTTTGAGCTGAGACAACTGCTTGGTTTCCAATGTCAAGAGTATCAAGAAGCCTGTCCACACTGGTCTGACTCCCTACACATGCACGGACTTCACCTACGATCTTCTCTGTCACTCACTTGAGTCACCCCCTGGCCTCCGTCTTTCTAATAACCTCACACATGACCCCAATACAAGCCCTAGGCTGTAGCAAAGCATCCTCCCCTCCCATATGTTTATAACACGCATAGGTACACAACCATCAACCAGCCTAGAGAAGGAAAGTATTACAAATACATCTCGAGGAACTGACCCTCGAGATGAGTCAACCTGTTAAATGAGAGCATGGTATGCCACCTGATGATGCTAGCCAGTACCCATTACTACCGCCATAGATCTGGATGGAATCCGAATTGGTCTTTCATTAGCTGTCCTGACTAAAACCAATTATCCCCCTATCTCTGTTTTTCACACATCCATCACTATTAGATACCTCAACCTGTTGGAGTGGTGCCGAATACAACTGTACAACTATGGCCAATTCAGCCACTGAAGTACCGAAATCCAACTCTTGTATCTCTCCAGATGTCTTATAAAAAGTATTACTGCCTATAATCCCTGGGACCTGCCATTTCCTTTCCCGCATGCCACGGTCCATCTTTTGGTATCAATCTTCTCTATTGTGAATTCCGCAGGTTGCGCTCCTATTTCCTTAACAACTGCTTGTTGGAAACTCCCTGGGGAATCTTCACCAAGCCAATGAATAGCGCAGTCACGGAACTCCACGAATGGCAAGTCAGGATCCTCTATCTCTAGGCACCTTAGCTCATGCTGCAACCCTTTATCGCACACTCCAGTTGTGAACTGGCCCTTAAGGGAGCCTTCACAATCATCCAATACACGACTGTCCTGCCGCTGGACCGTATTGCACAATCGCATCAATCCAAGAGAGAACTTTTGCAAACTTTCAGTGGATTCCTGGCAACGGCAGTAAAATTCAATGTGCATCTCGGTTGCATATTCACGTTGCCCAAATGCCTGAATTAGACATACAAAGATTTTCTCTGGGTCCTGCCTCACCTCCACTCCTTGATATCTTATTTCAAGTCTTGCGTTACCCTGAAGGTTATCCCATACAAATCTGCAGCCTCAGCCTTTGGGTACTCACACGCAAGTATGGCCTCTCTCATATCCTCTACCCATATTGCAACATCAATGTCCCCAGCCTTAGCCACATACTTCTCAACCTTCTGCTCCCGGCTGAGGTAATGTGGATGGGATACCTCCTTATTACCAAGACCTGCCTCCTTGAGACAAGCTTCCAAAATAGCACGCTCTGCACTTGCCCCTTGTGCTTTTTCTTGCTCTGCCTCTAATAGCTTGATCTTTTGAGCAAGCTGTGCATGCAGCTGCTGAACCCCCTCTTCCCAAGCCATATTGCCTCAGAACAGGGACTACTTAAGCAACATGGCCTTGACAGTTTATCATGTCCAAGCTACCATGACCACTCAGCACCCAGTTCCGGTCCTAGGAAGCTTCCAAAGCCCAGTGTTCTGCTGATATCAGCAATGGCTCTGCCAGCTGCCTTTCCTCTATCGTTGTCCACTGATGGGGGTTTACCAAACCTCGCCACAGAAAACACTGTTTGCACTCCAACACCACATCCTGTCTACGACACAAAATTTATGAGCAATAAAACATGCTCAACACACATCAGAATGCAGCGGTATTTGGACTTGAATAGAGTGCAAATAGTATGGCAAAAAAAGAAAACAACAATCAGTCCCAGGGGTGCCTTTAATCATACATACGCACTCCTGGGCCAGTGGCACCAAGGCCAACTGGACCCTGTGCTGCCAGCTCACTTAATGCTCCACAGCTGTGTCCCTGTAGTTTTATGTCTGTCCAAAAGGTCTGGCTGAGACCAAGTACATGTATATCAGGGAAAGCACAGAGAGATGGCTAAACAGCTTGGCTATGTAGAGGTGATGTTGAGTATTCAGTCACAGAGACAGAAGTGTATAGCCCCTGCCCCATCCAAGACAGTGCAAAGTTCCAAAGGCCCCAATGCCATCACATATGACCCAATCCGGTTACCAAGGCTGTTCCTAAGTCATTGCAAAACTGCTGCTGCTGGGAGATGCATTGTGCCTTAAGTGTCATTACGGATCTAGCAGGCATAGCTCTGATTTATGTCAGAAAATGGGCAGTATGTCTTGTGGGCCTCCTTTTCCTGTGAGGCCAAGGAAAAGACGGCTAAAAGGTTGGAGGGTGAAGCTGCATCTCACTCTGTACACAAGTCTCAGCATAGCCAGGCATGTGCTCCTGTCAGTCAGTATGTCGACAGGGCTGAATTCCAGCAAAGTTTCTCTGACTTTGAAAAATGTATGCAGCAGATGATGCATAGTATGATGAAAGGTTTGGCCCAGAAATTTCCGAGGTTCTGCCCCTCATACAGTGTCTCGCTTGGGAGAAGAGGCCCCTTGGCCGAACAGGCTGCCCTCTTGGATTCATGGTGCTGTTTGCAATCAGCCAGAGGTCCCTGTGGGGGGCCCCATTAGCTCTGGTACATCACAAGTTACTAGTGTACCACATGGGGGCACTCATGACAGTAACCATCAAGATCTCACCCGTGACAGTGATAGGGCCGACTCACTTTTGTTACATCCTCAGCCGGAGAAGCTTTTTGATGAGTCTGTGTCTCAGGTTTCCACTGACAACTTCAAGCGTGGTTGTAGGCCAACGCAAGAGAACATCAACATCTCCTCCCAGGGCGACTCAGTTAGTCCAGTGGGAGTAGGCCCTCATGATTCTGACCATGATTATGAGGGGTCTGTATTGGAGTTTGACAATCTGGAGTCAACACTGATACATTCTTTGAAGTGGTCAAGAATGCTTAGTCCAGTGGGAGTAGGCCCTCATGATTCTGACCATGATTATGAGGGGTCTGTATTGGAGTTTGACAATCTGGAGTCAACACTGATACATTCTTTGAAGTGGTCAAGGATGCAGCGCGCTCCCTTCCCATTAAGAATGCTCACTTTGAGGAACGAGAAGACCCGAGATCCCTTCAGCTCCATTCGAGACTAGGCAGGGCAAAGTGCTCCTGCCCCTAGCAGCCGGGCATAAGAAACTGATTGACAAGCTATGGTCGGGGAATCCGGAAGGTATCCACTTTGGTTCGTTACAAAATCATAGGGAAGATTGTCGAAAGTACATGATGCTCGACCCCTTGTTGGCTAATGAATTTGGATGTGTCGTTCCTGGGTTCAACATCAATGCTCCCAAACTCCCTGATAAGTCAATAAATATGGCAGATCACTGCTTTATGAGCATTGAGAAGGAGGCCTACATTGATATGGCTTGTGTGGTGTCACAGTCATGGCTTTCGGAAGTGGCTTCTAAACAGATCTCAAAATGGGAGGAGTTCCTTCAGAACACTCTTGACCAACAGAGTCTGAAGGATCTGAAGGCCCTGGTTGATATTAGGTCTGTATCTCGGTCTTTGAGTACGGCACAGGAGGCCATTTTTGACATGCTGGACCTTCAAGTGAGGAAAGCTGCCAACACTAAATTAGCCAGGTGCTACAGGTGGCTGCTGCAAACCCACTGGGCTGACAATACTAGGTCAAAGCTCAGGAAAGCTCCGATTACCAAGGATGGCAACCTGTGTAGGGCAACGAGGGTTTACACCAAAGTTCTAGCTTCGGTTGTAGCCAAAGCAAGAGTGGAAGGTGCCCACGTGTTCCCTTATTTAGACGATCTGTTAATACCTGCTCCGAGCAAAGTTGAGCTCAAGGAGTCAACTTGTTGCTGGTTCTGTTAGAAAGTTGCGGTTTCCTAATCAACAGAGGGAAGTCCAGTTTGACTCACAGTCAGAACCTTGTTTATATAGGCAGTCACTTCAAGACCAAATCAACGCAGTTTGTCTTCCCCAGGGGAGGAAGGTAGTTTGTTCAGAAGTTCATGACTCAGCATCGGGCTACAGCACAGGAGTTTCTGTGACTTCTCAGATGATGGCAGCCTGTATAGAAGTAGTTTGGCTGACCAGACCTCACTTGAGACCAATCCTAGTTACATTTACTCCACTTTTCGCGCCCGGCCTTGAGAAATCTGGGGGCCTTGATTCCAATCAATGACCATCTTCTTCAACACCTGGAGTGGTGGAGATCAGAGAGGAATTTAGAAATGGGGTCCCCCTGGTAAGGGCTCTGCCGGATGTGACCCTAACGACCAACTATGGTTGGGGAGCCCACGTCGAGAATCAGTTTGTCCGGGGTCTCTACTCAGAGAAGGAACTTCATTCTTGGCACATCAACATGAAGGAAATTATGTCGGTGATGAAGGCTTGCCAACACTTTTGTCTGTTCCTGAAGGGAAAATATGTCTTAGTGAAGTCGGACAATTCCACAGTGGGGACTTATACAAACAACCAGAGGGGAACCAAGTCTCCAAGCCTTTGTATGGCAGTTTGGAAACTCTGGCTATGGTGTGTGCAGAATCACCTCGTTTTCTCAGCAGTAAACATTCAGAGGACTCAATGTTCTAGCTGACAAGTTATCCAGGCAGACAATGGTGTACTCCGAGTGGAGCCTGTGCCCTGCAGTAGTGAGGTCTATATTCAAGATCAAGAGCAAGCCAGAAATAGACCTCTTTGCGACATCAGACATGTGAGTTCCCCACAGAGAGGCATTTCATGTAGATGGTCTGGCATTCAATTAAGACGGATTGATGGCATATGCCTTTTCCCCGATCACTGTGATTCACTTGGTGCTAGACCGAATAGATAGTTACATGTGCGTGGTCATCCTCATAGCTCCACATTGGCCCCGGCGTTCATGGTTACTGAGAATATTGGGCCTTTTAGTGGACATCCAAATTCAACTTCCAGCTCTGGTATATCTTCTGCAACAGTGGATGAAGTTATTGACACAATCCAGATCGATGTTCGATCCGCCACCAAGGAGGTGTATGGTAGACAGTGGTTGTTATTTCAAGATTGGTGTCTTAAACAGGGTGCAAATCCATGCTCTGCCCCTGAAGGTGAGATTTGCTCCTTCTTGCAATCCTTGTTAGACAAGGGATTAGCCTACAGGACTTTAGATGTTTTGAGGTCATCCATTTGTAGATTTCATAATGGTCTTAATGGAAAACATGTACTAGGCAGCACAAGACCATCTGCAGGTTCCTGAAAGGAGCATTTAACAAGAACCCCCCAGGACGTTACTGCCCTCATGGAACTTAAATTTACAGGAATCCCCTTGTTGAACCCTTAACTGGAGCATCGTTGCAGTATTGCACTTTTAAACAGTGTTCCTAGTGGCTTTGACTTCAGCAAAACAGCGATGCTGCGGTTTTACTGCAGCATCAAGATTAAGAAATAACTGGTAAGGACCACATCCATTATTTTGTCCTTTCTGTGTATTTTTTATATTGGTGCTTATTCCATGTTTATGTTTGGCGGTAAGAGGTGTAGTGAATACTGAGTGACTGCCTCCCTCCTCCTTAACACTGCTTTAGAAATCTGTCCTAAAAGTGTTTGGAGGCAGAAGTATACGAATGAGAAAGAATGTAAATTTTTAAGAAATTATGATTCTTGAAATGAGGACACTTACTTCTGCCTCGCTCCTGCCCTCAATCCCGGTCTCTCTATATTGACATTCTATGGTAGGCCTATGCATAATGTTACTTTCTCAGATGCTCCGCAAAGAAGCACTGGTGTGCATGCAGGAGTGAGTGCTCAGGGCACCGGAGGTGATCACGTGATGAGGCTGTTTTTTGTTCTTTAAGCATAATTGAGTGGGAGTTGAATGAAATGCCCAAAGCTGTTGGAGGCATAAGTAAACATACTCTTTTCAAGAATCATAAATTCTTCGAAATTTAACATTTTATTTCTGTAAAATGTGTAAGTGTGGAATAATGAAAGCAAAATACATTCATTCATTCATTTATTTACACAGTGTTCACAAATAAATACATGTACATAATATCTACAAAAATGGTTTGACAAGAGAGTGAAGACTGAGAGGGGGCCCAAAAGAAGCTAAGCTTGTGAATATGGGTCCCTTGTACATACATGAAATGAGCGTTTTGAGCCAAAATGCAACATGCAACGTGGGTTCCAGTCCCACCCGAGAAGCTTGTTAATTTTTTCGCAAGCTCTCGGACAAGCACTGAGCATACAGTGTTTATTAATATATACGTTGGGTAAGGGCAAAACCTGTTATATAAATTAACATCTCCCCAATGCAAAATACATCTTGAAAAAAGAACACGTTTTTATAGACAAAGTTACCTGGCAATATTATTAACACCACAATTTCCCCAAGCGAGTATACCATAGTTAAGAAATGTCACTACTAAGGTATTATACAAAGAAAATAAGACATCAGAAGGAACAAAAAGTTTGATTCTAGCAATGACACCATTATTTCTACTAATATTTTGACACAGATAATTGATGTGATTATTCCAAGTTAATCCGGAATCAATTACCAATCCCAAAAAGTTAAGGCAATCCGTTTTCTCAATACTGAAGTTATTAATCCTGAGCCCATCAGGAAGTTCACTGGCAGAGTTACTAAACAGCATATACTTAGTTTTATTAAGATTTAGTGAAAATTCATTTACCCTAAACCATTTACAAACTGAGCTAAATTCAGAATTAACCATTTCAACCAGAGTATCAAACATTGTACTTACTCCATATCACGTAGGTGTGCCAGCGATTCCTCAGATTAATTTCTTACGTGTTGTCTTGAGAAGTCGCGAAAATAAACGGATTAAAGCGACCGCCGTCCGCTCAGTATACATGTACTACACACGTGCACGTGCGGTGCCACCGCACCCACGTGTTGTTTGCAGTGTGCCTGTCCATAGTCGGTCCGCCATTCTGAAAGCGGGTTTTCGATGCACCGTGAGTTTTGCGCAGTTACGTCATTCACGGAGTGCCTGGCTTGTAGCTACAGACGTGTGCAAGTACAAGTACGTATCACTGATAACTATTCGCAACGTCAAGTTCATCATGAAGCCCACCCTCAACCTTGTTTGTGTACGTACCAGCCTCGCGACGTCAAGCGGCAGCCATCATGAAGCGCGCCCTCAACGTCTCGACCAAGGCTACTAAATTGGCTGCCCTGCACAACCTCATAATACATGTACAGTACATGTACATGCAGACCGAGGTCGTCTCCCGAGACGGGTTTCAGAGCTACGGTTAGATCTACTGTCTGCCCGTCTGCGCGTGTTTTGCAATGGAGTGAAGACCTAGACCTAGCTCTAAACATCAGATTCGGATAACTGCAGTGGCAACGCACAATACGCATATACTTCCGTCCTCACATTAGGCCTAAGATTCCAGATTTTTGTTGTTCGTATCCGAATTGAATCCCGATGAGGATTCAATTCGGATACGCTTTGTTTCCCCCCCCCCAAAAAAAACGAATTCGTGTGAAGAGGACTTGCATCTTCTGAGGCGCCCTGAGCTCTGTGTCATGTGCGTGTCATAGGATGTCGAGACAGACAGCCAAAGAGCGCTACGCACTAATATAAAAGCCTGACATCTCCGTAGCAAGTCTGTCTGTGTGCAGTCTTGAATTCGACTGTTATAACCAAAATTACTTTTAAAAGTAGTTACAGGTTTCTATTTTCAGTTGTTAATCAGGTATCCATGTTTGAATATTGAGAATGATTGTTGATTTTAAAAAATTCTCCACAGCTTTTTCAGCACCTAAATACGGGAATCATGCAGTGGTGTAGCAAGGTCATTATAAATGTAATTAGGGGCAGGGTTAGGGTGAAAAGAGGCGTCCTTCCTGAAAAAAAAGCACAGGTGATTTTGCCCTTGCTCGAATAAAATAAAAACGGGGTTAGAGATGGGATAACATGAAATTTCGATGGCAACGCTGTTTAAAGCAGAAAAAGGTTTTTGAGATTGACGTGACCTTTTAAATCACAGATCAGTGCTTGATTTTGACATATGGTTACAATATAATGTGAAAAGTTGGACTTATTGAGGGAAAATGGCACTTATGGAGAAAAGGGCACTTGTCATGTACAAGGTATCAATGTTGTTTATAGCCCCTTGTTTGGAATTTGTTTCCAAAAAAGAGTTTTCATCTCTATCTTGAAAGTAAACATACTTAGACTGGCTTAATTTAAAAAGAAATAAATCACAGCTTTCACACAGGCCTTTGAGCAAAACTGGCGGATAATTTTTTGACAAGTAGGTCCATGCTTGTCGTGTCACCCACAGTATTGCCAACATTAAGACCGTGATTTTTAGATTATCGCATCAGCATGATGGTGGCCTTTTCCAAGCAGTTTTTCTGAACAAGGTATAAAATTATGATTACAAACAGCGTCGATCGAGCAGTACTGAGGTTTACGTTCAGGTGATTGCTGAAACTCTTCTGACATTTTTCAAAGACACGCAATTGAAATTTGTGTAAGCAATTTTAAAAAATGGCTACAATGAAATAAATCCTGTTCAATAAGGTAAATCGAAAAGGTTGATATGGAAATGACGCGTCAACTACCTTTCTGAATATCATTTCATAAACGCCGACTTCCCATATAATTGGAATTGACGACATCAGGAGTACTTGATGAAGACATACTTTCGTTTTGTCACTTTTGTGGTTGAAAGCTGGGGACAATCTGATAAATGTTTATTATTTATAGACATTTTATCGGGCGTAAAAAACGATGGCTTCACCCCATTTCACTGAGTAGGACCAATGTCGTTCACATCCAAAATACAAGCTCGTGCTCAAAGCTTCAATACACATTACATTTTTACAGGCCCTCATCAAATTCATGAGCCCTTATGCAAACTCTCAGCTCAGATAACATGCATAGGCTCATTGAGGGCCCATGCCCAGGTGATACTCTTTTAGGCCAGCACTTCTCATTTTCGGGATGAAATACAGTACATGCAACCGGGAAACGTGGGAGGACGGAACTAAAATGCAGTGAAAATGTTGAGATCACCTTTCGTTACATACAACCGATTTACAGATGTAATTACCAGGCGTAATTCTAACACAAGACTAGCGATAACCAGCCGTTATGTTCTTAGCGTTCGATGCGTGCTTGTTCTCACTGTAAACGCTGGCTCATTGGAAAAATATGGAAAAATCGCTATTCCAATATTGTAAAAAAAACTCACTGCATCGAGGAAAAATAGTTGTAAGTTTTCATCAAATGTCTTTCTTTAAAGACTGTAGCATTAGAGGCCGGCGCGGTCGTAATATAACATACAAATTGTCATCCTCAAATACCTTGGCGAGTGTTTCTTTCATTTCAAACCCACACTATCGGTGCACTGCAAGTACAGCTCCGATGAAATTCATTAGTTACAAGTTACAAGTAAAGATAACACAATTTGAAAGAGCGCCGACAGCTTTTTTAAAAAGTACCAAAAAATTAGAAACGTGATGTTTCCCCTGAAAAACACGAGTAATGATTCACAAACAGCTGGATTCAAATCTTGTTAGTGTTTTCAAGCTGTGTTTGTTTCCACCACACAGCTCTGCTCTGTTTTATTAGCAATTGTTATTATTATTGGCAGTACCGAAGAGCAAAAAATGTGCACATAGGCCTAACTATTTAGAGGGCACATATACCGGTATATACAAATACAGGCAATTAACATAAGAGCGTTAAGCGGAATGTGCACTGAATGCGCTGCCATCCATCGTTTTGCCCGTTGTTTGGCCACATTTTTTCAAAATCACGGTTGAAATTGAGCCCCTCTTTGAAAGTTACATTGTTGACTAATAGCGTGCAGATCGTTGCATCTTCAGTCATATTCAGGTATAGAAATATTCACGGCGGTTTTATAATGGTGCCACATGGTGCCGGTGGTGCCTCACCGGGATATCTGAGTGATGGGTCCTTCCCTGTTTGCCATGTCTACAATCCACCTCAAAGTTGTTTTGAGATGTACATCTCGTGGCTCCTTTCGAGACCAAACTGAGGTTCTGTTGATTTATGTTGAAATGCTTAGAATCTCATCCAGATGAGGCTTGCAGGAAAATACACAAGAAGAAGGCAAGCGCATCTGCAGCTATCATCTCTCTGATCGTGGCCAATCAAAGAGCTAACAAGTAAAAAAGATACTGTAAAATTTATAATTCAGGTCTTGTTTATGATACGAAAACTACCCTTAATTTCCAAAAGAAAAGAATAAAAGATTTTACTTAATTACAACGCAGTACATGTATACTAGACAACAATGAAAAGTGCATACAGAATTGAAACCATTCAAAGTAAAATGAAAAGTTGATGTGTTGCACAATAAACAAATCCACCTAGATAGTTGGTATACCATTAACAGCACGCGTACAGGATACCGGACATATGCTACTCGGAATGGGTTGTTTGGTAATTAAATAGCGACTTCGCGAGGTTTAACATTTTACCCCACACACAGCAACATGCATTTCACATAGTTGTGCTCATGTATACACAAATAGCTAGTTTTTTTAAAAACAAATGAACAAATAGCGATAAATTACCCATTTTTCCTAGCTGCATAATGTATCCCACATTTGAACCATTTCTACTGGTCCTCATAATGAGCTCGCTGTACCAAGTTGTTTGTACATCACTATATGACACCTCAAGTTCGCAAGCACAACCGCATTGGCAGCGGGGACGCCAAAAGCCTGGAAAAGGAATATGCATGGGCGAAAATCCCGGGGGATAGGGATATTTTCCCCCATCCACCCACTCACACACTTTTTTGTGTGAGCCAAAAAATAAAAGTGGATGGTGAAGAATTTTGCAGAATTTCAACGACTAAAATGCATTCAGAATCACTCAAAAAGGAAAGACAATGTAAAAAGCCATATATATACCATTATAAATACATCATAATGAACATTAATATCATTAACATCGACCTCTATTAGAGAATCATATTGTGTAACGCCCCCTCAACCCCCCGCTTTTCAAATTTTCCTGTCATCCCCCATCCCAGCACAGATTTACTCCACTGGGAAAATATAATCCCAAGTTTTGAGTAACTGATGAGTCTTGGGATCACAAACCATTGCTTTTGCAGACACCCCTCAGTGGGCCAATCCCGGGTCATTTAGGGCCTCATTCTCATAAAAAAGCAGAATAAATGATGACAAAGCAGCGAGAGAGTAGACATGTGCATGTATATGTATACAAACCACTTTCGAAGTTTACCTTTAACTGCAATAAAAACGGTTTGTATAATTTTATGACCAGGTAAATTTCCTGCAGAGCTATGTTTTTTCAGCGTGTATCCACTCATTTGCAGCTACCATCAAAGACCTAAACCCAGCAGTAGACCTTCAAATGCCGCTTTATAATGCATGTCTATTTCTAAACGGTTGAGAGTATGCGTCGGCTTCACACATAAAAACTGTTTAAAAACGCTTAAATGTAAACACCAGTGAAAGATTCTTGCTTGTTTCATAACAGTCCACCATTTCAACAACATTATCTGCGACATTATTATCACAACAGCACCATCTAATAATGGGGTGTCGATCGTCGCACTTACAGGGCGCGAGAGAGGGGCAAATGTTGTTCATGAAATCTATTCTGAAGGAGATACGTCAGCGGCAGAGATGCGCACGGTATTGTGAGTTACTTGGATCTATGCACGTCCATTCATAGTCCAGTGTCGGGACTGTTCTTGCGTTGTGTTCCCAGCCTGGGCGTTTTTTTTTTCGCTACTTATAATGAGAACCATGTTTGTGATGTCAAACCAATGACCAAGAAAATGTTCAAGGTTGCCTTAAAACACTGATCCAGGGGCACTTACGTCATCCGAGACAAAGCACAAGCGAGCAGACGACATTGTTGATTAACGTCATTTTCACATCGATGATCAGCAAGTTTCAGCGGCTCTTTTTTCACATTCTAGTTGAGAGGGCTGATTTTTGAATCGCTACAGGGAGTCTATCTCCTGTAGCCATCACTCTATTGCTAAAGCTTGCTATATCCAAGGGCAGAATCCGGGGGGGGGGCAACACGGCCCAAGCCCCCATGCCCTCCCCCCCAAAAAAAAATGATGAGGATTTTTTTAATTAATCAGAGTTCATGTAAAGATATTAAGTGCCTTAAATGCTGTGGTTTGGCGTTCCGCTGACGATTAACTACTTCAGGGGCTTGGTTTACAGCATGCCTACCTCGGCCTGGACTTTTCGTCCAATTAGAGAAAGAAATCCTCGTTGAAACTGTGTGTACTTAAGGGCATATATGAAGGGGTTGACGCACGAATTGGTGGCCACTAGAGAGACAGATACGACGTGCATGACCCCGCTGAGGTCAATTCCGAAGTTGAACATGGTAAACATGACCTCAGCTGGCATCCAACACACCAGGAAGGTGACGAATACTAGTAAGAGGGTCTTGAAGACGTTGCGGCGGGCTCGAAGCAGCGACTGCTCGGCGTTTTCAGAGCGGGTTGCACCTGAGCTATCGAAATCTTCCTGGGCCAAGTTGGCCGACACAGTCGGGGCGATAGCAGCAATGCGTTCAGCGCTTCGCTTCAGCGTGACGGTCATGTGCGAGTAGAGGAACACCATCAGGATTGCGGGGATAAAGAACTGGACCACGACGAGAATGATGTTGAGCGCCTGGGCACCGACTGAAGTGGTGGAGGAACACTGACCATTTTCGAAGGTCATTCCCGCTGCTGCGTAGGCCACTCCAAGGATGAGTCCCATCAGCCAGGTGACTACCACCATGCCCGCGACAGACTTTCTGGTATACAGGGTTACATATTTGAACGGGTACACGATAGCTACATAGCGCTCGCAAGTGAGCGACACTAAGTTGACAGTAGAGGCGGTAAAGCAGGACCAGACGAAAAACTTAGACAGCCAGAGGTGGCAAACAATGTGGTAGCCTGAGGTGCCTAGAAGGGGGCCGGAGACCGCGATGTTACTGGTCAGGATCAAGAAGAGAGAGCCGAGTAAGTCCACCACGGCTTGGTTGCAGATTAAAGCATTGGTCAGTGTGTGCATGAACTTCACCTTGAAGATAACGCTGACCACTATGGAGTTTCCGATCAGGCCAATCACACCAAGGGAAGTGTTGATAATGCGGACAAGCAGGGGATCTGCCATGGTCCTCTATCCGGTAACTCGATCTCAACCTCCACCAAACTCTCAGCTCTCCAACGATGCCTTGGTATATTATTTTCACCGCCGTTCGTTCTGGCTCCAGATTCATCAACTAGTCTTCGGTATAATGGATGGATAGATCCGAGATGGTACACAAAATGAAGCAGTGACAGGAGTAATGAAGCGTGCCATATCCAGTAAGGACATTAATTAAACCTTGAATTCTGGCCATATAACATGGTAGAGTATACGAGTACAGTATGGTCCTTCAGCGTGGTATTCATTACTAGAACCTATCTGCTCGTAAATCCTTCACGTCAACATGACACTGATGTTGAAGTGTCTAAGTGAAGCGGCAGCCTGACTGAACGTTCCTATTGGTGTACCACGAATGGAGATTGACATGTTAATTACCAATAACTTAATTGTTAAATGGAGATTGACATGTTATTTAACAATGAACTTCTGAGTTAATGTTGTTGACGGATGCCTCAATAGTGAGCAGGAAAGTATTAAAATATGTCATCGCTTGCTCTGTATTGCATACTTTTTATGGAGTGGGATTTGTTATGTGGACCGCATCGCGGTTTCGAAGATTTGAAGTTGAACGGGTAGCTTCAATGGTATTTCTAAAAAACAAACCTCCAGAAGGCACGTTTGTGCCCCATGTAACCTACTTGTCAAGTTTTGTTTCCTTTTGGCGTTCAGTTTTATGCTGAGATTTCTATTAAGGTGCCTTTCCATTATGCACGTCGAAAACACTTGCGCCAAGTGTTACGTATCCGTCCGGCCGAACTCAACGCACACAATGTTAATGGTTTTAATCGATTTGGATGTCCGTGAAATTGAAACGCATGAACGCATCGTATACGCAGCGCACCCAAAAAACGTACATATGGTGCCTTTATTCATTAACAAAACTGTGATGCCATCTCTCAATGTAGCACTGCTTGTGAACAAAATATTGCCGAGTTTTTGAAAGATTTTACATGCCTAAATTTTCGATGGTGATTTAAATACACAGCAGTAAGCGACCCTGCAACTTTTTTTGGAAGGGTCATGATTGAGGAAATTCTGGGTCAACAGACAAAAACCAAATGCGTGTGTACTTACACTCATTTACCACCCATACAAAATGCAATTACCTGAAGAAAAACCAAACTTAAACCAATCAGTCATGGCAAATAGGTTTATTTTCAATGTGTAATCTTGGGTAAACAGCTATTTGACTACATTTCCATATTTGAAATGTTAAAGGTGACAGAAATAGAAAATATTCGCGTAAAGTATTTCAACATAACAATAAATACGTAACCATTTCGAAAATATCATAAATTTAATGTTTACCCCATTAACTGTGGCGGCAAAATGAATAAAAAGATCCTGCTTTTCCCCGCCCACAAAAAATTCCCTTTTGGCCGTTCGCGCCAAAGCCGATTGGATGACGTCATCGCCAGAACGATGCACGTGCAGTGTACATGCACGTGTACAGTGTACATAGCGCACAGTACATGCAGTATCGCACGCAATACACCATGTTGTGTTTGATCATGAAGGAAGAAGGGTAGCTTGACCCACAGGCAAACACTGTTTCAGTTCAAGGTCAAAAACTAAAAAACACAGTCCTACCTTGTGTTTCGTGAACTGAAACAATATTTGCCCTGTTGGCCAAGCTACATCAAACACAGCGGTGGTCTATAGTGCTCCACGAAACCGGTACTTGTTGGTCTGACCTAGTTCTACTGAGTGGAGCTTAGTACATGTAGCATTCCTCTTTTACGAATTTTGGTTAAACCTCATTGATTTCTAGTTTTTAAAATCTTTCCAAAGCGAAAACATATAGAAAAATTAAAACCAACGTCCTCTCAATGATGAAGAAATGGTTGACCTTAAAGGGGGCAAATATTTCGATGCGCGTTTGGAAAGGGTGGACAGATTTCGCGTATTGTGATTGGCCAACAGGTTGCAAACTTGTGAATCGTCAGCCAACCATATCCAAATCCAGATTTGGACAAAGACTAATAACATCGGTGGTTTCCTTTGCTTTGCCAGCACGTGTTGTGTCATAGATATATGTTCAACTTCATGTTCATGTATATGGCTGAGTCCGAACGGCTTGTCCTCATGTCCGTGAACAGCTCGATTTGTTGTTCGTGGCTGCTCGAACGCCGGGAACGTACAACCGGGTATCCTTGCTAGTTAGTGTAGTGGCAAGCAACATTCAGCATGCATGGCGGCGTCCATGTACGTTCTTTGAGTGTTAATGGTTTGGCTAACGGAACTTCTCTTCTACTTAAAAAGGACCATTCGTTTCTGTGTTATGAAAAAATATGAATGTTAATTTTGCAAAACTTCCCATTGTCTTCGGCTTTGTAAGCCATCGCTATTTTTTGCAGCTGTTCAAAAATAAAAATCTAAGATGTTTCTCCGTGTGTCCCTGTAAAACCCTGACGAGGAGGTGGTGTGTGATCTGTTCCGAAAACACTGTTTTCTTAAGCTTGGGACCTGTCGCCAGCGTTATGGGGGCCACAGTATCAGCTATAGGGGGACCACAATACAAGAACCAAATATCAGTTCGACTATTTTTTTTATTTTCATCCTCATTGCTGAAAATATTCTCGGTACACTTTATTTGTACATCCAAAATTGATCAAGATAACCAATGATTTGAAATATATCGCCAAAAGACACGTGATCAGTGATACTTAGGGACAAAATAATTATTATCACACTCTTTTATTTTAAGGTCATATTTTCATCATTATAGCCGACACTTTGCTCGTGCCAAAGCGTTGCCATTGGTGAACCAGAAAAATTGAATAATGATTCGCTAACAGGAAATGATAACCTCGCGATCGCAGTGCAAAGCCGCATGTCGGGCTGGCTCCGGGCGGCGATGCGAACCCGAACTCAACCTAAATTCCAGAACTCTTGGTGGCGCTATGTCTTTGAACACAACGGAGATCGTCTGCGGTAACACAGTACATAGTAGTATGTACATAAACATTGGCGTAGAGCGTACTGTAGTACCGGACATGTTAATGTTAACAAAAAGTGTATGTTGAACAAGGGTATGTTTTAGAAATATTTGCCCTCTTTAAGGTCAACCATTTCTTCATCATTGAGATGATGTTGGTTTAAATTTTTCCATGTTTTCGCTTTGGAAAGATTTTTAAATCTGAAAATCAATGACATTTAACAGTCTGACAGTGCCAATGGTTAACTGGTTAACGTTAGACCATGGAGGAAGGAGGGAATCCTCCATGGTTAGACCTACATGTAGCTCTGTCTACTGAGTGGAGTGTTAGTATTCCTCTTTTACCAGTCCAAAATTCGTAAAAGAAGTATACTAACACTCAGTACAGTAGAGTTAGGTCAGATCCAACATTAGCCCCACATGCAGGGCTGTGGATGGCTCTCTTTTGAAATCTGCCATCCACAGCCTTACGTGTGGGGCTAACCCAACAACATGTACCGGCATCGTGGAGCTCTCTAAATTTGCACATACAAATATTAATTCACACATCCTTTTTATAGCTCAATCATGTCCAGGATCCAACTTTCTCATTGTGAAACTCTTGGAGTTGAACGAATTATGTACTGACATTGATTTACTGTCAATTGATCGTCATTTTGGCTTATTTCTGTTTAGAGCTACAGTGTATGTGCGAATTAAAAGCTTTTCCAGTGAGAAATTTGACAGCAATGATTGCCCAAGTTCATTTTGAAAGTGAACTTCAGTGAAGTCTTTTCAAGTGTGCTAACATGGCAGAAAAATGTGGTGGTGTGAAGCGACCGCTGAGGATGCACATCCCTAGAAATGATAGAGTGCAAAAGGGACGAAAAACAAACTGAGCCATCTACATTTCGGGGCTTGTTTTACACGGAAAAAACCCTACCGCAGGTTGCTAGGAGATGTCGCTGATTGTGGAGAACAATGAGATCAGATTCAATGTAATCTCCAGGTTGGGCGTGAGGTTTGGGTATTTTGTGTCGACTTGAGAAAAGTGTGGGGTGATGCATTCTTTTTCCTATCTCATTTGCAAACAAAGAACTCCACAACTGAATGTTTTTCCTGCAAATAATTATATTGCCACAAAAAGACGTCACCTACGTGTTCATTTCAGGGCTTGTTTGACCATCAAAAACCCCATGCCCTGGGTTGCCTCTGTGGGAGAGAGTTGTGTACATGTATGTATACACCATTGTGAATTGACATTAGCTACGTACATGTGAAGGGATATGCATTGTGGTGCAGTTTGTGGTCTTTTTTACACTCTGTCATTTCTGGGGGTGTGCATTCTGATTGTCAAATGGTAATTTATTCAGCGTTGAATGTCAAACGAGGAACTACATGTAACTTCACATCGTTGAGAACGGTCAGAAGACAATCTAATAAATAAGGAATTTTGGTCTGTTTATGAGGATAAGCTGAATCATAATGATGATGAGATTATAATTTAGGAAAGAATGTTGTATCCTGCCACTTTTTTCATCATAGCCTAAGCCTACAGGAGCCTACTCTCAATGTTGGTCACAGCAGGAATGATGAAATGACGTGAATCTGAGACTGAAAAAATGTCCCTTTTTGTTAGGAAATACATGTACTTTGAAAAATAAGACTCTAGGAATTGCCTCTTTAACAAGAGGTGATTCTTTGAGTCCTAGTTGGACTAAGAAATACTTCAAAAATTTCCTCAACTCTCTGTAGACACAACTGCTGAAGTGGAGTCGGGATGCAACAGTCTGTCCCATAATTTAGCAAGTACTACAGATTAATTGATTAATTAGTGAGATTTGTTTATCCACATCCTGTGAGCTTGAGTAACTCCACCCCAGATGCCCATGACTGCTGACAGTTTAGTTGGCATGAGCTTGGAGAGGTGGAGTGATAAGCCGTATACATGTGGCTTAATCTCCTTTATATTTTTGCATACATAAGTTTCCTTGGCACATATTCTGTGCAACTTCTTATTTCATCAATGTTATTAATATGTGAAAACCAATCAGAGACCAACTCTTAAATTCCTTCATGTGCAAATTATTTTTCATCAGCAGTGTCTTTACCAACCCATCAAGATGAGCAGCTTGAGTGACCGTTCTCCACAAGCGCCTGAAGGGCCTGACCCAGACCTTGACATCGATACCAGTCCAGTCCAGCTTCACCTTGATGGCCCTGACCCAACTGACCCCGAGCCCAGCAAGGGCCCACCCCTCTCCCCACCACTCCCAGCTGGCAAGAACAGTTGGGGGGAGGGGCAAGGATACTTTGAGTCTCCCATACCTGGGCACAGCGAGGCACTTCTTGTAGAGCTCCATAGGCAGCGATTGAATGGCCGATGCCTGGACTTCCGACTGGACTGTAACGGTGTCACACTGCCATGCCACAGGTGTGTCCTGGCCGCCAGCAGCTCTTACTTTGACAAAGCTCTGTCTGAACTGGAGCAGGGTCAGGACCGACTCAACTTAGACAACTTGAAACCCTGTGCTTTGGAAGCTGTTGTGGATTTCATCTATACAGGAAGGTTTAAAGTCAGTGAGGCAATGGCAGCCGGTGTACTCTGCACAGCATGTATCTTGGAGTATCCTGTCCTCATTGAACAGTGTTGCAGGTTTCTTAATGGTATCATTTGCTTTGAAAACTGTGTGGGCATTTTTCAGCTTTCCCAGGAGTATGGGTGTGCCAAGCTGCAGCAAACCGCCTGGCAGTTTGCCTTGGAAAATGCAAGGGATGTTTTTAAAGAGACTGAATTTCTCAAACTCTCAGTGGACCATTTGGTTGAATACATCTCCCATGATGGGTTGAACATTGAGCTAGAAGATGCAGTCTTTGAGGCAGTCCTGAGATGGGTGGAGCATGACGAGACCAATCGTGTCACCAGTCTCCCAAGCATCTTACAGCACATTCGACTTCCCCTCCTGAGCAATAGACTCTTTTCTAGCAGTCTAGAGTCTCACCCCTTGATCGTCAACTGCAGCAAGTGCCGGCAACTGGTCAAAGAGGCTAGACACCTGCGGGACCTTGCTCTCAAAGGGAAGGACATCCACTCCAAGTCCCTGAAGCCACGCCCATCAATGATGAAAGATGTCCTTGTCGTAGTGGGAGGAATGGAGACCAGTCGGACTTGGGTAAAGGAGGTGATTTACTATGACCCGGCCACACAGGCTTGGGAGACCCTATCCACACTTCCCTTCTCGCAGACTGACTACAGTGTTGCCTCCTTGAATGATGACATTTACGTGAGTGGCGGGTTCAAAATGGGCAATGCCACGTCTGAGGTGTGGGGCTACAGGACAGCCCAGGACAAGTGGGTGGAAGTGGCTAGCCTCAAATTGGCTCGCTTTAACCATGCCTCGACTGCACTGGATGGAATGCTGTATGTAGTGGGTGGGGAAACTGACGATGCAGGGCTGATGGAGATTGAAAGGTACGATCCTCAGAGGGATGTGTGGGAGATTATTGGCGAGGCCAATCCGACGCAGAGTAATCTGACTGTTGCTGGACTGAATCACAAGTTGTACATCGTTGGCTGGCTGGCGCATACTCGACTGATGTGTGTTGTACAGTGCTTTGATCTCCAGACCAGAGAATGCACAATACAGCCCTGCTCAGGTCTCAACAGACAACTCTTTCCTGTCATCACCTTCCAAGATTCGATCTACATCCTTGGTGGGAGCCGGATCAAAGAGGTCGCAATCTACGATCCTGAAACCTACCAGTCCATCAAGGGGGAACCCATGAAATACAAGCGTAACACACCAAGCGCGGCGGTCGTGGGGCCTTTCCTGTACGTCACTGGGGGCGAGCTGCAACATCACCTGGCCAAAGTGGAGGTGTTTGATCCCGACAGTAACTCCTGGAGTGTGGTTCCACCAATGCCCACGGCACTGTGCTTCCACGGGTGTGTGGGTGTCAGGAAGTACCTGGGACCACCGTACATAGAGCCCACAGGACAAATTGCTGGAACCAGTGCTGGAGAATGCTATGGGGCTTCCCCTGAAGTCTCCCCTGATATCATCAAAGTCACCAATGACTGTCACACTTGACGGTAAAATGGGCACATTCATTAGTGAATTGCATGCCAGTCTTGGCTGTCCTTGAATACCTATCACTGATGAAGGTGTATGTATGCAGGAATGGCACATTTATTCCACTGATGAACATACATCTGAGCTGTTTAAAAATGCTAAGTCTACCGGAGCTGTTACTTTCTTGAGAATGCATTAACAAGTAGTTTGATGCTCCGAGTCAGAACTGTTAGGGTTAGAAACATTCCCTTCATCCAAGAAAAGTATAGCCACTGACCATGCCAGCGCCAGATGTCAATGAAGATGTACAGGAAGTAATCAAATGACGTTTGATTTGTAAGCCTAAACCCTCCAAATATCCCTTCAAAATCCACCCAGGAGTTTATAGGAATGAAAAGAGAACAGGTCAGCTCGCTGTTTCCTCACATATGGGCATGGCTAGGCTTGATGCTCCTGAACTGTTTCAA